>NC_135365.1:1022500-1347500 GCF_051622035.1 Arctopsyche grandis | reverse complement strand
CACTTATAAAACGAGTACATATTTTTCATGCAAAATTTGATTAATGTGTCAAAAAAAATCGATGAATTTAAACGCGTTATTATTTCGATCTCCCTGTCGTAGTTTGTTAACGTTCGTATTAATGTTGTAGTGTAGTATTTACTAACACCATGAAATTTAACGCTTCATTTTTTCCAAAATAGGTATTATCATGTCGAACGTCGGCCGCTTGCCTGGATTTTCGTTCATGCAAATCCTTATCAATTTCGATATGTGAGGAGCGATGCCCGGTCCGATAGTGATCCTCAAGCCTTCCAGAGCCACCTTCATTCCGCACTCCATCGGCGACAAGTCGGCGAACGGCACCTGAAAATTTAAACAGCGTCGATTATTATAATGGAGAAGGAATTGAACCGACTCCGACAAGAGAACGCGGCTTTGTTGTCTTCGGTGGAACAGTTGGAGAAGGAAGGCGCCGCTTTGGCCGGCAGGTTGGCCGGCGTCGGAGGAGAGGAAGCTCGAGCACGCGGCAAAGAAGCTCAACTGAACTTGCAACGGCAGCTGGCCGAAGCCGAGCGCCAGCTCCAGCAAGCCCTACGCACCCAGATGGAAGAACGAAACGCAAAATCGCCTCATCTCGCCGACATTAAACACAGCCAGAACGAAATGATAGAATCGCTCCAGAAGGAACTGATGAAGATAAGACTGGGCGAAGCCGAAAACGAAGCGACCATCAGGGAGTTGAAGACCAAGATCGCCGAACTCGAACAAGACAAAAAGAGCATGCACGAAACCGTTGTCGACAATTCCGTAGCTCATCTCCAAGAAGAATTGATCGCCGTCAAGTTGCGGGAGGCCGAAGCGACCCTCGCCATGAAAGAGCTGAAGCAGAAAGTGAGCGAAATGTCTGAAAAGTGGATAAAACACTTGCAAGAGCAACGGCAGGAGAGCCGCACTTCTCAGTCGCAATCTTCCGGAGTGTTGAGCACTCCGAAGAAGATCATACGCGCCTGGGAGAACAGAGGGGTTGACACCCAGCGACAGGAGGAAGACTTGATGACCATACGTATACGAGAGATGGAATCGTTGGCCGAGTTGAAGGATCTGCGTCTTAAAGTCATGGAGATGGAGTCGCAGGTGCAGGTCTCGACGAATCAACTGCGACGACAGGACGACGAAAAGAAGGAGATAAAGGACGAAATCGAAAAGTCGCAGCAGAGGATCAAAGACCTGCAGCACAAGATCAAGGAGACCGAGCAGAGATACGTCGACTTCGAGAGCAAGAGGAACTACGAGCAGATGATATCCAACATTAGATTCGCCGAAGACTCGCAGAGGATCGCCGCGTTGAGGAACGAGATCTCCGTTCTGCAGATGAAGAACCAAATCACCATAACCGAGGATCGTTTGAAAAATAACGAAGACAAAATCGAAAGGGTTCAGGAGCTTCACGATAAGGTTTTAGACATATAATCGTAGATATTTTATACCAAAAATCTTAATATATAAAATGTGCCATTTAATGCTTACCATAGTCATTACTTTTTATTATTAATTATATTATTATAACGTGTACTTATGTAACTGGATCTCTGTATTAATTTGTGCCAAATTTATACATTAATAAATATACATACAATAAAAGAAATCATTCGAATCACCTCTCTCGTGGCCAATTCCCACAACAGCACGGCGAAACTCCACATGTCGGCAGCTTCCCAATTCCTCTTGGCGGCCGGCTTTTGCAGGGCTTCCGGAGCCATCCAAGCCGGCTCGTAGATCCTGCCCTTCTCTTGGAACGAAAACTTAGCATCCGCCATGTTTATACGAGCCGTCAGGTCTTCGTCGATCTACGATACATTCAACAATGATGAAACCGTTGTTCGAACGTTGCATAACAGACGTGCGTACGATCGAATCTAACCATGATGTGTTTGCTGTTTAGATGATAGGCGGGCACTATCTTGTCTCTGTCCAGCGAGTGCAAGAAGGCCATGCCTTTAGCGACGTCGCACGCTAGACGTACTGCGGCGCCGGCGTCCACCACCACCCCTCCGAGTTCTCCGCGTCCAGCACCACCGCCCGAGTGCAGCAAATTGTACAAAGATCCCCAAGCCATGTATTGGGAGATGACGACCAAGTTCGGCGGAGACACGCAACATCCCACCTAGATCATACATCACACAGATTTATTACCATATATCACCACACACACGTACCGCTGAATTGCAGTGAAATTTTCCACCCACCACCGGTAGTATGTTCGGATGTGAAAATATCCTCAACTTGGGGAATTCCTCGTTGAAGTCTCTCTGCACACGTGTGGTGCATTCTCTCAATGCTAGTATTTTTGCAACTATGTCGTTCTTCTGCCAACGTCCGCGCCATGTTTCTCCTATTAATGAATATCAACAAATCATTAAAAAGCACACAAGCAAACAACGATATAATGTAATCATGACACGGAATATTTACCAGACGGTGTCGTGGCGATTCGAGTGTGCAACGATAGCTCGTTGATATTTATTCCTTTGTGACGCGACAGAGTGGCGTCTCGGCTACGAGTCTTCAAACCCAACCACGACTGATCCTTGAAATGTATTTTGTTCAAATCCTGACCGGCTTCGATAGCCAACTCTTGAAGTCTGCAATGGTTAAACGTACATATTTAAAACTATACAACTACTCACAAATTGATACTTTGAAATATATCGATACTATTCTGTAGTATGTCACAGTGCAATTATATTTCAAGTGAATATACATATATTTTTACTGACGTTTCAGTGCAATCATAACCAGTTACATTTTCAGGGTTGGTTTTATTCATTTCAGATTAGATTGTTAGGGTTAGGATTATTTAAGGGTTAGGTTAAGTAAGGGTTGGCCCTATTTATTTAAACTTTGAAGGACAGAGATCGAACGAGTGTTCCAAACGGGGGTCGAGTAAGACCCCAGTATTTTTTAATCAAAATACAGTTTTCCTCGATACAAATGGGTTCAAAATAACACCAGCAGTCACATAAAACGGAACGCTTGTGAATTTTACGAATTCGAGGCCATTAAAAGATTATCCCTTTATGTGTAGGGTTTTTAACGACCAAATATTCTAAATATGATTGTTTTCTAAGATTTGAGTTCAGTATAGTGTGGGTTTTCGGGGAGAAAGCATCAAATTCGAATTTTAACACGTCAACATGAAAAAAACGAGCTCAGTTATCATTGCAGAAGAGTGTAAAAATCGCGACATTGGCGAGTTCAGGATTTTCCTTTCAGTCAATTTCCAAGAAAATGGGATGTTCTATATCGACTGTTTCGAGAATACTGATAAAAAAAAAGAGAATCTGGAAGTTTTGATCGTAAGAAGGGGACCCGACTGAAAAGATGCACATCGGAGAGGCAAGACCGTGTAATAACCAGATTATCTTTACAGCAGCGATTCAAAACTGCTGTAGAAATAAGAACAGATGTATCGTCACAATTTTCCATGGAAATCAGTGACTCAACAGTAAGAAGGCGAGTCAGAGAAGCTGGACTCTACGGTCGGAAAGCTGCAAAAAAAACCACTACTAACCAAGAAAATGAAAAACAATCGATTGGAATGGGCGAAAGCACATGAAAATTGGAGTCCATCAGATTGGCAACGAGTGATATTTTCCGACGAATCAAAGTTTAACCTCTATAGTCCTGATGGTTTTCCGTATGTCCGAAGGATTGTTGGCGAAAGGTATAATGAAAATTGTACCCTTAAAACTGTTAAGCATCCTCCAAGTCAAATGTTCTGGGGATGCTTTTCGTACCATAGCATTGGACAATTGGAGTTTCTACAAGGTGCCATCGATGGAAAAAAATATAAAAAAATTTTAGAAGAAAGCTTTGTCCCATCGATGGAAAACCACCTTTCATATTCCGATGATATAATTTTCCAAGATGACTCTGCCCCTTGTCATCGAGCTAAATTGGTGAGTATTCATTTTATTTGATAGCATTGAATATAAATTATAAAATTTCAATCAAAAAACTGGATTTTTTTTTTACTTTTTTTTTAGGTTCGGGACTATTTACAAGAAATGGGTGTAAAGACACTACCATGGCCTGGCAATAGTCGCGATTTAAATCCAATCGAAAATTTATGGATGTGTATCAAGTACAGGTTAAGGAAGAACAATGTTACTACTCTTAAATCGTTGAAAGAAATAATAGAAAAGATATGGTACGAAGACTTCCCAATCGAAAATTTAAAAACTTTAGTAGATTCTATGCCAAACCGAATAAAAGAAGTTATAAAATCGAAAGGAGCCGCTACAAAATATTAATTTCTTTTTTATAAGTTGTAAATAATAATATGTGACTGTAATAAAATTAAAAATGTATATGTATAGTGTTATTTTCATTTCAAATTTCATTTAACCGTGAAGTCAACGCACGGTCGTAAAATCTGCCCTCCATTAAATTTCTCCCCAACTCATTTTTATCACCTTTTTTTTACGTTTGGTGTTACACGAATGCACTATGGTACAACCTATCATTTAAATGACTATCGGTTTTGGTTTTATATAAGATTACCGAAATTTCACGCAAAAACATGTTTCGCTTAAGCGTTCCGTTTTATGTGACTGCTGCTGTATATATATATATATATATATATATATATATATATATATATATATATATATATATATATATATATATATATATATATATACGGTCGCTTCTTGAGTCACCTTCGGTTCGCAGACGATATAGTTTTAATAGCTCGTGATTCAGCTGACCTACTTAACAGACTAACACAGCTGGACAGGGAAAGTAGAAAAGTAGGATTAAAAATTAACGTAGATAAGACCAAACTAATGTTCAATAGGTATTGCATGCCTGATAGCATCCCATTAGATGATAAACCAGTAGAAGTAGTAAATAATTATTTATATTTAGGTCAAATAATTGACATGTCTGGTAATAAAGATGAAGAGATAAAGAGACGTATGAAATTAGGATGGAGTGCATTTGGACGGATGAATGCTGTTTTTAAATCAAAAATGCCACTCTGCCTGAAGAAAAAGATCTTTGATCAATGCGTTTTGCCAGTGATGACGTATGGATGTGAAACTTGGACACTGAACACCAAGATGCTACATAAAATCCAATGCACCCAAAGAAGTATGGAGCGCTGTATGCTTGGCATAACGAGAAAAGACAGAAAGCGGAACACGTGGGTGAGAAGTATGACAAGAGTAGTGGACATAGTGGATAGAGTGAAGAGATTGAAATGGCAATGGGCGGGTCACGTAGCTAGGAGGATGGACGAAAGGTGGACAAAAGAATTGCTTGAATGGTACCCGAGAGAATGCAAAAGGGTAAAAGGAAGACCGCAAGGAAGATGGGTGAACGAAATTAGGAAAATGTGTGGGGTGAGATGGATGAGTGTTGCGCAAAACAGAGACGGGTGGAAGCGTGTTGGAGAGGCCTTCATCCAGCAGTGGATGGTGAGTGGCTGTAAATGATGATGATGATGATGATGATATATATATATATATATATATATATATATATATATATATATATATATATATATATATATATATATATATATATATATATATATATATATATATATATATATATATATATATATATATATATATATATATATATATCTTATTAATCATTGTATATGTACATCAACATAAAAAAGTTTTAGTCCTATAGCATGTTTTTGACTATTTTTGTATTAAAAAAAAAACGACAAGCATCGACACGCAAACCCACATAGGTAAGGCCAACAGGTGACTGCATGACTCAATAGCCACGCGCCAAAAGCGACGAAAATATAGCTGTCTCTTTCTCTCGCATTGATTCGTCGATCAACTAAGAATATGCAAGCGAACAGTCAAAAACATGACTTATCGCTACCGCCTTTAAATCATACTTAAGAACGTAGAAATGTATACATGTATTTTTTTACGATGTACCCCTTTTCTAAATCATACGAAATCTATTTAAATAAATTTCTTTCAGTTCATTTTAGGAATACAAGAAATATAGGGTGTATAACTTTGAAAACCACATAGTTATTACGAAAAATGTAAAAATTGAGGCACTTGCATACCCGGTGAGGGAGCGTTAAGATTGGTTTGTTAGGTTTAAGTTTGATACATTTTCACTGCTTGATTTGTTGAAAATATGCTTTCACTGTAACATATACATATATAGAAATTCAAAACATAGCAATGAGCAACGAAGAAATCACGTTTTTTGCTTTTTGCTTTTTCACCGGAGTGGAGACTTCTCAATCTTTACTTAGTTTGAACCACTAAATTCGAATATGACGATGGTTTTTGTTGCTTTGTTCTCGTTTATCTGAGATACATGGTGTTGATACAAATGATACACATGAAGTAGACAGTTTAGACAGTCTTTATTTATACGTCTTGACGTCAGGCTAGCCTAACAGCAAGTGCCTCACACACGCTCCATACCATGCAAATCAGCCAACCACACATTCAACACGTTCGAAACAGCTTTCCTACATGAATGTTTAAAAAATACACAATTGCTTTCTATTTCAAAACACGTATTCTTAACCGTTTGCCCGTGGCCGTCTCCTATGGAAGCTTTGACAAGCGACAAGTCTGTAGCGCGGCTGTCTTCCATAGAATTTCTGAACTTTGCACGGGATTTTGAGCCTTATATGCGCCTATTTCAACTGTTTTAAGGTTCAAAATTGGTTGAATATATTACTGAGAGTTGAATGCCATCTATTCAATTTGCTTAAAATTCATATATACCAGTCAAAATTAGTTTTTTGTGGAACCATACTGAAACCTCGTTTATGTGACGTCACGTCTGTTGAACAATGGCGACGATACGTCTCAATTGTATGAAGAATGATTATTTGACAATTAAGCCAAAACTACGAGATATATTATGTAGTTGATTGTTTAAAATAATACTTTATGTGTTAATTAACATATCTGGTCACTTGAGTAAATATTAAAATCTGTATTTAAGGTCGAAAACTCCATTGCCAAATTCGCGAAAAAGTGCCGCGTACAGGGCTTGTTCGCTATATTTATTGCCGCGGGCAAAGAGTTAAAGACGGCAAAAGCCAAACAACTGTAAAAATGTCTATGCATATAGGTTTCAACAATTAAATCAGATAAATTGACCGACTGGTATGTTATAAATATCCAAATCTGATATGCAGCATCACAGAAATGCTTCAAATCACTGTATGACTTTTTCAATCGTGGCATCAAACCCGAGACCTGTCCAGCAACACATGTCACCAACTGATATAACTATACCTTTGGGAGAGTTGTCCTCTGGATTTGTCCAACGGCATATCTCCGTCTTTATTGGCGAGCGATACAAGTGCACCAGCGTTGACGAGGTCTTCGCAAATGGGTCCGTAGCCCCAGAAGCAAGCGTAGTGCAACGGCGTGTTTCCGTGTTCGTTTATGAAATTGACATCGGCGCGATTTTGCAGGAGCTACGCAAGTAACGGGTGAATTAGAATAATGATCAACTATGGTATCTTGTTCGAGTCTGATGCCTACGAACCAGTTGGACGATGCTACGATGGCCGTGAGCTGCCGCCAGGTGCAGCGGAATGTCGTCTCCGCGATTGGTAGCGTTTATACGCACTCCTCGTTGGATCAGCATCTCGACCAGTTTCATGTGGCCCTCTTTGCACGACCAATGCAAGGGGCTGAATCCATGATCGTCGCTGAAACAGTCGAATGGAAAAACAGGTCAAACAAAAGTATCTTAACATATGTAAATAGCGTTGACCTGTTATTGTGATTGTATTGCACAAATTTTATTTTATTTTACATAGATATATACCAGGAAGGCCTGCCAGGTAAACCCCAATGCGCCATTCTAGACAATTATTTAATCGCCGTATTTCTAGAGGCTGAAGAGCACGAAATTACTATTAATTAAGGTTGTGGCTATTTGCAGGTACTATGTCTGCAAATTATTGGCTATTTGCAGGTACTATATCTGCGACGGGCGCAAAGCCTTCTGCGCATGCGCGTGAACTGTCACTGTCAGCGTGTTTACTGTTAAAATTTTGTTTTAAACCTATTAAAATTTGGTTCGAACTCGTAAAGTGACGTAGAGTAAAAAATTCAATCCAAAACAGTTAATATTATTAATTGTTAGAAAATTATCATCACATACAACGTATAATACCTACATACAAGTACTAGCTGCAAACTAGCTAAATGATATAAATCTATTATAATAACGTGCGAAATTTATTTGCCTCATGTATAATGAACGATTGATTAAACATGTCTAGCATACATTAAATGTAAGAAATTATAATCGGATTATAATTTCTTACATTTACGTGCATGCGGAGAAGCATGTCGCAGATATAGTACCTGCAAATAGCCAATAATTCGCAGATATGGTACCTGCAAATAGCCACAACTATGTATTTATGGATTTAGACTTGTAGATAAACGTTAACATATTGTACACAAATCAAATTCAGATATTTGTGACATAGAAGGTAGGATGGTTTTTGCCAATTTGTTGGAGAAACCGTTTCAACAATGAAATCAGATAAATTGGCAAACTCTGCTAGGAAACGAACGACTCGGAGTTACAAATATCCAAGTCTGATCAGCAGCAATATTTTTTAAAGCATAATTCATCGCTTATCGCTGGATAACTTTCCGTGGTTCATTAATATTATCAAATGCATTTTTTATATTAAATTTAATCGGTATATTCGTCCATAAAACCCAATTAATAAAGATTGCAATAAATCAAAACCGAGTGTAAAATTATTATAATCGTCATGTGTAGAAAACTACAGTTGAGTATATTTCTATAAGTTAATCTTTTTTCTAGTAATTTTCCTGTTCAAATTTCAACAGGTGATTTTGGAAAGGAATCGTTACGTGATTTGGAGTTTAATTTATTATAAATTGCATTTCTCATAAAGGTTTTAGGAAAAGTTACCAGCATGCTTTAACCTTTTGCCCGCGGCCGTCTTCTATGGAAGCTTTGGGCGACAAGTCTGTAGCGCGGCTGTCTTCCATAGAATTTCTGAACTTTGCACGGGATTTTGAGGCTTATATGCGCCTATTTCAACTGTTTTAAGGTTCAAAATTGGTTGAATATATTACTGAGAGTTGAATACCATCTATTCAATTTGTTTAAAATGAATATATACCAGTCAAAATTGGTTTTTTGTGGAACCATACTGAAACCTCGTTTATGGGACGTCACGTCTTCATACAATTGAGACAATACGTCTCAATTATATGAAGAATGATTATTTGACAATTAAGCCAAAACTACGAGATATATTATGTATTTTATTGTTTAAAATAATACTTTATGTGTTAATTAACATATCTGGTTACTTGAGTAAATATTAAAATCTGTATTTAAGGTCGAAAACTCCATTGCCAAATTCGCGAAAAAGATGCAACGTACAGGGCTTGTTCGCTATATTTATTGCCGCGGGCAAAGGGTTAATAGAATGTGACAGCAGAAACAAGTAAACGAAGTCGTCAAAAATACACAACTTGATTAAAAAAAAATTCCCATTGTGTCAACTTTAAAATATATTTGAATTACTAATTTGAGCTCTTTTTCCTATTATGCTGTACACTATCATTAGAATAATATAATACTACGATTACTAAAAAAAATTAAATTAAAATTGTAAAATAGAAAATGATCAGTAGCTATTAAAATAGATATAAGATGTATTGCGAACACAATTTAGAAATAATAAAAAGCATTTAAAAATCAAAAAAAAAAATCCCATTGTGTCAACTTTAAAATAAGTACTAATACAGTAAACTGGTGTAAATCATAGCTCTAGTTAATATGACAACTCAATTGGGTATGTAAGGAACCCAAAATATTGTTCTGCAAGGATGTGATAAGAGAGAAATGCACAAATATAAACATGCAGACGACTCATCAAATCTATTTGTTTATTTGGACATGTTATCTAGATATTTATTGTGAACGTTGTAGGGGGTATAATAATGTAATTGTCGCAGCGATGCATTGATTAGTATCACGGTGATTATGGAGGAGTAGCAGACCCGAGATTCATGTCGTGTTCGGTGTCGTCGAGCCACACGCGCACTTGCATGGCGTTTCCATCGCGACACCATTGGAATATGTCCTCCATGGCTATGACAAGTGCACACTGCACACTGCACACTGCACACTACAGACTGTAGAATGTAGAACGTGGATGACAGGTGGGGTTTCTTACGCCCCCTCACTGACGTAACGGCCGCGCCCGAATCGCCCGAATCGCTGATTCCAAAACAACTTGACACCTCCAATTACGCCCATGTCATTTTTACATTATTGTTCTGGATGCGATACATTTTTACCAGACATTTCTACGATTTCATTCGTTTATTTACTAAAATAATGTAGGCGGGGTACTATGTATTGACCGTATCCCAGCCTAACGAAACACTGTTGTGCTTGTTTTAATAAAGTTTTATTGTTTGCCTAAATATTGTACAAAGGTATTATATTTGTGCAAAAGTATGTCGTTCAGCGGTCTCTGGATATGGTAGAGTGTCGCTGGCTCGGCATTCGGCTATGTTCAGAAGGTCTCTGGATACGGCAGTGTGTTGCTGGCTCGTTGTTCGGCTATGTTCAGAAGGTCTCTGGTCTGCTGCTGTGTGTCGACGCTTGCTGCTGTGGGTCGACTGGTCTGTTGCTGTGTGTCGACGCTTGCTGCTGTGGGTCGACTGGTCTGTTGCTATGTGTCGACGCTTGCTGCTGTGGGTCGACTGGCGTTGTTTGGGTTGTACCTCCTTTTATAGTGTTTCTGGTATCGCCTGACCCATGGTGGTGGTTGTTGATGCGTAAGCGAGGAATGTGCTTTTGTCGATGGGGTGGACTTTTCTGGAACGATTGGCGCCGTTCCGCTCGATGTAGTTTAATGGCTGCGGTGTGCTTCGACTGGTTTGTTTCCGCTCGACTGGTAGGGGCGTTCCGCTTGAGTTTAGTATAATGGCTGCAGGTGGGCTTCGACTGGTTTTGTTCCGCTCGAGTGTGAGGGGTGGAACTGTCTCGAAGGTTTTGGCACCGTTCCGCTTGAGTTTGGTATAATGGCTGCAGGTGTGCTTCGACTGGTTTTGTTCCGCTCGAGTGTGAGGGGTGGAACTGTCTCGAAAGTTTTGGCGATTGATTCCAAGAAGTGCACGTGTTGTTTACGTGTGCGAGTTCTGCGCGGAATGTGGTTTGTTGTTGTGGAATATTCTCGAATGTTTCGATGACGATGACGATGACGAGATTCCTACAGATCTTTCGATTTTCGATCTTTGCCTTCCGATATTTGCATTAATGTATTGTGGCGGCTCGCTATACGACATGGTCGAGTTTGGTCACCCTCCTGCGAGTGGGGACAAACTAGGCTGGGTTCGGAGAGTGGCTACTCACTCTGCCTTCAGCTGTCATAAATAAAACATTCATTCGTTCATTCCCCATAGTATAATACACTAGATGGGCCCTGACGTGTGATTTTGGTCGGAGATCTTGTCTTCACTAACTGAGGGGTGCGGGGGGTTTAACTAGAGGGGAAGTCGGGTTTTTTTCGCTACGACGCAGCGGTACCTACCTACCTACTAAGAGAAACTGTGCATGCGCCAAAAGGGAGACAGTATAACACGTGAGGGCGGATCTAGTGTATTATACATCAATTGATATGTAGGCATATAGTACAACTCAAATGATCTCATCAGGCCACTGCGACACATATCAAGAAAAGTCGTAATACCGCACGTGTTCCTGGATCGCCTCATAAAGAGGTCGGTGCACCGTACGCATGGCGCATGACCCCATTACCCCACGGACCACGTCCTGGCACTGAACCCATAAAAACTACGCTCGCAGCATAACTAGGTCAGCGCGAGTACCAGGAACAAAAGAAAATGCACTCAACGCGTGTCAACACGTGTCACATGTACACGTTAATGCAGGTCATCGCTTGCATTAACAGTGCCCGGAGAACAATGGATATGCACACGACTCGCTCCAACCCAAAACGTTTATATAGCAGCTCCCACCGGCAGAGTGAGCCTCTGGAGTTCAAACAGATCACTTCTCCGAAGAAACCGCTTCGTACATACAATAACCATTGTACCAATTGAACGAAAATAAACGACCCTCTTTCAATCTACAGAACATGTGTTTCGTTAGACCGGGATACGGTCAACATACCTAACCTGTCTTACAGATATTTGCGTTTTCGTGCGTTTCACTTTCGATCCCATGAGGTAGACCCGCCAGTCGTCTCATTCGTTTCATCCCCTATAATATATATAGATAGTTTTGTACATGTAAAAAACCGCTATAATGCTGTGGCGGCTCACTATACGATATGGTCGAGTTTGGTTACCTTCCTGCGAGTGGGGACCAACTCGGCTGGGTTCGGAGAGCCACTACTCACTCTGCCTTTAGCTGTCATATAATAAACACGTGCATTAACATGCCAGTCGTCTCATTCGTTCATACCCCATAATGCATTATTTATAGTATGGTATCCAGGTCTAAAATTTTTGTATTGACATAGGTTTGACAATGATCGATAACGGTGTAGGCGGGGTACATGTGTGTTGACCGTATCCCGGCCTAACGAAACACTGTTGTGCTAGTTTTATAAAGTTTTATTGTTTGCCTATGGTTGTACAAAGGTATGGTATTTGTGGGTAAAAGTATGTCGTTCAGCGGTCTCTGGATATGGTAGAGTGTCGCTGGCTCGGCATTCGGCTATGTTCGGCTAGTCTCTGGATACGGTAGAGTGTCGCTGGCTCGGCATTCGGCTATGTTCAGCAAGTCTCTGGATACGGCAGTGTGTTGCTGGCTCGTTGTTCGGCTGGTTGATCTTCCAAGTCCGCGTAGTGTAGTGGTGGCTGGTCAGGAGCTGTATGTCGACGCTTGCTGCTGTGGGTCGACTGGCGTTGTTTGGGTTGTACCTCCTTTTATAGTGTTTCTGGGATCACCTGATCGATGGTGGTGGTTTGTTGATGCGTAAGAGAGGAATGTTCTTTTGTCGAGGGGTAGAATTTTCTGGAACGATTGGCGCCGTTCCGCTCGATGTATTTTAATGGTGGCGGCGTGTTTCGACCGTTTTGGTTCCACTCGACTGGTAGGGGCGTTCCGCTTGAGTTTAATATAATGACTGCAGGTGTATGTCGTCTGGGTTTCGTTCCGCTCGAGTGTGAAGGGTGGATCATTCTCGAAGGATTTTGGCATCGTTCCGCTTGAGTTGGATTTGGCGCCGTTCCGCCTGAGTTTAATATAATGACTGCAGGTGTATGTCGTCTGGGTTTCGTTCCGCTCGATGTAGTTTGTTGTTGCGGAATATTCTCGAATGTTTCGATGACGATGACGATGACGAGATTCCTACAACGGTGATTACTATATTTTAAAATATGGTAATTGGATTATTAGTCACATTGCGATCGCCCAAAAAACAATTTTTGCCATGAAAATCGCGAATACGGAATATTTGGCACTCGAATTCTCGTTAGTATGATAGTTATCGTTAGTATGATGGACTTTTCGGCTGCCAGATGTTCCGTTATAGAGATTTTAGTGACTTTTGGGCGAGCGCTTTGTGGTCAATAATCACCGAACCGAAAAAATGTGTGAGAAACTTGTCAACCCCCCCCCCCCCTGCAGTGTGAGATGCTTTTTCAACACAGAAGGCCAACAACACACCCATGCAATTCAATTCAGTATGGTTGCGCCTTTAATGTTTCGTTTGTGAACGTTTTTTCACAATTAGTTAGGATTCCTTAAATAATAAAATATGGATTTTGATTAACATAAAAATAAACAATCTCGCTTTCCAAATATAACATATCCAAGGTTTTAAATGAAACTTTCATATGTTGATATCGTTTTGAAAGCCTAAACTGAGAGTGAAAGTTTTTTTAGTATGGCCGTACAAGTGGTGGTTGTAGTCGTAGGTTCGAGGGTATCGTAAAGCGTAAGGCGGGTCGTGTGAAGGTCGAAATGTGGTCTGAAGGTTGTTCCTGCGGGGCGGAGGCCCTCTGCGCCCCCTGCGCCCCCTGCGCCCCCCGCGCCCCCCGCGCCCCCGACGAACCCCCGCCGCCTCCTCCCACTGCCAACGAATTGCTCTCTCGCATCCGACAGGTATACGACTCCATTTTTCATTCGAAATTCTCTCGTTTGTTTCGCGCCAAATTTAACGTCACTGTCATTTTTCGCCCTTTTGCAGCTCTTGTGAAAATAACTAATGCTAAATTGTCAATCAATAGCACGTGCTTTATATACGACTTTGATTTATCATTTACATTTTTAGTAAATTTAAACTTTCCTGTAACATAACCTCCGTCCGTTTCATTATATATAAATTTATTGCACAAATTTATGCTCTAAATTGCCATCCTCTTTAGTTAATTTAATCTCATTATCTGAACGATAGCAGATATTATGAAATTGTACGAATCGTCTCACCATTTATACAATACTAATAAACTTTCAGATACCGTTGATGAATTCAGTCGCCCTGCACTACCTCAAAAATGGTCACCTAGTGCGTTTCCGTGGAATGGTACAAGACATGCACAACCCTGAATTTTATTTTGAAACATATGAAGTGTTCAACAAGAATACAAAGGAGTCTCGTATCTGTTCTGGAAAATATCGAGATACGGCCGACATCGGCGTAAGATTGACGTTTTTCGTTCTCCTTTTCGTTTGATAACAGATTTTCCATTATAAATCCCACCAAAATTTTAGGAATTTGAGATGCTAGATCACAATTCACCGAAACTCAAAGGTGCCGAACGGCAATCTATCGCGGTGATATCTCTGCCGGGATTTAACGAATGGGCGAAACAAATCGAAAACAGTCAGAATGTCATATCTCATCTCGTGAACCCTCCAAGCACGTCGAAAAGTCTAAACGTAGATTGCGGCGGTAAAATGAAGAGGAGCTTAGACGAGGCTGAAAACTGCGATACCACCAATGATATGGAAACCGATAGTGTGAATAATTCCAAGAAGGAAAGGCAGAGAAGCTCTAACATGGACAATCAATTTGCTAGCATTTCACGTGATCACATATTGAATTTTCCAATACCTGACGATGACGGAAAAGTGTGCATAGTCAAGGTACAATCCTATTTCTATATATATCTTATATTATACTAGCATCATTATAATTCCACATATGTATATATGTAGGTTTATGATCAATTCGATAGTCTGAAATTGAACGATATGGTTGAAGTAATCGGTTATCTATCAGTCGACCCAGCTTTGAGTAATCATTGGAACAGCAATGCCGACGAGAATGATGAACAATTAGACGCTGAAACGTTGACCCACAATCCTCCACCGAGTTTAGTTCCACGGATACATGCAATCCACATTGAACCTATTAAACATTGCAATCCTTTGATAAAATCCCCTATCGATAAAGGTAAATAAAAAACTAGTCTATATAATGATATCAATGATACAAATGTAAGTCTATAATGATATCAATGTTCCTTTTATTCTACAGAGAATATAATTGCAGAAGCAAAGGAAGCAAGAGGTCATCTTCATAAGACTCTCACTCAAGTTTTGTTGGGTGACAGTTTGGCGGCCGATTATCTCATCTGTCATCTTATATCTGAAGTGTGAGATATTTAAATGTATCGAATCGGAACCATCACGGTAGAATGACATTAACAGCTATCGTAGGCTTGAACTTACATAGTTCAGAAAACATAGATAAATCAGACTCTTAACCGCCAACTAATCACATATATTAGCCGACAAATTTGTACCGTCGAATTGATTCATATAGTATTGTCTATTTCATATTCCTTTCTCATGTACATATTATATACGAAGGAAGAATATTATTCAACCTAGCTATGTATGTAGACTGTCCTATTGCTTGTATGATGATTTTACTTTATCTATGTATGTGCGGATATGTTTTGACTGATTCGAACTCAGAATCGTTTTCATGTTCTAGAAATATTGTGCGTCAGTGTATTTTGGGGATTTTTTGAACACCGTTAGTCTTATTGAACTGAAACCTATTATCGGTTACTGAAATTCTGATCAATATGACATAAATTTTCTTCAAATTTTTAAGTTGACTGGAAATGGTACCTCCCCTTATATGTGTCCGCTTTTTTTAAGTTTTTGAATACAATTAGCTCCCAAACCGCTAACTGAATCTGACTGAATTTTTTTTTTATGTAATAGAAATTATGATTTGTATACCGTAATATTTTTACCTCAACTGGAAGTAGTACTTGGACTCTAGAGAATCAAGGTTTTTTATGTTTATCTCAGAAACCTTTTGGTTTATTGAACTGAAATTTCATATCTAGAAGTTTAAGCTTAATACCAAGCTATGTATAAAATTTGGTAAGCATCCGTCAACCGGAAGTGGCAGCTTACTCTTGTTAAATTTTTCTTCCACTATTTTTTTCGACCCCTTAAACATGCGTGCTCTTCACGAAAAAAATTCAAGTATTATTCTTATATCAATGTAATGAAAATAAAAAAAAATCACTAGGAAGTGGGATTTTTTCCCCTTAGAAAAATATTTTGTCCATGATGCTGACTACACCCCTGAACATATCAAGCTGAAAATTTATATTTGTACTATTTATGTACTAACTTAGAGCTGATAAGGTTTTGGTCAGAATTCATAAGTGGGAAGTAGTCATTTTTTTTAAAACGATATTTCCTTATTTTATTTCGACCTTTTAAACTATTTTTATCTTCTTAATATTTAATTTGTATAATATTTATAGTGATTTTAATTAATAAAAAAATTTCGAACAAAATCCGACAACCGGAAGTAGAACTTTTTAGTAGTCTTCTGTAAGTTTCCTTACATTTACGCTCAATTTGTATCGAAAATGCTCCCATATCCGGTATGTGTGAACGTGTATGTATGTTAGATGATCAAATTTGTTTTTTTATCCTTTTTATATTCCTCAAAAACATAGATACAGTCATGGGTTGGTCACATCCGAATTTTTTATGAGGTTTACCCGTTACTTGTTAGTTTAGTGAAGATCGATTACTAATATCATAGGTTTTTCGCTTACTATCAATGACTCCGTGACCGTCCAAAACCATACGATCATATTATCTTCTGAACCCAAATTAGTTCTGCATATTACCTTCTACTTGTGAGGTAATCTTTTACAGCAGGTATGCTTTTAGAAAACATACTAAATCAGACTGAAGTCTAATGTGATGTTTCAATCATCTGATGGTTTTAGTCCGACTCGACTTGTGTTTTTGTCACTATCGTGTGTTGAATTCGTCATATATTTACACATTGTTGATAAATCAATTCATGTATGTATATTTTATCTGCAATCGACAGTTATATTCGACGAGATGTTCTGTCACTCGGCAAGTTCACACTCAATTTATGGAACGTGCCTTCGCAACGGTATCCTCAGTATGCGGAACAATTATACGGACTCATCAAGAGCGTTGTCACCAAGAGTCACTATCTACCGTTGACGACTGATAATTTGAACGATTTAGCGTTCACTCCTAAGTATGCAATCATACAATCACTTTGATTGACTTTATTAGTGTTCGTTATTGATTGATTTATTTTCAGGAAAGACTATGAGTGCAACCGATTAACGAGCGGAATTTTGCAACTGAGTAAAAACACTCATTTGTTAGTGGACGAGACGAAAATGCAACCAGGTCAACTAAACAGCGCTGGTGTACTGAATGTGGCCACTCTAGGGGACGTTATACAGAACCAGAGGGTTAAATACGATTTCAAGTTTTATACGATGGAGTACGATTGCGATATTTCCATTTTAATAATGTCTGAAGGGAAATCTCTTCTTCCGGTATGAATGCTTTTTTTTTATTTCTTTACATACATTATATTATGCCATGACAGGTATTAATCCGAGGCCACACATGTGATTAGATTATTTTTATACATAAGTACTAACAATTTTTCAAACAGGATATAGAATACAATAGAGACATCTATGAACGGTCAACAAAAATTGTGATACACGGCAATTTTGTGTAAAATGCATTACGTAGGTAGCATTTTATAAGATTCTACAAATTCCATATGCTAATAACTCGAATTTGCCTGAAACTGATACCGATTTATTGGATCTGTCACAACAATTAAGCTAGAAAATTACAGCAGGAGACAGTCGATCTGTGTTTTAATAACCATAAGATCTCGCTAGTAGTATATTTGGCCAGGACTTGAATCTTCAACCTCTTTTCTGGTATGCAATAGTATTGTGCACTACGCTGTGGCTTAAAAAAATACACTTACGTATAATATAAGAATTTTGTATTTACTCTATTAGCTCATTTTTTGAAACGTATAGTTGATGACGTCCTACATACGAAAAGCATTAAAAGTTCTTATATAAAAATTTATAATAATTATAAACCACATGTCAATCTGAAGCCAATTGTCGAATCATTGCTATAAAAAGACATAATCCAAGTTGGGATCTTAAAATCCCACGAAGATTTAAATTTAAATATATAACCAGCAGCATAAGGCTAGTGGTTAGCATATAATCATAGAAGTAGAATGCATAGAATGGTCATTGTTAACAAAAGTATCGACTAAAAGCGAGCCATCGAAGAGAGAGAGGCGGAAAGTCAGAAGAGAGACAAAAGAGACAAAGCTTAGCAAACAATGAACAAACTCTGCCACGCAGAGTTTTTGTAGCAACATTTTTGGAGGCTGAGAGCGATTCTGTGCATTCTACTTCTATGCATATAATGCTTTGAACAAAGTGGTCACAGGTTCAAATCCACTGGTTTTTGCTGGCCAAACCTTGGATTTGTGACTCTAGTTCGATCGTTTCCTATCAGAGTTTGCCAATTTATCTGATTTTCATTGAAACGGTTTCAAAAAATTGGCAACCTTACTCATTCTCTCACTAATCTCGAGTTTTCAGTAATCTCGAATTTCGCTGGATTCTATAAAATGCTGCAAATTTACAAATTTAACCATAGATGTCTCTGCAGATGTTAATTGATATGTATTTACTTTGTATAATACTGTTGCGTACGGGTGGGTGGAGGATCCAAGTAAAAAGCCAAAGTCGTGTCACAGCATTTATTGGTGATTCAGGAGATACACGCACCGCCAGTGTTCCGTCCAGAATGTCTTGATATGGTCTAAGTACCTCCTTATAAAGGACAAGTCTCTCAGGGAATCTTCGACGTCCGGTTACTTCCCTATTGTTTAGGCATGTACCCAGATATGTATTCCCACGACACTCAGTCCCACGCTATCGCTGTCACTTCTGAGAAGGGACCGGGTGCCGTTCGGTGGTCATTTTTTAGCCTACTTGCACTTAGCCTGGAGATAATCCTTGAAAACAAATTATAATGGCGGCACCTTTTAGCATACGCTACAATACTAATAATACTCGTTTAATATGTACAATGCTTCCCGCCATAGAATTTCTGAACTTTGCACGGGATTTTGAGGCTTATATGCGCCTATTTCAACTGTTTTAAGGTTCAAAGTTGGTTGAATATATTACTGAAAGTTGAATGCCATCTATTCAATTTGCTTAAAATGAATATATACCAGTCAAAATTGGTTTTTTGTGGAACCATACTGAAACCTCGTTTATGTGACGTCACGTCTTCATACAATTGAGACAATACGTCTCAATTATATGAAGAATGATTATTTGACAATTAAGCCAAAACTACGAGATATATTATGTATTTTATTGTTTAAAATAATACTTTGTGTTAATTAGCATATCTGGTTACTTGAGTAAATATTAAAATCTGTATTTAAGGTTGAAAACTCGATTGCCAAATTCGCGAAAAAGGTGCCGCGTACAGGGCTTGTTCGCTATATTTAATGCCGCGGGCAAAGGGTTAATAATCTGTCTTTCAATCTTCGAAATGCCTCGGCAGCAAACAGTCTAAATATGTAAAACATCAATAGTATATTAATAATGTGATTCATCTTATTGACAATTTCAGAATGAAGCATCGCTTCCGATCGTTGCCGATAACACTTCTTTAGAAATTGTCAATGAGACATTCGACGCTGCCAGACACTATCTCACGCCCGATTTGTTGAATCAAATCAGAGTTTATCTTACGGCAGTGCGATTGATTGATTACAGTATTGCGGAAGAACCGCTGGTTTGTACGATTATAAATATACTAAAAATATACCGTTTTAGAAACTTGTATTTGATTTTTTGCTTTTGTCTTGCAGTATATACAAGAAGACTTCGTTTCCATGCGAAAAGATGATGGTCAAAGTCACGAAACCGATGGTGAAGATCTTCACCGACTACTCGTATTGACTCGATTGATTTGTTTGTCGCGAGGTTATAATACTATCGACCGTGACTGTTGGGAGATGGCCAAGAATATGGAGAAGCAAAGATTTGAAAGATTAAAAATAACGCGCTGATTTTTTTTAATGTTATTTTTCAGTTACATACCATTGTATATCGAATGGAAAATACATATTTATTACAATTTTTAATACGTCTTGTTTTTGCCTTAATTACATACATATCCGTTGCGAAGATAACCTCTGAAGTCCTCATATATGCTAAATAAATAAATTGAACAAATACGATTCGAGGAATTTAGATATTGTATATTCGTATTCACATTTTGTTATTTGATTGAACGATTTCTCTAATCACACCTTGGGCAACGAAAATAGGTGATGAATCACCGTTCTGGTGTGTTCCAACCAGGGCTGTGGAGTCGGAGTCGTAAAAAATCAACCGACTCGGACTCCTTTTTTAGTTTTACTTCATACGTTAGTAAGTCACCCCTTCCTGAACTCTTCCGATCTTTTTGAAACTTTACCAACTTGCGAGGTTTGGCCCCTGATCGTCGTTGGAGAAATTGAATCATCATAGAGATGTTAATGTCTAGTTTATTTAAGTAAATCCACTAATAAATTTAAATTTAATAATTTCTTTATAAAATTCACGATTTTAAATTACATGCATAAAATCGTTGAATTTTGATGTTTTGTGGCCAAAACCGATTGTTCCCTCCGTATCATACTTATTTTTTTATTACAAACCTACTTTCCGTTTCACTTACGATTACAATTCAGGAAAAGATTGCCTCTTATCCGATCGTTTTCATACTTTGCCATATTGCTCATTTTGGTCATCAATATAAATAAATGGATCTTCCGCCATTACGATAGATATAAAATATCGTTTAAGACGCGTATCAAGTTTGCAAATTTTAAATCTGAGTGACGTCTACGTAGTCTTTAGTTTTATACATAGATGGCGGTAGTAAAATAAAATTATATATATATATATATATTAACCAGCAGCGTGGTTTAGTGGTGAATGTTGAATTATTTCGTACTTGATGTTACGAGTTCGATTCCCCGCTAAGTCTCGCTGTTGGCCAGACCTTGATTTGTCTAGATCGATCGTTTCTTATCAGAATTTGCCAATTTTTCTGATTTTTATTGAAACGATTCCTGTAAAATTGGCGTTTCCTTCCCAATTTTCTGTTGCGAACCTTTAGTTATTGTTATATCTTAGGTTTCGCCATATTGCTCACCATAGATGTCTCTGTGGTTGTTTATCGAATATAAAATTCGTATTGTTATATGAAAGTTATTATTATATGTTTGTAATATATGTATACTGACCATAGATGTCAGATATTATTTAGATTTACGTGTATCTATGTAATAATTATGTGGACCAGGGAGGCGTATTTGGGGTTTACCTGTTAAGCCTTCCTGGTATATTTGTAAAATAAAATATGAGCTCAACTATGTATAAATATGGGGCGCTCTCGAATTGGAAACCATTCTGACCTGGAGCGCCGACAAATAAAAACCGCTTCTACAACCCTCCTGCTTCCTTCTCTCCGCTCTTGGAAGCCCCCTCTTCACGTCCACGCAACATTATCATTAGTCTGCATTTTCCACTCAAAAATATTTTTAATTTCAGATGATAGTATCAGATCTGGATCATATGGAAGATAATCCTATACCTTTCGTCTATATTTTTGCAAAAATTCTGTTTTTTTTGTAAATTCAATTTCACATAATGAAATTGCTACATTATGTAGTAGTAAGATATTTTTATATGGTTTTCATCATCTTTATCATTATGGATGCGATAATTCGTGGTGGGTCATTGCTATCCACAAGAGCGGTTTCCGACGTGGTTGTTCTTTACTTTAATGTGACAATCGGCTAGCTTCGTACATATCGGAATACGAGACCTTTTATTACAGGTCTGTCAACTTTGGCCCCCAACTTTTTGGATGAGTCTACATATTCCATGGAGAATTTTCTCATGTGTACACGATTTGTCCTCTCAATCTTCTTAGGCAAACGAAATTTCAAGCTATTCGCGGTTCAATCTCCTCGCGTATCGTTGGCTTCAGTCACCGGCGAACCGAGGTGCTCGGTCTTCAGTAACTTCAGCTCAAGTATGTATAATATGCAAGTTACTTATAAAAGTAAAATCTTTGCGCTTATAATTGCGTCATATAATGTACGGATGTGTTTATGTACGGATACATACAAGGAAAAATATATTGATATCTCTTTAGCTAATTTGCTTATCTTTGTGGTCGTTCATTTAGCATTTGTCATATCTAATGAGTGTTTGGATAAACACTCATTTTTATTATGTACATATGTATGATGTCAAACTGAGGAATTAACTTACATATATAGAATTAACTTAAAAATTGCATATAAAAGTTCTTGGGACTAACTGATAATTCAACCTTTTTGAAGAAAAGCGCAAAAATATGACATGATAAGTATGAGATTCCATAATTAAAATTGACACAAATTGTACATTAATTCTGAATGACATTTGTATTTAACTGTACACCCGAAACCTTAATTTTGTTGCCGTTCCTTTCTTCGATATATATATTGAGTGAATGCGGCAGTTGCGCTTCGACCAGATAATACGTATTTTAAACCGACAAAATCGAGGTTTCGTATTCTCCAATTTTCTACTCCGAAACTGGACCAATTTTTAAAAAAATTTCATCATCGGTATGAGAAAGATATTTTCTATGCAACTATGTGCGTATTTTTTTTTACATCGACCGATAAATAAGCACGCTGGACTCTTTTCGTGGGTGTAAAAAAGAGGCGATTTTATAGATGTTTGGCGGCTCCTAGCTCCTATAAAAAATAACTAATCAAAAAAATAAAACGATAGATGCATCCCAATGGTGGATATCCATAGCATATTAAAAAATAATTTCTCTAGTGCCATAATTGAGGAAGGGAGAAGTATAATACGTTTGTATGGACAAGGCGCTGGTGTCCAGCCCTCTTAGCACAGTCAGTGTTTTATCGATCATCGATTCGAATTATGTAAAACTGTATCCAATGTTGTGATGAAGAATTCTGTATATATTTTTTGGCATAATAGTGTACTATGTACATAAAATATTCAAATTATGTATCAAAATGCTCAAAATTTCTGATTTGCCAGATGTTAAGTTGTCAAAATTGCAATTTTAATCTGATAAAAACGAACACTGAAATGTATAATACCAAGTGTTTATTAACAATATAGTATAATGGGTATAATATATGCTTAGAAATCTAGACGCAAAAAAATATGTGTAAGTGAAGAAAAAAGAATCAAAGTAAATCTAGTTTTTTTGACAAGCAAAACATATCTCTCATTTCAACCCTAGACGGTGCAGCCGTCGCTGGAGCATTAGACTGGTTAATTTTAGGATTCTCTCCAGGCTTGATGAAAAATTTAAATGTAAACTTCCTGTTTTCATGAATGAAATTCTTCAAAACGTGCAGTGGAATTGCGACACAGTTGCCGGAATCGTATATGTCTTGGAAACTCAAGTTGTCTGGTTGACACTCTTCCGACGACATTATAACCTTCTTAGTCTTCTTGTTGTTGAAGATATGGAATTCGTATTTGCTTTTAGAGGCATCTTCACGCGGCCCTATGAATTGAATGCCCCAATACGCCAGCCTCATCGCTGGATCAATCTTCACATGGTACAAATACATAAACTTTCCCACTGACACCAGTTGCATGTCCTCGTCCTTTTTAGTCACGTCGAAATCGTCGAATAGCACTTGGCAACCCGGTTTGAGTCTCGTGTTGTTTTGATGTGCTTCGGCAAAATGTATTTGCAAATCGGAGATACTTCCTGCAAACAAAATACAAATTAATTCCATTAACCCTTTTTTAGTGCTGACGTCTTTTCTGTTGAAAGCCCGCCGTGCTGAAATTTCGCAAACATTTCCAACTAGAATTATTTAGAAAACCAATAGAAAGCAGGTATAAAAATTGTAGCTAATCCAAACATCTTCCATCTTCCATCTTCTTCCGTGTTGTTAACCCTTTGCCCGCGGCAATAAATATAGCGAACGAGCCCTGTACGCAGCACCTTTTTCGCGAATTTGGCAATCGAGTTTTCGACCTTAAATACAGATTTTAATATTTACCCAAGTAACCAGATATGTTAATTAACACAAAGTATTATTTTAAACAATAAAATACATAATATATCTCGTAGTTTTGGATTAATTGTCAAATAATCATTCTTCATAATTGTATGAAGACGTGACGTCACATAGACGAGGTTTCATTATGGCTCCACAAAAAACTAATTTTGACTGGTATATTCATTTTAAGCAAATTGAATAGATGGCATTCAACTCTCAGTAATATATTCAACCAATTTTGAACCTTAAAACAGTTGAAATAGGCGCATATAAGCCTCAAAATCCCGTACAAAGTTCAGAAATTCTATGGAAGACAGCCACACTACAGACTTGCCGCCCAAAGCTTCCATAGAAGACGGCCGCGGGCAAACGGTTAAAATGTAATGCTCACAATGTAAAATACTCAGCAGTTTCCATCGGGAAATTCTGTTATGGTTATAAATTCAGAAATTCTAGTGTAAACCATGAATGACACGGATTACACGACCCATGTTCAATGCATATTTTTGTCAATGCTACCTGAAAAGGCTTAGGGGATAGTATTCTTGTTTATTATTTACATACTCAAAATACAACGCCTATCGGTCTCGTATTTCAGTATTTCAGTCTCATGGCTTTGTTAGCAAAACGCCAATCGGCGTTGGTCAGCATTCAAAGGGTTAAATAATGCATATAAATCTGTTTGAAGGATAGATTACCGTTCCACGTGCACTGGTGGAACTCTCGACCCATCGGACAAAACATCTGCCTGTGCATACAGTTTCCGAAATGTGCTTTTGCCTCGTCAGGTGATCCTGCGAATTTGCAACCGTACGAGGAATTGGTGCACGCCGTGACCATCTAAAAATTGGATTATGAATGATGAGGATATTATGAAATTAAGATTGTAATGTATTGAAGGACCTACCGTCGATGCAATTTTCTCCAAGTCGAAGTTGCGTTGACCTGTGACAGACGTCTTGCACAGCGGACAAATGGGAAGGCACAATTTGGCCCGACATTGGCTGCAAATATTGTGACCAGATTCGCACATAAAGATCGGCGCTTGCATGAATTCCAAACAGACCGGACACTCCAACACGCTCATTACTTCTTTCAAAACCCTGTTTGCTTCAGAGACGTGCGACGGCCCCGGAGTCAGGGTTTCTGCTAGATTACGAGCAGGTGGTGGCGGAAAATTAGCAGCTGGTCTGTAATGACGAATTGATTAAAAATAATTGTACAGTTAATTAGAAATACATACATGTTGACAAAATATTGTAAACTTACGGAGTAGGGCATAATATCACCCAATCATTCATTTTCTGTTGTGGAATCCTATGCTGTTGATTATTTTGTGGATTTTTATGTTGTGGGTTTTTTTGCTGCTGATGGTTTTTGTTTTGTTGGTTATTTTGTGGATTTTTAGGCTGCTGATGATTTTGTGGGTTCTTAGGTTGCGGATTTCTATGTTGTTTATTTGCATTGTTAGTATCTTCCGACTTTTTGTTTGTATTTTGTTGATTTTGGTTGGGATTTCTTGGGTTTGGCTTTTGATTTGGTGCATTGTTTGGTTTTTTAGAAGGACCCTGTTGTGGATTGCTCGCCATGGTGAAATCTGCAACTTAAATTTAAAAATCATATTGAGAGATTACAGTAATCAGCTAATTGAATTTCAAAATCGAAAGTAAAGCTATACACCATATAAGGCTTTACTTAATATATATGTATAAATATACGACATAATGCCATCAATAGTAGTCAATAATAGAATCATAGCATGGTCCTATTTTTTTTAACTTTGTACCAACAACCAAATCCCCAAAATTTGAAACATTTACAGAAATTACTACCGCTTGCAAGATTTATGTAAAACTAGCTGACTATGCCTGGCGCTGCTCACGCAGAAGAAAGTTGAAAAAAGCTTTCAAAAGGCTGAGCCTTTTGAAACTAAGGATAACATGACATAGTATATTAAATTAGGTGGTACTAAGTTGAAACCTACAGACTTGAATAGCAGACGAACATTCACTTTTATTAAACCAGCAGAATAGACTAGCGGTTAGCATATAATGCTTTGAACAAAGTGGTCATGGGTTCAACTCCTACTGGTTTCTGCTGTCCAAACCTTAGATTTGTGACTCTAGTTCGACTGTTTCCTATCAGATTTTGCCAATTTATCTGATTTTCATTGAAACGGTCCCAACAAATTGGCAACCTCGCCGATTTTCTCGCAAAATCTGGACTTATCAGCAATCTCGAATTTCGCTCAATTTTATAAAACGCTGCAAAATTACAAATTTGACCATTAATGTCTCTGTTGCTGTTAATTGATATGTATGTATTTACTGAAATTCGCTAAATTGTTTAAAACATGCTGGAAATTTACAAATTTGATCATAGATGTGTCTGTGGATGTCAATTAACCGTTTGCCCGCGGCCGTCTTCTATGGAAGCTTTGGGCGACAAGTCTGTAGCGCGGTTGTCTTCCATAGAATTTCTGAACTTTGCACGGGATTATGAGCCTTATATGCGCCTATTTCAACTGTTTGAAGGTTCAAAATTGGTTGAATATATTACTGAGAGTTGAATGCCATCTATTCAATTTGCTTAAAATGAATATATACCAGTGAAAAATTAGATTTTGTGGAACCATACTGAAACCTCGTTTATGTAACGTCACGTCTTCATACAATTATGAAGAATGATTATTTGACAATTAATCCAAAACTACGAGATATATTATGTATTTTATTGTTTAAAATAATACTTTATGTGTTAATTAACATATCTGGTTACTAGAGTAAATATTAAAATCTGTATTTAAGGTCGAAAACTCGATTGCCAAATTCGCGAAAAATGTGCTGCGTACACGGCTTGTTCGCTATATTTATTGCCGCGGGCAAAGGGTTAATATGTATTTACTCTGTATAATGATACTTGTATCAAATGTACAATGTTTCTGGCCAGGAAGGTGCATCCGGATTACCTGTTAAGCCTTCCTGATATAAATATATTTGTCCAAGTCTTTGGAATGGAAGCCGTCACATAGAGTGTAGTTTCTAACAATGGTTTTCATTTGAATACACTTTTTTAATCCTCAGAGAGATTAATACACAAAACTGCTCTAATGCTTTTCTTGTATGATTCTTCAAACCAACCCTATATACAGCACACCATGTACGATAACGGGTTCGGTGATTACTGGTCACAAAGTCACTAAAATCTCTATAACGGAACATCTGGCAGCCGAAAAGTCCATCATACTAATGAGAACTTGAGTGCCAAATATTGTGTATTCGCGATTTTCATGGCAAAAATTGTCTTTGTGACCACCCCAATGTGACGAATAGTCCAATTACCACGATAACGTTATCAACACACAGATCTTATTAATAACAAATCAGTCGATTAACAAGAAGTATTCGACCGCTTTCAAGATAACAGTATGAACAGGATAGGACGATCATATGCACAAAACCTGTTTAATAGTGGATATATGTTTGTATATGTTATAGAAGCACATAACTGGTTGTATATATGTATGTAATTAAGAGACGCATTTTAGTACTATAATACATAGATCCCTTATCGCTGCTTTTGTCCACATAATAGAAACGAGCGATGTACATGTTTATAATAAAAAAATAATATATAGAATAAAAAAAATGCACCGCACTGTTGCAACTGTGTCGAAATCAAGGACAACTGAAAATGCATACCTACATACATACATAGAGTAAAAAAAAAGGCGCAGAAGCATGAATTCCGGAATGCAACGTTGTAATATGACCCGGAAGTTGCGATGCCCAGTTCATATGGTTATCAATCGACTGGACATGGATCTAGGACTTGTTTTGTATATGTTGAAAGGATATGTTATGTATCGAAATGGTGGTTTTGAAGGAATAATATTGTGTACAAAATAGATACCAAGCAGAGTCGAGAGGCAGCGAGCCCGCGAACCAGACGAGACCAACTGTTGCTTGTATGCAAGCCTATTTATCGCCTTTGCTGCGGTGACCATCAATTCACAAATTATATTAAATACGACTGTGTTCCTTGTCACCTTACGAGTAAACTCGTATAAACTATTGTATGTATGTATTATCTCGGTCTCCGTGACGAGCCGGAATGTGAAATTACCGAAAGCGCAAATATCGGAAGGCAAAGATCGAAAATCGAAAGATCTTAAGAGGGCTGGACAGCAGCACCTTGTCCATACAAACGTACTATACTTCTCCCTTCCTCAATTATGGCACTAGAGAAATTATTTTTTAATATGCTATGGATATCCATCATTGGGGTGCATCTATCGTTTTATTTTTTTGATTAATTATTTTTTATAGGAGCTAGGAGCCGCCAAATATCTATAAAATCGCCTCTTTTTTACACCCACGAAAAGAGTTCAGCGTCCTTATTTAACGGTCGATTAAAAAAAAAATACGCCGATGTTGCACAGAAAATATCTTTCTCATACCGATGATGAATTTTTTTTAAAAATTGGTCCAGTTTTGGAATTGAAAATAGTAGAATACGAAACCTCGATTTTGTCAATTTAAAATACGTTTTATCTGGTCGAAGCGCAACTGTCACATTCACACAATATATATATTGATATATATTGTCGCATTCACTCAATATATACATACACTCAATATATATATCGAAGAAAGGAACGGTAACAAAATTAAGGTTTTGGGTGTACAGCCCTCTTAAGTCGAAAGATCAAAAAAAAAAAGGCTGCATGGTAAACGGTACATATTCACTTAATTTGCGCGAACAGGATACAACAGGAACAAGAGAAACAGGCTTTTCCTCCCGTATTCTGCGCGCGCACATTAATACGGGAGGAAAAGCCTGTTCCTCTTGTTCCTGTTGTATCCTGCTCGCGCAAATCAAGTGAGTATGTACCGTTTACCATGCACCCTTTTTTTGTTGATCTTTCGATTTTCGATCTTTGCCTTCCGATATTTGCGTTTTCGGTAATTTCACATTCCGGCCCGTGAGGTAGACCCGTATTATCTACTGGTAAACGGACTATTAGTCATATGTGAACCAGTCACAGGACAACCGGTCACTCTAGATCGGTCACACGTGATCACTCGTCACACTAAAACTGGTCACGAGAAAACTGGTCGCACCCTAGAATTGGTCACGAGAAAACTGGTCACATCCGAAAATTAGTCACGAAAAAACTGGTCACACCCAAAAATTAAAAATTTTGTCGAATTTTTGGGTGTGGCCAGTTTTTTCGTGACCAATTTTCGGGTGTGACCATCATTACCATTAAATATCGCGAATACGGAATATCTGACACTCACATTCTCGTTAGCGTGATAGTTTGCGTGCATAGCTCTTGGTGGGTGGAATTTTCGAGATATTCCGTGTTCGAGATTTACATGACGTGAGCAAGATCGCCATTTGCGAAATTGTCACAAAACACTTCGGTGCCATATAGACATAAGCTATAGAAAAAAAGACTCCTTATGAGTCAGATATTGGTGACATTGCCGTTTTCGCTATTACACATCACGTATTTATTACTTTCGCTATTACAAAAACGTATTATTATCGCTATCACTATTAGCGATAATTATACATAGACAATTATTTAGCTATTAACACATTTGAAGCGAATTCTTGGCTAAAAAATTCAGTAGGTGCGAGCTTATCAATAAATATGTATATCTCGTAACTGCGTATCTGTCGTTATCAACTCATCCTATTATCATATTGATTATTATTTTGAGGGGACTCCCATTGCCTAATTATGTTTTTTTTGTATGTTTTTATCACTAAATCAAATACAACGTACGTAAGAAATGTATAAATTATGATTTTTATTTTATTGTGAACGCATGGTCACCGTATTTTTACATACACATACATATATATATATATGCGGGCATGTACAATTCATATAAGTATTTCTCACTGGGTGTGACAAAAAAATGAAGAGTTTATGTACATATGCATATACATATGCACCAGATTATGACTGTCCATCAATAATACGGGGATTGTATTCTTTTGGAAAAAGGCACTAGGAAAAACGCCGAATCACTGAATATGTGACACATATTAGATTTTTAGATAGAGTTTAATAAAAAGCTTGTGAGAACTAAGAAGAGGCCAGTAAAAATATGACCTCCAAGACATTACTGAGAATCTTCTATGTCCTTGACGATTTTCCTGTTCAATATTAGTGATTACTAATCACTGATTAGAGCAGTTAATTTAATGCAGCGGTTTCCAAACTTTATGCTACTACGCCTCCCTAAAAAAATTTTTTTTCCGCGCCTCCCTACCTTTTATTTTTTAATAGATATAATAATATAGACACGTTTTAAATAATAAAACTTTATTTTAAAAAAAATACTGAACACTACAATAGACAGAATAATAAAAAGGTTATGCTATAACATAAATTTATACAAACACGTATATTTATTTTTATATAAAATATAATTGAACTACATCTATCACATCAAAATTTAATGCGAAGGATGTTGTTTATTGGCACAAAGTTTATAAAATCTTGGTGGCAATATGGAGGGTGCCACTCGTAACTCCTTTTCGACTATTAACCTGGCTCGATATTTGGTTTTCATTGCAGCTAGTGCCGAAAAGCCCGTTTCCCATAAATAAGACGTTACAAACAGTAGAACTACTTGCATTGCTTTGCAATACAAAGATTCATACTCTCCACTAAGTCTCATCCAAAATTTAATTATGGTTTCATTTTGAAACTTTTGTTTTAGTGAGCTATCGCATAATAATTTTATCAATTTTTCTTTTTCGATGGTTGTCAGCTCGAATTCGTCTTCTTCGTTATAGTTAAATGGATTCTGTATCCACAAAAACTTTGAGAAATCGAGGTCTTTGACATAATTGGAAAAATGCAGCACTAAACCATCTAAGTGGTCAATAAAAAGATTTTTACTTGTTTCAATATTGTGCAATTTTTACCGATGCTTGCCCATCTCGCGGGTAATATAAACAAACAGACAAGTTTTTATCGGACATATGTACGTCGAGCACCAAGCATCAAATACGACTGATGCTAAAATTATTTACGATTGTCTGTGGATAATCGTCACTTGACAACAATATGACGCCTAAAGCCACTTCTATTAATATAAAATTTCTCTGGTTGAAACGGTTCCTCCATCAAATTGGAAAAAATCATCCTACCCGCTATGTCACAAATATCTGAATTTGATTTATGTACAATATGTAAAAAATTATGTACTAGTCTAGATCCATAGATGTCTCTATGGATTAATTAATTCATAGTTAATTTTCGTATTCTTCAGCCTCTTGAAATGCAACGATTTATGTAATAAAAAATGCTGCAATGTTTGTAAGGCGCATTGGGGTCTACCTATTAGGCCTTCCTGGTATATATCTATGTAAAAATAAAATAATCAGAGATCAGCGGACAGTTGCTTTTGCCCACAAAAAATTGTTCACTATTGTCAATTACTTTTATCCTATAGCAAGAGAGCAAAAAAAGGTTGGCAATAGAAACCAGCCGCCGTCCTTTAGTTATAACTAGTCACCGGAGCCTGAGGGGGCCGTTTATTGTTCAAAGGTTGTAAATGCATTGTTAAAGGTTTGCCGAACAATAGATAGCACTGTGACTATCCTACCTCTAGTTATAACCAGTGAGCGGCGCTAGGATGCGCCAGCTCGAGATAAATGGGTTTCTTTTGTCAATTTATATTGTTAACCTATTTTTTTTTCTCTATAGAGAGAAAAAAAGGTTAACAATAGAAATTAACAAAAGGATCCCATTTCAGCGCATATCTCTGGTTATAACACTTGACCATCAGCTGGTGTTTTGATTGGTAATTGGATTATTACTCACATTGCGATCGCACAAAAGACAATTTTTGCCATAAAAATCGCGAATACAGAATATTTGGCACTCGAGTTCTCGTTAGTATGAAAGTTATCGTTAGTATGATGTACGTTTCGGCCGCCACATGTTCTGTTATGGAGGTTTTAGTGAAGCAAGGTCCCAAGGCCGGGAAAAAGAAGGATGGTAATCCAGTTTTTTATAATTTTTTTTCAAAGGGTGTTTAGAAAAAATTGCTCGCGCAGTGTCAGCAAAAACATTATTTGGATACAATTCTTGTAAATTGTGCTGTTTTATAAAATTTAATACAATGAGTGAAAGGCTTTTAAATTAATAAGTTCATTGCTAATAATATCAGATTTTGAATTCGCGGTGAGCTTAATTTGAAGATTGGCTTTTTCCAGTAGATTGTTTGAATAGAATTTGCCGAGTACAAATGTAGGGCCTTTGACGCTCTAATTTTAATTTTAAAGCGCTTTTAGCGCATAGAGCGGCGCCCATAGATGTAGAATAACCTAGATATGCCATTACTTACAAATTTCGTTGGAGATCTTGTCGCCACTAACTGAGGGGTGCGGGGGGTTTAACTAGCGGGGAAGTTGGGAAAAAAAAGGTTTTTTCCCTACGACGCAGCGGTCGGCGTTTTTATCACTTCCCCGCTAGTTAAACGCCCCGCACCTCTCAGTTAGTGACGACAAGATCTCCGCAATCGACCTTTCCTACTTAGAAGTTAACTACCTACTGAGAGAAAAGTGTGCATGCGCCATGTATTTTGCTTGCGCCAAAAGGGAGACCAGTATAAAGCGTGAGGGCGGATCTATATATTATACATCTATGGCGGCGCCCTAACTTATTTGGCGCCCTCGGGCCAGACCCCCCCCCCCCTAAAACCGGCACTGGGCGAGCTCTTTGGGCAATAATCACCGAACCGTTTTGATTTTATTTTAAAAAATAAAAGTCTGAAAGACTGTAGCCTAGTTGGAAAGAAAAGTATCACTATCGCAATTGCCTCCGCTCATTTTAATTAAATTTTGAAGAACCATGTACCTGTGCACATGGCTGTAAGGTATGTTTAATTTAGACCATATTTCACAGTGCAATATTTGACGCATGTTGTGACGTTTGAATATCTACATAGAAGGAAGAACGATGGAGTGCAGATTATGTCTCTGTCTTTTGTCAGACGATAATTCCGTCTCCATCTTTGACAGTCCTGAACGTGATTTGCTGAAGCAACAGATTTGGTCCTGCTGTCAGCTGCATGTCAATTACACTTTGTTTACTTTTAACTACAGTCCAATTTTTCAATCTCCCACTAATCAGTTCCTCCTTTGTAGGTTGAGAAAGATGACAGGCTTCCAAATACGATATGTATTTTGTGCAAATACAAAATTGAATCTTTCAACACATTTAGAAACGTTTGTATTCGGAGTGACGAAACGTTGAAGTTCAGGTCAACTAATTGTTTGAAGATCAAAACGGAAGAAGTTATACTAGACGATTTGGTATGGCGGGATGAATGCGTAGTTAATTCACCGACGGACTGTCCCGAGTCTTCCGCTGACTATAAGGTTACCAAAGTCGAAGTGAGCGCTTTAGATGAATGCGATTCAAATCGAAACACTGATTTCATAGAAATTGAAAGTACCGATCAAAGTTTACAGGTAATGAGAACCTTATATTATATTTCTCATTTTAGGTGATTTTGTGATATAAATATGTCAAATAAAAATCACATGACTTATATTTTACAGATGCATGGGAAAAATAGTTATTTATGTGAAATTTCACCAAAAGTACCACGGCGCAAAATTCAAAAGAATACTCACGATGACAACAAACCATACCAATGTGACTTTTGCTTCAAATCATTTACTCGAGAGGTTTTCCTTTTTGCACATACCAAGAAAACTCATACCAAGAATCTACCGATCGACAAATTCTCTGACGAGAAAACGATGGCAACCACTTCAGAGAATCCCATAACATCTCTGAAAGGGGAAATTTTGCAACACATGCCGCGGGGGATCCCGCTGGCGAAAAATACCCAAAGAACTGTCTACCGGAGATGTAAAATGTGCTATAAATCGGAAAGACGAAAATCGACAAAAATCATGTGTGTTACTTGCGAAGTGGCTCTGTGCGAGGATCCTTGTTTTTATGAGTATCATAAAAATATGAATTAAAAACCATTAATTTATTATTTTCTTTTCGTTTGTATTAAAGTTGAAAATATAAATTTTAATTAAACATATGATTTTTTTATAACTGTTATTTGTACAGTAGTATCTTGAGTATGTTATTGTCATTCATAGTCATTTCACCGTATCTGTTTCACTGTGGGCAAAGGGTTAAAATGCAACATTTGTTTAAAATCATTTACTAACGAATTCGGCTATACGAATCACATGAATGGAAAATGATCACAGGAATGTGGCATTTGTAAAAAATTGTTCACTTAACTTTACTAAGTGAACAATTACTGGTGCCACTTTAGTATGCGATCTACCTTCACGTTTTTACTTCTATATTCGGTCTCAGTTCTCGCGTGTGACACTGAGATTGAATAATACCGATCCTAATAACCTAATCTTAATTGAATAGGGCCAACCCTAACTTAACCTAACCTAACCTGACTCTTAAATAGGTGTTGGCTGCTAAGATGTTTTTTTTTTTTTGTGGAAATATTGGTGAAATAAAGCAGCCAACACCTATTTATTTAAGGGTCAAGTTAGGTTAGGTTACGTTAGGTTTGGCCCTATAAAAAACAAAAATTATAATAAACAGGTCGCTACTACGATACAAATAAAGAAAAATAGTCGACTGCGATTCAAAGGCAGACCGCATACTAAAGTGGCACCCAATTACTGATCTGACTTTTAGGTACAACTCGTTAAAAGACTCACATCTTTAAAGCGGCATTTGTATATCATATGTAGTCACCGGAGCCTGAGGGGGCCGTGTATTGTTCAAAGGTTGTAAATGCATTGTTAGAGGTTTGCCGAACAATGGATAGCACTGTGATAGCACAAACCTTTAACAATGCATTTACAACCTTTGAACAATACACAGCCCCCTCAGACTCCGGTGACTAATTATCACTTTATCAATACGATTCGTATTCCTATTCATACGATACAAACGATACAAAAAAATTCATACACTATTCATACGATACAAGCACTTTGTTTGTATCGTACGATACAAAGCGATTCCCACAGCAAAATCGGAATCAGATTTCACAAACAAATAGTTGTCTCTACACTGCAGTTTTGCATTTCTGGCAGAATAGTAATGCGAAACAAATGCTTATTAGTGTAAATTATTATATTCGTATAAGGAATAAATAAGTGACAAATCAAAATGAAAGAGTGATTTTCCCCTTGTTGAAAAAATTTTAAAGTATATGATAATACATATAATTTTTGTATAGCACAATGTTTTTAATAGCCAACTCTAGGGATATTTGAGATTGGAATTAAATTTTGCTGAATATTTACTTCGAAATGGAATTGGTAGCAATATGTACATATAATACATTTCTTGAAAACATCGAACAAAACACATATCCACGAAAATCGTCCGCTTCAAACTACTAATAGATTTTGCTTCAGCTGAGTTTATTATACAGTTTCCTTTATTTTTATAAGAAACACCAAATTTGTTGTATCTGATCAAATACCTACTTAACATGTGAAGTTGTATGTGACATGTAATCATGTAGATCTACCAGCTAACCCCCGTACGTCGGTTAAAACTGGAAGTAATTACTTAATAAATTGAAATCCGTGAACTGGCATCTAGTGAAACTAATAAAAATCTCATAAAAAAATGTGAACAGCTTTCGTGTGACCAATTTTCCATGTGGCTGATTTCCCATGTATTGAGTTTTAAAATATGAAAAGAATAAACTTATTTTTTAAAAAATAATTGTAAAAATATTATATAACAAAAAGTCAAAAAAGCGTCGAAAATTTTTTTCAAAAATTTTCACATGGTCAACAAAAATCGTGCATCAAACTGTGTCACTAAAAAACTATCAATTAACTTAATTTCTACCGACTGTCTTTTTACTTTATCTATGTACATACATATGTACGTAATAATAATATATGAAGTTTTGAGATCATGCAAAAATTCGAACTCAGAATCGATCACTGATCACATTTTCATAATCTAGAAAATTGTGTGTCTGTGTGTGTTTTTGATCGTCTTTTTATTATTTTTATAATTTTATATATGTATGTATGTACATATGTAAATATAAAATTACTTTTAACTGGAAGTCGTACTTTTACCCTATAAGATCGAGGTGTTTTTATGTTTTTCTCGGAAACTTTTCGGCGTATTGAACTGATATTTCATATCTAGAATTATAAACTTAATGCTAAGTTACATATAAAATTTCGTTAACACCCGTTAACCAACAGTTTAGCGGATTTTTCTTCCACTATTTTAAGCAACCCTTTAAATATCTGTGCTCTTCACGATTTCAGGTATAATTCCATGTGATGAAAATATATTTAAAAAAATCATTAAATTTAATTAACCAGAAGTGGGATTTTTCCCTCTTAGAAAAGTCAAAAACTTTGTGAACACACGGTTTTTTTTACCACATCTCTGAACGTATTGTTGCGTAGGGGTGGGTGGAGGATCCAAGTTAAAGGCCAAAGTCGTCTCACAGCATTTATTGATGATTAAGGAGACACACGCACTGGCAGTGCTCAGTCCAGAATGTCTTAATATCGCCTTATAAGGGATAGGTCTATCAGGACATCTTCGACTTCTGATTTGTTTACCTATTGTTATGGTCACGTACTCGGATATGCATTCCCACGACCTTCATAGAAGTGACCCATCCATTAAATTCTGAGAACTTAGTTCTGTAAATTCTGCACTTAGTTTGCAGATAATCCTCGAAACCAATTATAACGGTCGCACGGTGTCAGGGATGCGCCTCGGCTTAATCCGATTGCACTTACTCGGCGGTTCTTTACTAACCTCTTATTTTAGTATACGTAACAGTATCAATCTGAAAATTTATATTTGTATTCTTTATGTACTAACTTTGATAAGGTTTTAGTCAGAAAGAAATTTGTTCAGACCGATTGTTTCATGGTCGGCTTTCGTGGCGTTACGACCCATGAAAACAGGTTTTTGTTTGGAAAGGAAGCGGCTGTTTCCGCGCGTTTCCCCCATTCTATTCGCATGAAGATTAAATCCATCTCATTCGTTGTTTTATGTGAGAATGGGCGTCTGCACATAAAAATACGAGAAACAAAATCATTTGTGATTGAACAGATTCAGTAAAATATAATTAAAATTAAACATTGGTCGAATTTTCGGGTATGACCAGTTTTCTCGTGACCGGTTTTAGGGCGTGACCAGTTTTAGTGTGACGGGTGATCACGTGTGACCGATCTAGAGCGACCGGTTCTCATATACCGTTTACCGTGTTATGGCTATACAGCGTGTTGAGTTGAGACCGTGTGTAAACGTCAACATTTGACATTTCCAGTCAATTAAGCGCTTGCAGTTTAAGTGAAGAGTGAAGAGTTGGCAGAAATCGGCTCGTGGATGTGTAGGAGTATGATGGAGTGTAGACTTTGTCTCTGCCCTTTGTCGCCCGAGTCTTCTGTCCCCATCTTTGACGCTTCCGATGAGGACTTGTTGAAGCAACAAATTTTCTTCTGCTGTAATTTGCACGTCCGTTATGCTCACTTTATTTTTAACCCATCATCTTAGCAATCCCTCAGTAACACCAGTTCCTATTTTGCAGGTCGAGGAGTACGACGGGTTTCCAAATACGATATGTCTTTTGTGCAAAGACAAACTTGATTCGTTCACCATTTTTAGAAACGACTGTATTCAGAGTGACGAAACGCTGAAGACGAGATCAACTGACATTGTCGTAATCAAAACTGAAACTATTGAACCAGACGTATTGATATTGACGGATGAATGCGTTACTGATTCATCGAATGAACTGCCTGAGTCTTACGTTGATTGGGACGGCTGTGAACCGAGCGGCTTAGAAGAATGCGAAATAGAAGGAACATTTGAATTAACAGAAAATAAAAATGATAACCAATTTTTACAGGTAATGTTGACATGTTGAGAACTTTAGATACGGTTTTTTCACCTTACATACTGGGCACATTTTAAATATATATGAAACAAATAGGCGTTAGAATGGTATAAGTTATTTATAATTTTAAATGTGTTATATATAGAGTATAATTTTTTTTTAATTTCTTACCGTTATCTTCAGTTTTGATTAATTATACTAAGTTGAAAATGGGTTACTTAAAGAGATAGAAATTTAATCACTTTATTGAACCATACATTAAAAAGCATACTCTATAATTATCGTTTTTTTTTCACAGGAGAGAGGATATGTTTCATTTTGTACTGAAACATTAGAAGAATCACGGTACAAATATCATGCTGTTAACAAACCATACCAATGTCACGATTGCTTGAAAACATTCATTAATAAGGGTAGTCTTATGAATCACACAAAAACCCACAAGATAATATCACAACTGCACACATTGAAAAGTACAGCCGGCTTAGAATTTTCAACGAACCAGAGAGGAAATAAAAATTTGACATACCTTGGCTTTCAGTACAACAAATTTAGGGAAAACAAAGAGACCAATGTGATAACCTGGCGGTGCAAATTATGCAGAACGTCCGGCTGCAGGGCTTCCATCAAAACATATGAACGTTGTATTGTCGGTGGACCTTCCGCACACGGTCATGATTCCTGTCCTCAAAAAATCGAAGCCAACATAGTATTGAGCAAAATGAGGGAGAGTATAAAGTATGTCGATAATATAAAGCAAGCGATTGGAAATGAAATGATTGGCTTGAACGATGATGTTGTGGCTCATCTTCCAAAGCGAGCATCTATTATAAGAGTCCTATCGAAACACAAGCAACTTCAAGGTTAAAAACCTTGAATTTTTTATTCAAGAGGAGTGCGTACTTAAATCTTAACGATTCTGGGGAGGATTATTACCCTGACAGAATCGTTGACATAGGTATGGATTTGTAGCAGGCTTTGTGTTAAGATAAGGAGACAACACATTTGACAAAGCCAATATTCTTCCAGCTTTAAATTGGTTGATAATAATCGATAACTACTTGTAACGTGCATGCATATGCATATTATTTGAAGTTTCTTTTTCACTTCATTTTTTTTTTAATTAATCTACGCATGTATGTATATACTGTATAAATACATATACATATGTATGCGAAATATTGATAGATTTTTTTTCTTTATACTTTCAAAATTGCTATTATTAAATTATATTTTAATGTATTTTGTACAATTCTATGAATAGTATAAAAATCAATATTGTCTGGTGATTTTTCTTTTTATTTTAACCTAAACCAACTTTAACCTGCAAAATGTTGAAAGAATAAATAAAACTGAAAAACAAAAATAAAACACGTTTTTTAGTTACTGGAGTGTAGACTAATCAAGCTTTACTAAGTGAGACGCACTGAATTCTATCTCGGATCATTTGCCGCTTGAATTAGTACATTTAGATAAAAAAATATTGAGATAGAAAACCAGTCAATCTAAAAGATTCCGTTTTTTTACTAACATCTTTTTTTTATTTTCAATTACGATCACTAGTCAAAAAAAAATTGGGCTCTTATCTGATCTTTTTCATATTTTGCCATTTTTAATTATTCGACTCCTTTGAGAGTATTATTTTGAAAAAAATTGAACATCCCTGTTGGCAGATAAATAATGTTTAAATTAGAGAAAAGAGTATTTATGTAGTTAACAGTAATTGCATACAAAAATAGTTTCAATGAATGGGTATGTGGCGGCTCGCTTATACGACATGGTCGAGTTTGGTTGCCTTCCTGCGAGTGGGGACCAACCCGGCTGGGTTCGGAGAGCTGCTACCCACTCCGTCTTCAGCTGTCATATAATAAACACGTGCATTAACATGCCAGTCGTCTCATTCGTTCATCCCCTATACTGGTGACCCCCGACATCGAGCCACGCAGCCTCGATCAATTTCAACATGCCGCTCATCCCTGCCTCGCCGAGCCAGGCGGGGAAGCTACCCGCCGCGCCCCCATCGCCATCAACACGCGTCGCGGCCCGCGGGTGACAATAAACGAGCAGACACGGCTACCTACCTATCTACCTATCGACTGGAGTCCAGCCACAACGTCGACGACAGGTGTTTTTAAAAAATGGGGGAGCGAATGAGACGACGATCTTGACAGCTGGATGTGGAGTCATGCGCGATCCACTACACATAGAACGGTCATCCAGCACCACAAGACATACACCACCTCAGCACCATCATCATCATCATCATCATCAAGGCCCCGTCCGTCCCCACGAGCGTCGTCACGCCGAGACGGGCGGTAGCGCTACAACACCTCCACGAGCCACAACGACTCACAGTCCAGCTCGGAGTATCATCAACCACATCGATGCCCCTGCCGCCCCCGCCGCCCCACCAACCGACATCAGCCTCGGAAGAGCGGCGCCGCCGCAGCATCGCATTGATCGGCGCGACCATCGGACCACCCACCGTCCTGCTCGCGACGTCACCGCCCTCGAATCTACCGACCATTCAGGGCGGTACACCTATGTACACAGCGGATGACCCACGTCAACAATTTTTTTTCTCCCCACGTAATAATTTTTTCTCTTTGTGTAACAATAATTTTTTTCTTTTGTAAAATTTGTTTCTTTGTAATTTTGGTATCGCTGATGCTGGGGGGGGAGTGATGTGGCGGCTCGCTTATACGACATGGTCGAGTTTGGTTGCCTTCCTGCGAGTGGGGACCAACCCGGCTGGGTTCGGAGAGCTGCTACCCACTCCGTCTTCAGCTGTCATATAATAAACACGTGCATTAACATGCCAGTCGTCTCATTCGTTCATCCCCTATAGGTATAACAGGTACTTAAATTCTATAAGTATTCATTGCAGTTTTCTAAAGATGCGAGAACAATTACAGTTTCTTAACTGATATTCGTCCTTTATTAGTCGAAAAAAGTGGTTCCCGCCCAAAATACAAACTACGCCCGAAAACAGTTCACTTGGCGAACACTGCCTTAAGTATTATAAAGCAATTAAAAAAATGAATTACGAGACACTGAAAAACTCGCAAATTAACGAGACATCAATGAATTGTCAATGAATCAATCAAACTTCAAATAATGGTGACATAGTAGGTAGAAAGGATTTTTAGCCAATTTTTTTTCCGGGAACCGTTTCAACAATGAAATCAGAGAAAATTGGCAAACTCTGATAGGAAATGATCAACCTGGAGTCACAAATCCAGGTCTGAACAACAGCATACTCTGAAAAATTCATTTTTATTCGAGGCCCGGACCCAGGGATCGAACCCGGCGCCTTCTTGACGCTAAGCAGAAGCTTAACGACCGAGCTATGCTGCTGGCTTTAATGAATTCCTATACCTCCAGAACAATAAAAAGATCCAGGAAAACCAAAAAAGTCGTCAATTTCTGAGGTTTTTTTTTTTGACCACTACTGTATGTACCATTTTTAAACTCGATGTCCAAGTCGTGTTTTTTTAACAACTCCAGCCCCGATGATTTATCACATAATTAATCATGTAACGCGACGTTCTCCCGAGTGCCCCTTCAGTTGGTAGCGGTAGTAATATTTAGGGTGGCACCAGTGACTTTACCGCGCCAACACCATGCTCCTCTCGAGCGCATCGAGAGCGAGTCTCTCACCCGCCAGCCACCGACGAAGAAACATCTCTCCTGTGCACGTCTCCACGGGGAGACGGGGTCCAGAGATCCGCCATCTTGCTGAAGAACCGCTGTGAGGTCGAGTGCAGCATCACTCCCTCCCAAGAGTACCAGCCCAACGTCTCCGGTATTCCTCACGCCATTTTCGGAGAAACATCAGCCGTGAGATGACCGCAGAGCCAGCTTCCCGACCACGAGGAAGCTGTTAACAACGAGACGATTTGCAGTCAGGAACCTCCCCGACTATATATATAAACTGTATCCCAAGGTTAGTTCACGTTTCCCTATAAAGGTCTGTTCATACCTAGTCAGCACGTACCGACTTCAGCAGGTATCCGGCCGTACGAAAAGTATTATTTGGTACATTTTGTATGGGTATATTCATACCAACCATCACGTTTACGCCACGGCAGGCTTACAGCAGTACCCGACATTTCCTATTCATACCTTACAGCAACATCCGTCAACGTATCGTATCCGTTTTTTTGGCCATCGTGGAAATATACACGCGAATTACGTGCCATGAGTCTGCCGCTTTGCTGTTTTTGACCAATTATCGATAGTGACAGTTGACAGCTGTTCATTCCTTCGACATGGTTTTGGCGCAAATATTTAAAAAAAAAAAAAATTTTTTACGGAAATATTTACAAAAATTTTGTCCATCGTCCACAAGCTCCTTATACAGTGTCCAAAACTCTCCTTCGGTTTTTCTATTTTTTAACATGGGATGCACATCAAAACGCCTCCGTGCTTTTTTATTGCCTTCGTGAGCTTCTTCTTCCAACAACAGCGCGATTATACATCATTTTTTGTTCGATAAACGTCGAAAAATTTTTGTTGACTTGTATTCTGACGCGTAGCTACGAATGCACGTGTATGCATTCATATTGCAAGTACTCGACAATACGACGTAAGCAATATTGTGCCGTATCGTCATGGCCTCTAATGTAAAAGTAAGCCGATTTTGCCTAGCACTCGGCCAAATTGCTGTAAACGTGACGTTACCGCGACGTGTAGGTAGATATGAATATAAATGTAATAAAATGACATATTTGAAACGGAGTTGTGCAGTGCTGAAGCCGTGCAGTGCTGTTAAGTATTATGGAGGATGAACGAACGAGACGACTGGCATGTTAATGCACGTGTTTATTATATGACAGCTGAAGACAGAGTGAGTAGTGGCTCTCCGAACCCAGCCGGGTTGGTCCCCACTCGCAGGAAGGCAACCAAACTCGACCATGTCGTATAAGCGAGCCGCCACAGTATGAACAAACCTTAACCCGACCCTTGGAAGAAGAACGACGTATCCGCCCTCTAGATCTTCCACCGCGAGATCAGATAAGCGCGCGTAAAACCGTTCGTTACAATCATTATTATTGAATAACCAGTGCTAGCCTGTCTGTAACATGCATGGGTGTAAAATGTGCTTAACTTAGTGCAGATTTCTGCATATGCACCAACTGACGTATGTTTTGACGTTTGACTATCAATAGGGAAGAACGATGGAGTGCAGACTCTGTCTCGGTCCTCTGTTAGCCGAGTCTTCAGTCTCCATCTTTGACAGTCCTGAACGTGATTTGCTGAAGCAGCAGATTTGGTCCTGTTGTCAGCTGAATGTTCGATAAACTACATATATGCAACGGTTCCACGCCGATCAACACAACAAATACAGTATACTCCCGATTATCCGGGCGCGGATTATCCGGTTTGCGGATTATCCGTGCTTGAAAAATATTAAGCATTAATTCTTTCAGTCGCTTTTGATCAGCGAAGAAGTACATGTATTCAGAGCAGATTTTTTCGTAACATAAGACGTATGTTTAATTATTTTCAATTGCTTGCTGGTGAATTCTGCATCGAATTTCAGAATATTTGCAAAGAGAAAATTTGCAACCCGATCAAATCTATAATGCATATGAAACAGGCACACTGTACTTGAAGTGCTTGCCGACAAAAACACTGGCTTCAATGAGAGAAAAGTCCGCTCCTGGACATAAATCAAAGAAAGGATAACTGTCATGTGTTGCGGAAACGCATCAGGAGCTCATAAAATGAAACTTTTGGTGATAGGGAAAGCAAAGAAACCTCGATATTTCAAGGGAACTTCCGTCGATTTTTATATTCAGAAAGGGTCATGGATGGACAGGGAGATTTTTGATGATCGCTTCAAACAGAAATGATGGACTTTGTGACTCCCTAATGTGACATCTTTGATTCAGCCCATGGACCAAGGTGTTAGATCATCAATGAAACGGCATTATCGTCAAAGTCTTCTGAAAACTCTTGTTGAGGAAGATGGAAAACTGATCAATTTCTGGAAAAAAAAAATGACGACATTGGATGCTATACACGGAATAACACAATCTTGGTCAAAAGTAAAGCCAGTAACACTTGTACGATCATGGAGAAAGATTCTTCCTGACATGGAAACAGATTTACTGGTTTCCGAAGAGAATGAAGCAATTGATATATCTGAAATATATTTGTGGATTATTGAAAAATTTAAAATGTTTTGAAAACGTGGATGAGGAAAACATTAACGCATGGATCATGCAGATGTCATTTCAAAATAAGAGTGACACTAAAAGTTAAGAAGATAGCAGTGGTTACATTAGCCATAAAACGGTACAACATTTTTCTTAATAAATAATGGGTATTGAAAATATGAAACAAAAATTTGTGTTGCAAATATGATATCATATTCGAAAACAAGCCAAAATTTGATGATTCCATGCCCTTCCTCCCCAGCATTAGCCCGGATCATCAAGAGTATACTGTATTGATAAATACCGAATTGATACATACAAAATTCAGACCTAACTCTATACACATATTCTGTTACGTATATACATACATACAATGAGGCCTGCAATGTACATATACTGTCAATAAGAGGGGACACCAGATTCGGGGGCGCCGCGAAGGCAAATATGTTTTTATTTATGTTTGCCGAGATATCAGAATGTCATATTTTGTAGTAGCTCATTATTGACCTCTAGAATTTTCCGAAGTCTTTTTCGTAAAGTATCGGTAATCAAAATAGGTTTTGTAAATTAAACATAAATAGTTAACCTTTCTATCAATTAAATTAAAAATCGGAATACAGCTTCTTTATAGTTGTCTTCGACTGTTTGAATTATCAGATTAGAATTTCTCTAACTGAGGTAATTGCTGTATTCAATTTTGCTTAAAATTTATAAATATTTCGATGTATATAGGTTTTTCATTCCAATTTAACCCTTATTATTTCAATTTGACATTGAAAAGGGTCAATTTGAAATGAAAAAGTGTCAATTCGATATGAAAAAGCCGATATGATATCTTATCGGTCATCATTGAATGAAAAATTGAATTTGAGAAGTATGTATGTTAAGTGCGAAATAAAAACTAGTCAATTTCTATATCTGGGAATTTGAAATTTTTTCTGAATATTATTTTTTTAAAATACTATCGAGAAAAGTCAAGCTTTAAACCACATATACATTTTTTAAATTTATTTATCGATATTTTGCATAAAGATATGCTGGTATGATATTTAAAAACGGTAGTTTGAAATCTTTTAAATAATACTTTGTTGTATGAAGTATGGAGGCTTTAAAAACACACACACAATTGTATGTATCAGTTTATGTTGATCAGCTTGGTTACCGCTTTTTACTTAAAATCCAAATGATCAATCTCTCACCATCACCATGTCCTATCTTGCAGGTTGAGAAAGATGATGAGCTTCCAAATACGATGTGTATTTTGTGCAAATACAAACTTGAATCGTTCAACACCTTTAGAAACGTTTGTATTCAGAGTGACGAAAAGCTCAGGTCGATCAAGATTGTCACCATCAAAAGTGAAGAAACTATCATAGACGATTTGCTAGTGAAGGATGAGTGTGATGACGATTCACCAATGGATACCTGCGATTCTGTTGTTAATTATAACTTCAACGGATGCGAATCGAGCGCCTTTGAAAAATCCGATTCAAAGATAAACATTGAATCAATAGAAAACGAAAATACTTGTCAACTTACTCAGGTAATGTTAATGGGTTGAAAATATCTTTCTATAGGTAGTTTCATTTTTTTTATAAAAAATCAAATGTTTCATTCCTTTGAATGATTTCTCAACAAAAATGTTAGTATTGTTCCGAAAACCACTTAACCCTTTGAATACTGACCAACGCCAATCGGAATTTTGCCTACAAAGCCATGAGCCTGAAATACGCCAATAGGCGTTGTATTTTGAGCATGTACAAAGTAAACAAGAATACTACCCGCACTTTTAATGCACTTTTTTTCAATGCTACCTGGAAAGGCTTACCTTTCCAGGTAGCATTGAAAAAAAGTGCATTGAACATGGGTCGTGTATTTCGTGTCAATGTTTATAAAGACTGGTTTACACTGGAATTTTTGAATGTATAACCATTGCAGAATTTCCCGATGGAAATCCCTAACTGCTGAGTATTTTAGATTGTGGCTTGGCATTTAGATTGTGAGCATTACATTTGAACAACAATGATGAAGATGGAACTAGTTTTGGAAAAATACATTCATTAATAGACTTCTTTTGCTTATTTTATATTGTTGCAAGATATAATAGAGATTCTAAACACACCTTCACAAAACTCGAAATTTTCAGCGATTTGTTTGAATTAGCTACAATTTTTATACTTGCTTTCTTTTGGATTTCTAAATAATTCTAGTTGGAAATGTTGGCGAAATTTTCAGCGTGGCGGGCTTTCAATAGAAAAGACGTCAGCGGTCAAAGGGATAAATTAAAATATTAAAAATTCAAGCTTTATAGTTAGTTTCAATTATTCATTGGAATACTAAAGGGAACAAAATTGAATCACTTTTGATCTATACATTCAATAATACATATTATCATCGTTTTACTTTACAGAAAGAAATTGTTCCGTTATCTTGTACGGAAATTTCATCAATACCAGATAGTAAAAGGCAAAGCAAATCACAATGCAAATGCCACGCTGTCAAAAAAAAGTGCAACCAATACCAATGCAACGATTGTTTAAGAACATTCAATACCAAGGGTAACCTTACGAATCACATAAAATCTCACGTGCTAAAATCGCAACTCCAGACAGTGACAAGTACAGCCGGCATGGAGTTTTCAACGAACCAAAAGGGAAATGCTGTTTTGACATACCTTGGCTTTCAGTATAACAAATATAAGGAAAACGACGTGACTGATGTGATCACCTGGCGTTGCACACAGAATAAAGCATCCCGCTGCAAGGTTTTCATCAAAACATTTGGAAACTCTCTTGTTAGAGCACCTTCTGCACACAGTCACGATTCTTGTCCCCAAAAAGCCAAAGCCAACATTGCCATGAGCATAATGAGGGAGAGTATAAAGCGTTCTGAAAATATAAATCAAGCGATTGGAATCGGAATGATGGGCTTGAACGATGATATTGTGGCTCATCTTCCAAAGCGAGCATCTATTATAAGAGGCCTATTGAAACACAAGCGGCGTCAAACTTCAAAAACCTGATTTTATTTGGTCAAAAGGTGTACCTATTTAAATATATGCGATTCTGGGGATGATTATTACCCTGACAATATTTTGGCAATTGTAAACATGGATTTGTTGCAAGCTTTGTACAAAGATATTATAAAGATAAGGACAATTGACAGAGTTGATGTTCAAAGATATCGATAGGTTAATTATTTTGTTTTGTGTATTTTATTATTACATTAGTAAAAAAATCACTTCTGACTGACTTCAACATTCGAAAATCGTTAAACGTTAATATTTTTACTCGAAACCGCTTCGGATACAAATAAAATGACGTTTTGTGTTTGTTCTCCAGAAACACATATTTCTGAAGAAATATATAAAAATAAGAATTTTAGTAAATTTCTGTTTTATTTTGTTTTCGATAGGTTTTATATAAAGTTACCTAATTAAAGATATTTAATTTTGTTTTTGTTGTAACATTAAATTAACAGAAATATACTGATTTAAAAATTTCACTATATCAATTGAATTTTCCTTTTCTCTAAAAATTCAAAAACCGGGTTTTAAGACATTGAAATTCCAAAGGTCTGACTGCACTATGCGGCCGTTGACTGCTACGACACGACGCGGCAGTGCGGGTTGCCTAGCGCCAATTATAAAGCGTCGGTTAGTATATAAATCACTTTTCAGCCAGTATTTTATCATCAAAATGGTCACTATTATATAAATAACAAATGGATAGTATGAAATTAATAACTGGTCAGAATAAAAATAATAAAGGGACAATAAAATAATATAGGAACAGTATAAAATAATAAAAGCTCAGTGTAAATCGATAAACATTGTTTTACCACTTTTCTGTAGACTATTTTCTGTGTCTCGAAAGGTTTCCTCTTTTTTACAAGCTTTTTAATGGTCAAGTTAAACGATTCCAATGCTTTTTTGGTGGAAGTTGAGCGTGTTGCTGTACCTTCATATTAATTTCGATAGGTTGAGAACCATTACGAGATCATATAAGTTATGAATTGAGTCTGATTCTTTTGTCTCCATTTATAAATAAATAGAGGCATAGCCTGTTCAAATATTTCTTTCGTTGGAGATAAATGAAGCATGTCGATATTCTGCAGAATCTCATCCTTTACGTCTGCATTTACTAATACAACTACTTTTTTTTAGCAAATTTCGCCTCATATGTACCCAATACATAATATTTATTTTATTTGATCCAAATACATTTTTCATTCCATTGGAAGCATCAAAAATTAAATATTGTGGATTAATCTCTAAAATACATACCAGTAAAATACAAGCTATAGTAAAGGGTGCAACACTGCATGTCAGTCAAATCTTGTTTGGCGCCCTAAACGAGGATTAGTTTGTCAAAATGTCCTTCGATGAGGAAAAGCTAATTTCAGTTATATACCAATATCCCGAGTTATATGATCTCCAAAATGCAAATTATATGAATAGCACTAGAAAAAGCAACATTTGGAAAGAAATTGCCAGAGAAATGGGATCAAATGGTCCATTTCGTCGCACACTGTTGTCGTACGATCGTTTGGTTCTAAGCCCGCTTTAAAGGTCATGAAATTTGACCCTTAAAGCCCTCAACATGAGGCCACCACCCCCCCGACGAATACAGTCCAAGAGACCCTTTCGTCGGAGAACGAGACGGTTGTTCATGAATATCGCACAAGAACAACCGCACATCACTGTTCTAATAAAAAAACCACACTGTACATAACCAAGTACAAAATTAACAACAACGCATGAACACATAAAGCGCGCATGCGGTAGGAAACAAAACCTGAGATGTGCCGTGCGAATGCACGCACACCTCAAGTAAACATACATGTACGCATGATTATGCGTGCATAAGCACGCAAGCACACACATACACACACACACATAAACCACAAATACATACACTCACCTAAAAAGCAAACGCACACACACACACACACACATTCACAGAATATAAAAAAAAATCAACACATAAATGCTTTTGCAATTAAGTGGAGTAGTAGCATCCAGGGGAACACAGCTTCCCAAAGCATTCCGCGAACTTTTCGAAAGCTCTAAACGATGCTTTACTCATTATTAGATCCCCATGATGTAGGGGGCCAATGAGAGAACCCCTGACGCTGTCCAGCAGAACCCTCCTCTCAGCCTCCATCCCAGGACAGGACCACAGAATATGATCTGCATCCTGCTCCGGAAAAGAACACGGACAAAAGGACTCAGATACCAAGCCCATAGATGCGAGCTTGCCGTTAAAGTGGCCATGACCAGTTAAAAATTGACTGGTCCAAAAACTAGGCGACAGCCAATCACCGAGTCCGAAGACTCCCTCACGACACAGCGAATTGCATCAACAGTAGACTTGCCCGATCTAAATCCAAATTGACCACCGGATAAAACAGAGTTATCGTCAAGGAAACTATTGAGCCGACTCGAAATTAACCTCTCTAGGACCTTCCCAAGAATAGGCAACAAACTGATAGGGCGATAAGCCTTAGGGTCACTAGCCAGTCTATCAGTATTATGCTTTTTAATGACAAACAATTTTCCAACCTTCCAGCAACTAGGGAAGGTTCCAAATTTAAAACAATTTCTATAAACATTGAGAAGTTCAAAATTACCCACCGACCAAACAACTCTGGCAATATCTCCGCCTATCATATCAACTCCAGGAGCCTTACCCCTAGCCAGGTTATTAAAAATCGCACTTACTTCCTCCGAAGTCGGAAGGTCTTCATAGCAACTAAGTTCAGTAACATAAGAAGCAATATTACGTATAAGAACGTGAGCAGGTAGATCATTGTCAAAACGATCAACAGGGATAAGTGCATTCACAAGATTATTAACCGCTTCACTGTGTGGCGGCTCGCTTATACGACATGGTCGAGTTTGGTTGCCTTCCTGCGAGTGGGGACCAACCCGGCTGGGTTCGGACAGCTGCTACTCACTCTGTCTTCAGCTGTCATATAATAAACACGTGCATTAACATGCCAGTCGTCTCATTCGTTCATCCTCCATACTGGTGACCCCCGACATCGAGCCACGCAGCCTCGATCAATTTCAACATGCCGCTCATCCCTGCCTCGCCGAGCCAGGCTACCCGCTACCAGCTACCCGCCGCGCCCCCATCGCCATCAACACGCGTCGCGGCCCGCGGGTGACAATAAACGAGCAGACACGGCTACCTACCTACCTACCGACGTCCAGCCACAACGTCGACGACAGGTGCTCTTAAAAAATGGGGGAGCGAATGAGACGACGATCTTGACAGCTGGATGTGGAGTCATGCGCGATCCACTACACATAGAACGGTCATCCAGCACCACAAGACATACACCACCTCAGCACCATCATCATCATCATCATCATCAAGGCCCCGTCCGTCCCCACGAGCGTCGTCACGCCGAGACGGGCGGTAGCGCTACAACACCTCCACGAGCCACAACGACTCACAGTCCAGCTCGGAGTATCATCAACCACATCGATGCCCCTGCCGCCCCCGCCGCCCCACCAACCGACATCAGCCTCGGAAGAGCGGCGCCGCCGCAGCATCGCATCGCGCGACCATCGGACCACCCACCGTCCTGCTCGCGACGTCACCGCCCTCGAATCTACCGACCATTCAGGGCGGTACACCTATGTACACAGCGGATGACCCACGTCAACATTTTTTTTTCTCCCCACGTAATAATTTTTTCTCCTTGTGTAACAACAATTTTTTTTTTCTTTTGTAAAATTTGTTTCTTTGTAATTTTGGTATCGCTGATGCTGGGGGGGGAGTGATGTGGCGGCTCGCTTATACGACATGGTCGAGTTTGGTTGCCTTCCTGCGAGTGGGGACCAACCCGGCTGGGTTCGGACAGCTGCTACTCACTCTGTCTTCAGCTGTCATATAATAAACACGTGCATTAACATGCCAGTCGTCTCATTCGTTCATCCTCCATAACTGCTAGATAAAGCAAGGTGACCATCAAGAGGACTACGAACTCCACACATAATAAAAACGGGGTCCCTAGTGATGGCCTTATACGCTGGACCCCAAGGTCCCGACCCTGCTTGCGAGCTAACAAAATTCTCCCAAGACTTTTTTTTGGACACCAAAATTTGACGCTTAAAAAGTGCAGAAGCTCTTCTAACCTCGATACCAAGGGGCATTAACAAATCTGGACCAACACCACGACGCTTAGCCGAGCGTAATTTACGTATAGCCCTTTTGACTAAGGATTTAAGGGATGCCAGGTAGTCATTCCACCAAGGAGTAGAGCGCCTACCTACAGCACCAACTCTACCAAAGACATCTTGTGCTATATTAATAGTGGCAAGGTTAATTGCAGAAGCACACAAATCGGGAGCACAAAAATCAGAGCAACTGTTTGCAGCAGAATATCTGTCAAAGAAATTACAGAGACGAGTTTTGGAATTTTATCCAAGATAGATTGGTGCCGTTACGGAAAGGTAAGGGCAAACCAGACACAAAATTAATAGGACTATCAAAGTTTACATCGAAAGTAATTAGAAAGAAAAAGTACATCGAGGTGATCGAAGAAGCCATTTTAGAGGCTTCTAGAGCCGTACGTGGATAAACCGCGATGCCAGCGCTTTTGATCGGACGCACTGACCAAACGCCTATGCCCTCATTGGTCAAATTGACCGCAGAGGTTAAAAAACTCTTGGTAACTTCGGAACTCGAAGACGAAGTTGTCTCCTTAGGGTATACCAATACAGCAGGTCTAGGAGGTCTCGCAGGCAAACTCCGATCGCTAACTCCTGGCCTAGATATTGGAGGAGGACCAGCAGCGACCCTGGCGAACGAGCGCGCACCCTCAACACTCGCATTATTTACGCGAGAGCGCAATTCGGCACACTCGCGCTCCAAAGCATCGCATCTGGACGCACGCAACGCAAGGCGAGAAATCGCATCCCTGACGATAGTCGAGGAAGCAATCACCTTCTCCCTGAATTCATTGTTCAGCTTAGCGGTCCATAACCCAACAGATATTTCATTCAATGCCGTGTGAGTGGCAACCAGCTCCATTCAGCTCCAACCAGTCCATCAAGATCAACGGAGACCGATTTCTCCATTGACCAAAAAGTAATTTAAACAAAAACAAACAAACAACAGCCCGTCAAAAGATCAACACCAATAGCAATAAGTAATGTAAAAAAAAAAAGAATAAACAATATATACATATATGTATATGAACGAAACGAAACAATACCGCAGTTAAACAACGGTCTCGCACCGACGATAATAAAATAACAACAATACTCACAGATAAGCGACCATCACTTGTAGATCGAAAAATAGATAAATAACAACACAGCTTGCGAAATTGACACCAGCACCAGCAAAGGCACAGGATCAATCAAAACCAGCCGCCAGCCACCAGCACCAACCACAACCAGCACCAACACTGTAGACACCCACGCACGGCAAACACCGAAACGTGAATTGAAAATCGTTTGGTTGTCGTATAGTGCGGTAAGACCTTTAAGGTCTGACCGCAGATATTCCAGAAGAAAGAGTTCATCGTTCGATCGTAAAACAACGAAACCCGACAGTGATGTCATCACGCAACCGCGACACGATATCCTGAATACACGTGGCAGTCATTAACACGTGTCTGGAAAGTCATTAACGCATGGCACGCTTGCATTCTCAAACGAACGATGTTCTGGCACGCTGACCCAAGAACACGCGCCTCGAAAATATATCAAACACGTGTGTCCTGGAAACGAAGACAAATCAAATGCACACGGCACGCTCCAACCCAAAACGTATATTGTTCCGACCAAGTCTTCATGGTCAGCTTTCGTGGCGTTACGACCAAAGGAGCCGGTTTGGAGGGAGATCGGCGCCGAGCGCGCGTCCCCGCATTCTATTCGTTTTCCGCGTCGGTCGAGTGAACATCTCTGTTCGCTACCGAGTTGGTTCCCACCACCGAGTCCCGATCAGCTCAGCCTTGATCGGCAGACGATACTGGAAGTACAGCTTCAGTATACGTCCGGTGAGAAGTGAGGAATTCCTGGTCTCTCTTCGTCGAAGTCAGATCACGTAGCCACGTGGTTGAGTGAGGTTACCATAACCTCTTGAACACGTGCGCGCTAATTTCAAGTCGGACTCCCCCCCCCCCGATTTCTGTCCCCCCTGCTTGATCTCTGTATATACATATATATATAAAATACAGTCACCATACAAACAGAATTATAACCTGTTTTCATTACTATTCACTTTCCCGCCTTTGTCCCGTATCACCCTCACTTACGCACACTGTACGAGAGAGAGAGAGATATACATCGAGCCGAGCCGACAGCAGCAGAGACCAGACCGCAGACGACGACCTGTGGATCCCTTGGAGGAAACCAGCCCCGCCCACGCTTACCACGAGCTTCTACGAAATCGACTTCCGGGGTGCTCTCGAGTTGAACATCCCTGGAGTCTGTACATTTGGTCCTTCGAAAGAGCCGGATTTCTTCCAGAGCTGGTCTGTCAACGTCGTCTAAGCCAGGTTGGTCGTAATTAGCATTTTTCTGTTGTTGCTGTGATTTTTGGTCGCCAGCGTCCATTTTGTGTTTTCCGTGTCCATTGTCCTTTGTTTACCCTTTTCACCGCGTACAAGATGGCTGATGAGCATCGGAAAACGCGTAAAGGTATTCGCTCACGCTTAACAAAAAATGCAAACAAATTGGAGGGAGATCTGAGCATTTCCATGCTCAAAATCAGACTTGAGTTAATTAAACCGTTGTTGTCCGAGTTCGAATCGGTCCAAGCTCAGCTTGACGAGCTGGACGAAGCGGAGGCTGGGGCCTCTGAGTCCGTCATCGACAAATTTGAAACGGACTATTTTATCGCCCTCGAGCGATGTATGGAGATGCTCAGAGTGCGGGAGCCGCAATTGGGCATTCCGCCGGTAGATGTCGCTGCATCCGCCATTACACCTGTGCCGCAATCACCCATACCGCAATCAAATATAGCAATCAAATTGCCCCGGTTGGAGTTGCCCACGTTTGAGGGCAACATCCAAAATTGGCCCCTTTTTTCGCAACGCTTCTTGGTCGCGATGGCCGGCGAAACTTCTCAAATCGCCCGTTTCCAATACTTGTTGGCAGTCCTAAAGGGAGAACCCAATCGTGTAGTCAGTGGCTTAGAGTTAGCTGATGATTCCTTTTCCCGCGCTTGGTCCATTCTGGAGCAGCGCTACAACAATAAAAAAATTGTTGTTCAGTCCCATATTAGAGCAATATTAGACGCGGAACAAGTTGCGTCTAATAGTTACGCAAGTTTGCATCGTTGCATAGACGATGCGAACATGCATGTCCGTGCACTGGCCAACTTAGGCGTCCCGGTCGAAACGTGGGACGACATTTTGGTCATGTGCATCACGAGGAAGCTCGATCGATACACGGTTCGACAATGGGAGCTTCAAGCGCCAAAATATGAGGATTGCACTTACCACAAACTCATCGAATTTTTGACGCTCCATTGCCAGTCGATGGCAAATGCCGACTACGTCTTAAAAGGCGAGTCAAATCTTCGACCAAGAACCGCTACTGGCCAAAGGGCGGCCGCTTTACATGTGGGAGGGGAAAGCCCCTCCTGCATCCACTGCAACGGAAGTCACTCGCTGCCAGTATGCACATCTTTCCGCAGTATGAGCGGTGATGAACGTAGGGCGGCCGCTATAAAACATAGGGTATGCCTGAACTGTCTGAGACCGGGGCACATGGTTCGAGCGTGCCGAACCAAACAAAGATGCGTGCGTTGCGGTCAGGCCCACCACACGCTTTTGCATGACGCAACGGCATACCAGGCTCCACATTCAAACAAGGTCAAAACTTCCCAGAGCCCCCAGAATTCGAAGTACGTCAAACCCGTAGAACCGGCGGCGGTTTTACATTCGGTGAGACACGCGACGCCTTCACATTCCCGCACCGTTTTGTTATGTACCGTAGAAGTACAAGCACGCGGCCGTGATGGGCAGTTGCATAAAGTGCGGGCGTTACTTGATAATGGCTCCGAGGTCAACATAATGTCCGAGGACTTAAGAAGGCGACTCGCCTTGAAGTCAAAAAAGATGGACGTCAACCTGCTGGGAGTAGGTTTAAATAGGACGTCCATCTCCTATGGCGCGGTAGTGCGCATACTACCGCGTCTCCCCAACCTAAGCGCCGGCATGGACATTGATTGCGCAATCATGTCCGACATTACGCATCAACTGCCATCGCGCAATGTGTCTGAGATACGGAGCCATTTGCCGCTTCATCTTCCCCTTGCTGATCCGTCATTTGATTCTCCCGGTACGGTTGATATGGTGATGGGTAGCGACATCTATCATGCCATATTGCGCAACGGAAGGCGCACCATTTCCATTCCCTCACGCGGTGACAGACAAGGAAGCATAACCATGCTAAACACCGCGTACGGTTGGATTTTAGGTGGTTCTATTGCCGCTCCCGCATCTTCGAACAATGCACGTAGCTGCAACCTCTCACTCATGCGCTCCATCAGAGCATTCTGGGAGCTAGAAGAACCGAACACCTCCAAGGTAGGGTTAGATGAGGGTCATCCCGCCGAGCAGTCATTCATACATGGGACTACTCGCGATTCTTCGGGTCGGTTTATGGTCAGACTGCCATTCAAGGCAGACAGTCACTTATTAGGCGATTCACGCACTGCGGCGGAAAAAAGATTCCGTGCGCTTAAGGGCAGATTTGCTCGTAACGAACAATTTCGCAATCGATACGAGGCATTTCTGCAGGAATTTATCGATCTGGGGCATATGTCGGAGTGCAATTCAGAATCCGTCCCAAATTTCTATCTCCCTCACCACGCCGTCTCCAAAGAAAGCAGCCTCACTACAAAGCTACGCGTAGTGTTTGACGGGTCGGCAAAGTCATCTTCGGGAACATCTCTAAATGACGTTCTCCATGTCGGTCCACGAGTTCAGGACGACATATTCGACATTTTATTACGTTTTCGGCAGCACTCAGTTGCAGTGACTGCGGACATCGAAAAGATGTACCGACAAATCAGGGTACATCCAGATGACCAACCATTTCAACGCATTATCTGGAGTTTGGGTAAAGGGGCGCGAACGTATCAGCTAAACACTGTGACGTACGGCACTGCCTGTGCTTCATTCTTGGCAACCCGTTGTTTGAGGGCCTTAGCCGATGAACATAGGGCGGAATTTCCCTAAGCTTCCACAGTGTTAAGCAGAGACTTTTACGTCGATGACTTGCTCTCGGGTGCCAGTAGCGTCCAGGAACTCACAAAACTGGCCGAGCAAATTAACTATATTCTGGCTCGGGCTGGTCTCCCTCTTCGAAAATGGGCTTCCAACACCACTGAACCCATCTCCATAATACCAGCTTCCGATCAGGGCACCGATCACTGCCATGTGATCAGCAAGGACGAGACATCCACTCTCGGATTGAACTGGCACACCAAATGTGACACGTTCGCTTTCCCCATCAATCTGAATACAAATGCGCAATTCACGAAACGGAATATACTAGCCCAAATAGCGCGGTTGTTTGACCCACTGGGCTTATTGGGCCCTACCATCGTTCTTGCAAAACAGTTAATGCAAGAACTATTCCGCGGGGGCCTCAATTGGGACGAGGCTATTCCCGAGAGATTAGCGTCCCAATGGGAGATTTTCATATCACAATTGCCCAAATTGAGGGACATAATGATTCCCAGACATGTTTTATTACCTAACCCGGTGAGCATTACGCTACTCGGGTTTTGCGATGCATCGCAAAAGGCATACGGCGCATGCATCTATGCGCTGTCCACCGACCGATTGGGACATCGCGTCTGTAGATTGTTTTGCGCAAAATCTCGAGTCGCCCCCTTAAAGACTTTGACTATTCCCAGATTGGAACTGTGCGGCGCCCATTTACTTCACACATTGGTAGAGCGAGTTAGAGTCGCAATCACCGTTCCGATTGACGAGGTGATTTTATGGACTGATTCTACCATCGTGTTAGCTTGGCTCAAGGGTGAATCTTCACGTTGGACGACCTTTGTGTCCCATAGGGTAGCCAAAATCCAGTCAATGAGTGGAAAGCATTCCTGGAACCATATAAGTTCCCAGGACAATCCCGCTGATTCTTTGTCTCGAGGATTCATGCCCTCTGAATTACAAACCATGTCATTGTGGTGGAATGGACCCAAATGGATCCTCCAGGACAGGAACACATGGCCAAAGTGCCAGGTTCCCATTGAAGATCCTCAAATAGAGGCTAAAGGGACGCGTGTAGCCCTAGTCGCTAGTACTAGTGACTGGGAGTTATTATCCCGATACTCTTCGTGGCACACGTTGACCAGAATTACTGCCTATTGCCTACGATTTATCACGGCGTTGAGAAGAAGGGGGTCCATTAGTGGTCCACTATCGCGTACCGAACTAATCGCCGCGGAAACTAAAATCATCAAGCACGTTCAGTCGCGATTTTACAAAAGGGAAATTGCCCTACTCGAATCAGCGTTGCCAATTCCTAACAATCGCCTGAAGGCCTTAAGACCTTTTTTGGATCCAGAAGGTGCCCTACGGGTGGGAGGGCGATTGAGCCACACTCATTGGCAGTTTGAGCGCAAGCACCCTCTGATTGTTCCAGCTAAAGCCCATATTACGGAGTTGCTAGTTAGAGCCGCTCATGAACAATTACTCCATGCAGGCACACAATTGGTGTCCGCCCACCTTCGAGAAAGGTATTGGCTAATCGGGGGGAGAAACACCGTTAGTCGCGAAATTCGAAGGTGCGTACGGTGCTCCCGGGTCATACCGAGACTTCAACAACCCATAATGGGAGATTTGCCAGCATTACGCACTGCCCCGGCACGTCCGTTCCTTAATTGTGGCGTAGATTACGCCGGCCCGATCCTCATCAAGGAGAAAGCGTCCCGAAATCGGTCTTTCCTGAAAGCCTACATCTGCATATTCGTTTGCCTTGCTACCAAGGCTGTTCATTTAGAGGTAGTGCAGAGTTTAACGTCCAGGGCATTTATCGACGCACTGAAGAGATTCATATCTCGGAGGGGGCTCGTGGCTGAGATCTGGTCCGATAACGCCACTAACTTTATAGGAACCGATAGAATGCTCACTAAACTGCTAGCATCAACCGCTCATAAGCAATCGCTACATTCATTTTGTTCTGAAAAGGGAATGAACTGGCGCTTCATTCCACCACGGGCTCCGCACTTTGGTGGGCTGTGGGAGGCCGCCGTAAAGTCAATGAAGCGCCACTTAAAACGCGTCATGGGTAGTACAACCGTAACGTACGAGTCTTTGAATACTCTAATAACACAAATAGAAGCCGTATTGAACTCGCGACCTTTGACCCCGTTGTCATCTGACCCTTCCGACCTAATTCCCCTCACTCCTGGTCATTTCCTAGTTGGTGGGCCACTGATTGCGCTACCTCAGGAAGATCTGGTCGATCAACCCTTAGCGAGGGTGTCAACTTACAAGCACCTGCAGCAGATGTTGCAGCATTTCTGGAAGAGATGGGCCCGAGAGTACGTTACGCTACTGCAGCAGCGCCACAAGAGTGGCTCCAGGGAGTCACCCAACTTGCAGCCGGGGGATATGGTGATAGTCGCCGAAGAAAACGCACCTCCCTTGGAATGGCCCATGGGACGGATCCTAGCCGTTCATCCTGGCCACGACGGAGTGGTGCGAGTCATCACCATTCGCACAGTAAAGGGAGTTATCAAAAGAGCAGCTCGGCGAGTTGCTCGACTGCCTGTTGAGCAACATTCGGTTAATTTGTGCAACGGAGTGGCGAGCGTTCATAACGTCCCACATTAAAGTTGGCGCGTTATTTGTATCTGTGTTGTGGATTCAGTTTATGTGTTTTAACTTAAGTTTTTGAGTTGCTTTTCTTTTATGCTTCTCTTGTTGGTTTGATTGGTGCTTTGTAATGGAGCTATCAGGATAGATTGGGACATATAACGGTTGAACAATATTGTTACCTAGCATTGGTGTTGGTTATTTGTTGGTGTTTTGGTTGTTTGTTTGTCTATTTTTTGTTTGTTTCTTGCCGGTATAGTCAGCTGCTTATGTAGGATGGGAAACTGACGGTGGACTAATGTTATTTTGTTTGCTGACTGGGTTATTTTGTTGTGTTGTTTTTTTTTTTTTTTTTTTTTGTTGTTATTTTTTTGCTTATTTGCTTGGTTTTTGTGTATTTCATTAGTCGCTTGTGCACCATTAATTCTTGTTTGTTTTGGAATTCGATCCTCTGACTTCCAACGGGGGGAGTATGTTCCGACCAAGTCTTCATGGTCAGCTTTCGTGGCGTTACGACCAAAGGAGCCGGTTTGGAGGGAGATCGGCGCCGAGCGCGCGTCCCCGCATTCTATTCGTTTTCCGCGTCGGTCGAGTGAACATCTCTGTTCGCTACCGAGTTGGTTCCCACCACCGAGTCCCGATCAGCTCAGCCTTGATCGGCAGACGATACTGGAAGTACAGCTTCAGTATACGTCCGGTGAGAAGTGAGGAATTCCTGGTCTCTCTTCGTCGAAGTCAGATCACGTAGCCACGTGGTTGAGTGAGGTTACCATAACCTCTTGAACACGTGCGCGCTAATTTCAAGTCGGACTCCCCCCCCCCCGATTTCTGTCCCCCCTGCTTGATCTCTGTATATACATATATATATAAAATACAGTCACCATACAAACAGAATTATAACCTGTTTTCATTACTATTCACTTTCCCGCCTTTGTCCCGTATCACCCTCACTTACGCACACTGTACGAGAGAGAGAGAGATATACATCGAGCCGAGCCGACAGCAGCAGAGACCAGACCGCAGACGACGACCTGTGGATCCCTTGGAGGAAACCAGCCCCGCCCACGCTTACCACGAGCTTCTACGAAATCGACTTCCGGGGTGCTCTCGAGTTGAACATCCCTGGAGTCTGTACATATATAAAGCGCTGAACGATAGCTGCAGGGGCTGTATATATGCGTGTGTATGTGTGGATGACCAGTGGCTGTGTATGTGTCGTCGTCTCGATCAGCTTGCTCTGGAACGGTGCGGGATGGGGGAATTATACAAAAGAGTAACGGTTATGATCTCGTTTTTATTGATGAGTTGATGGCCGAGCCGGGGAGTTGCTCGACGCCTCTCGCCTGTGCCCCTTTATGGCGGGGGCTGTGGATTGAGTAGGCTGTGGCTGTGGCTGTGGCTGTGGCTGTGGCTGGTCAGGAAGGGTAGACCAGCCACGCCAATACCTTCTCGGTCGGAGTCTCACGAGCGTCTGAGAGCTCGCCGTGTTCGAGGCTTGGGTCGAACACGTGGTCGAGCATAGTCGGTAGACATAGTCGGTGAGGCACGACTATGGAAGAAGCCATACTCCTTCTATTATGGAGGGCTTCTATGATGCCAATGAGCGCTCGCCGTGATCAGACTCAGACTCGCGGATCACGGGGCCAGAGTTCGGGGCTTAGTTCGAGGCCGGCTTTTACGAGGGACGCTGCATCTGGCGGTCCGCGCCGGACCCACGGGAGAATCTAGAGCGACTGACAGATGGTCGGTGTAAAAGAGGGAAAACAAAAGCCGAAGCCGTAAGAGGACAACCAACGGCCATGAGGGCTTTTGGCTCGGACAAGCGCCACAGCAGCCGCAGACGCCCTCAGCGCCACAGCAGCCGCAGAGTGACCCTCTGGAGTTCAACCAGATCACTTCTCCGAAGCTCCAACCTCTTCGTACATACAATAACCATTGTAACAATTGAACGAAAATAAACGATCCTCTTACAAACACAAACGGTGTTTTCTTAGACCGGGACACGATCAACACATCTGTCCCGCGTACTAAACTATTATGGTGATGTAAGGGAATGAAACGACGAAGTGTTGTACACACGACTATTTAATATGACGGTCTGGAAAGAAGTAGTTCAGCAGCGAGCAACATGGCCGAGTTGGTCCCAGCTCGCCAGATGGCGTATAATAGCGTCCGTTTCGTCTATTTTTCTCCGAGGTATCGAACGAATGATTGACATAATCTGTCGTTCAAGTGCGGTTTACCTAATATTGTCGCACACTGTTGTGAAGTGTCGGATCGCTCGGCTGTCGTAGTGCGGTCAGACTGTTCGGACGCCAGGCGCTCTCAATCAAGATGCTACCTGACGTCTGTTTGTAGAGCTCGGCGGTTAAGCGTCGGCGTAATTTTCCCTCAATGTGCCCGTCTGTGGTCTGGTCTCTGCTGATGGCTCTCTCTGTCTCGTACAGTGTGCATATGTGTAGTGTGCGTAGTGTGACGTGGGGAGAAGGAAAATGGCGGGAGATTATATACGTCGTAAATCTGTTTATATATACAACTGTATTTCCGTTAAGTATGCAAAAGGTTGAGAGAAAGGGGGGGGGAGTTTGTGTATCAACAAACTTGTGGCGTGATGATTTGAGGCTATGTACCAAACACGCGTGGCTGAGTTGTCTTCGGGACGAAGACAGACCAGGCTTCCTAACTTCACCCCGGACGAATACTGGAGCTGGTCTCCAAGTATCGTCAAACATCACCAGTCTCGAACTGGTGATTCGGGAGCGAGGAAGCGAGCCGCTAAGAAGCAGTGTTCAAGCGGCGACAGTTGAAGCGGAAGTGATGGCCGCATCTCGCGACCTCGCGCTGAACACGTGCAGACCGCCGAGTGGATATCAACTTCCGTTAAACGAACACGTGCACATGCAGGTGTTCGAACATCTGCCGGAAATCGCATCCGGCCAAAAGCATATAAAAAGGAGTCTGGGCAGGATAACTTTAGTCAACAGCCAGCAGCAGACCATGCTACACCAACAACCAGTCAGCTAGAAGCAGCCGACCAGCAACAGAGCCAGACTCACTCAACCAGCAACAACCAACATGGAAGAACCGCTCCAGAACATCCAGAGATATTTCAGCCGTATCCAGAGATATTTCAACATAGACGGATGCTGAGCCAGCAACACTTAGCCGAATCTAGCCGCTTCGATAATTTCCAGAACATACCCACTTCAACAACATAATCTTTTATACACTTGTATACCCGAAACCGGGTCTACGTGATGAGACAGTATGTTAAATTACAGAAAACGCAAATATCGGAAGGCAAAGATCGAAAATCGAAAGATCTTAAGTCGAAAGATCAAAAAAAAATGGTGCATGGTAAACGTTACATACTCACATAATTTGCGCGAGCAGGATACGACAGGAACAAGAGGAACAGGCTTTTCCTCCCGTATTCTGCGCGCGCACATTAATACGGGAGGAAAAGCCTGTACCTCTTGTTCCTGTTGTATCCTGCTCGCGCAAATTAAGTGAGTATGTACCGTTTACCATGCACCATTTTTTTTTTGATCTTTCGATTTTCGATCTTTGCCTTCAGATATTTGCGTTTTCTGTAATTGAACATTCTGTCTCGTCACGGAGACCGCCCAAAACCATATAATAAAAATAATTTATTCCAACAAAATACAACCGTTTTTCGTAAGGCCGAGATACGGTCAACATTCACTACCCCGCCTACACTCGTTTCTCGAGAATATTTTATTACGAAAATTCGAGATTCTTGTTTCCCGAGAAATCGTTTATCAGAATCTCGAAAATATCGAAAATATTTTAAATTTATCACTACATGTTTTCGTTCAACAAACTGACTGATTTATAATATGTATAAACGGTCAATATTTTTATTATTTATCCTGTAAGTTATTATACATATATTACTAATGCACATGTTACAGCGAAATCGCACCATATTTTAGTGGGAAAGAAAATGAAACGAGTGAAAATATAGTTTCAGTGAAAATAAATTTTCACTGAAAATACGAGAGCACTGTAACACCAAAAAGTTGCTTGATTTATTATTTATGTGTAAAAATTTTGTGTAGATATTTGATATTTATTTATAATTTTGTGTAGATATTTGTATATTGGTGTCTGAGATATTAATCAATTTAAGGTCAGTATTAAAATATGCATTCCTAATTTATTGAACTGGACCCTCCTCCCATAGTTTCGCACGCTCCAAGGTGTCTCAAACTGTGGGAGGTCATCGAACGCAACAAAAATTCTTTCATAGGGGATGGAACGAATGATGCTGCGTACGGACCAAACCAACGACGATTTTGGTCCAACGATTTAACCATCAGGATAAAACCAGTAGCGTACAAAATATCGATATAAAAATTAAATTTAAAAATTGAAATTAAATATCAAAATTAAAAATATTATTATTATATTAAAATTAAATTCAAATATCAAAATAAAATTATAATCAATATATTAAAATTAAAATAAAATATTGAAAGTTAAAACAGAACATGCCCAATTTAAATAAATTTTCGAGATTGACCTAAAATTAGATCATCAACAATCACATACAGATAATCCTCGACTTTTGTTTGTCGAAGATGTTTTGACTTACGTAGATACGCACTAAGATCGAAAAAAAAATCAAAGAATTATTATTTTTACTTCCCCGTAATGCGCAGTTACTGAGCATATATCATGTGTTAGTATGGGTGACCGAGTGATGGTTTCAACCCGAGACGTTGTCGGTTTTATCAAAGGAAATTTTTTTGTCTTCAATTGTTTCTCTCGTCGAAATAAATCAATTAATTAAATCATTTCAGAGGTAAATTTTATCGGATAATGTCTTCAATTGTTTCTCTCGTCGAAATAAATCAAATAATTAAATCCATCTCAGAGGTAAAATTTATCGGATAATGTGTGATTATTAATTTTATTTCGACGAAAGAAAAAAAAACCCTTTGACAAATCACCGACATTTTTTTTGTTAAATATTTCATCGACGGCGAAACACATTGGTGTATCGTGACAACTTATAAGAAACAATAACAAGGTTTTTTTCGCTCGTAATCATAATATTTCTCTGGTTGTAATGCGCATCGTCGTAATTCAAAACATTATTGTAATTCAAAACATCAACGATGATCTAATTTTAGCTCAATCTCGCTCGTTAGCTTAATTTTGATATTTAATTTCAATTTTTTTATTTAATTTTTATTTCGATATTTTGTACGCTACTGGTTTTAAAAGTTGGCCCAAAATCGTCGTTGGTTTGGTGCGTACGGACCATGAGACGACTGGCTTGTTAATGCACGTTGATTTGTTATCACGGCCGAAGACGAAGTGATAGTAGCTACTCTGAACGCGGCCGAGTTTGTCCCAACGCGCAGGAAGGTGACCGAACTCGACCATATCATATAGCGAGCCGCCACAGTTACATACTGTTGTTTTTACTATTTTAAATTACTATCGTTTATTTTTTTAATATAATTTCACTTTTTTCTATTCAATATTCTATTGTATCTCTTCATATCTCTCCACCATCATGTCTTTAATAATGTTATAAACCCCTAAAATAATATATATAGTCTTTGTGTCCTTTTGATTTTTGTATGTTGTCGATTTTATGCGGAGAAACAATAAGAAAATCTCATTTTCTCGAGATTCAAATATTCCGAGAAAATAAGATTCTAGAAACTCGAGAATCAAAACTGGTCGAGAAATCACAACCTCTAGTCGACACCAACAGTAATTAATTACAATATTTTCCATATCCAGTTCCTATATAGCAACCTATGGTTGCTACTAAGGCTTCCAATCCCGGGATCCCAAGCACCGGGATCCCGGGATCCCGATGTTTTCTGGTACCGGGATAACGGTGCTGGCAGAAATCTCTTTAAAAATATTATTTTTATAAAAATAATATGGAAAAAAACATAAAAGAACATTATATAATGAACAATGGTGGGATGAGCAATGACAGTCATAGTCCATTTGTTTGCCACCCGTTTCGACGCCGGCTTGTAGTTTCCACGAAATGGTATGAACGGCCTGTATTGTGTCGCAGATATTGTGCTCAGCTGCAATGATATTTGAAGCATAGTTTAACTGATTCGAACTCAGAATCGACCACTGATCACGTTTTCATGATCTAGAAAAAAGGTGTGTGTCTGTGTTTATGTGTGAGTGTCTGTATGTTTATTGTGTGTCAGTGTATTTTGGGGATTTTTTGAACACTGTTCGTCCTGTCGAACTGAAACTTGGTATTGGTTACTGAAATTTTTATCGATACACGATTTTCAAATTTTTAAATTGGTACCTCCTCTTATAGGTGTCCTCTTTCTTTTTAAGTTTTTGAATTAAATTATCTCCCAAACCACTTATCAAATCGGACTGAAATTTCTTATTTGTAATAGAAATTATTAATATTATACCCCAATATTTTTTCCTAAACCGAAAGTAGTACTTTTAATTTTGAGAATCAAGGTTTTTTTTATGTTTTTCTAAGAAATTCTTTAATTTATTGAACTGAAATTTTACCAAGTTATGTATAAAAGTTGGTAAGCAGAAGTACTTTATTTAATTAAATTTTCGGATGAGTTTTATTTAATCTTAGAAATTTATGGATGCGAACCGAAAATTTAAAAAATGTAGTGTGGCAACCCCAAAGGCTGGCCGTAAACGGAGGTGTTTTCGCCCCGAGGGCGGTCAGCGCGTCACGGGAAGCCATCTCTTCCCTTCGGACCTCGCAACCGACAACACCTCTCTCGTCTCCCACACTCGCTGTACCTGAACCAATAAACATTGTTTCCCGAAGCCGAACACCGCGTTTCAATCAATCGCCTGCTCTCCATAACTGGTGACCCCTACAAAACAAGAACACGCATCTGTCAAAACACGCAGCTGTCAAAACACGCAGCTGTCAAAAACGTACGGTACAAGCATGGCGCCCATCATCACAGGCCTTCTCGACGAGGCCCCCGCCGCCACCCCCGCCTCTACCCCCGCGGCAGAAGCCTATTCAGGAGCAGAGATAGAAGTGGCGAGGATAGCCGTGCGCGTTCCGCCCTTCTGGGACGAAGCGCCCGAGCTGTGGTTCGCACGACTCGAAACACAGTTTCCGTGCGCGCTCATCAAGTCGGACGAGGCGAAATTCGCCACGGTCGTGGGACTCCTCGACAACAAGTTCCTCCCGCTCATCCGAGACATCCTTTTGGAGCAGGCCAAGGGAAACCGTTATGAAACTACCAAAAGAAGATTGGTAGAGGCGTTCTCGGACAGCCACGACAATCGCATCAACAGACTGATGGCGAATCTTCAGATCAGCGACAGCCGACCATCAGACTTGTGGTTCCATATGAAGGCGACCGCGGGCAACACGTGCTCGACAGATTTCTTGAGAGTCATGTGGACGCGAAGACTTCCAGTTCCCGTGCAGTCGGCGCTCGCAACGATGACGACGACCAACATAAAAGAGCTGACGGCGGTCGCAGACCGCGTTTTCGAGACACAGCGGCCGGTCGACGTTTTCCAGCTAAGCGCTGCCCCCTCAGCCTCCGCCCTCGCCCCGGCCCCCGCTACCGCCCCCGCCCCCGCCCCCGCTCCCGCGGAATACCCCAGCACCGCACCGTGCCCGCACGTGGACGCCTTTTCACGCACCCACGCACCTCCAGCACCACACCGTTCCAGCGTAGAAGCTAGGTTGCGGAACTGCGAAGACTGGATAGCCTCGGCGGACCAGAGCATGCAGGAGATTAAACAAATGCTGCGCGCGCAAGAGCGAAGAGGACCGAAGAATTCAAACCGCGGCCCCCATAACAAGACAACGTTCGACACGTGTCGATTCCATCAGAGGTACGGTAACCGCTCGCACAGATGCGAACCACCGTGCAGTTTCAAGAAAGCGGGAAACGAGTAAGCCCGTCGGTCAACTCAACAACCGGCGGGCCTCACAACTCTCGTCTCTTCGTTCGAGACCAGAGAACCGGGATGAGCTTTCTCATCGACACAGGTGCCGACGTCTCCGTTCTCCCCGCCCCCCCAGAGAACCGCAATCGACCCGCGCAATTGGAACTTCGTGCCGCCAATGGATCGCGAATCGCCACATACGGAACACAAGAGATGGTGGTGAACATCGGTCTCCGACGCCAATATCCATGGTCGTTCATAGTGGCGGCAGTTCCACGAGCGATAATCGGAGCTGACTTCCTCGCCAAGTACGGCATCATCGTCGACTTGAAAAGGCGCCGACTGAACGATGCACAGACAACGCAGTCACGCCAAGTCGGCATCGAAACGGGTCATTCACTAGGGTTGCGGGTCGTATCTCGCCCCACAGAGTATGAGGAGCTGTTGGCTCAGTTCGACGATATCACTCGCCCCGAAAAGTCGACCACCACCAAGAAGCATTCCGTGACACACCACATCGAAACCCGAGGGCCACCAACAGTTGCCAAACCCAGAAGGCTAGCTCCGGACAAACTAAAGATTGCCAAAGCAGAGTTCGCCCAGATGCAGAGAGACGGGACATGCCGGCCATCCAGCAGCAGTTGGGCCAGCCCACTCCATCTGGTGCAGAAAAAAACTGGCGAGTGGCGCCCATGCGGAGACTTCAGGCAGTTGAACGCATGCACGGTACCAGACAGGTACCCAATCCCAAACATGGCGGACTTTAATCATAATCTGATGAACACCTGTTTGTACTCGGTTATAGACCTGGTGAAGGCGTTCCACCAGATTCCAGTGGAGCCACGAGACGTCATAAAAACTGCGATAACCACACCATTTGGCCTATTCGAATTCCCGTGCATGACGTTTGGCCTAAGGAACGCAGCGCAAACATTTCAACGATTCATGGACGAAGTTCTCAGAGGGCTGGATTTCTGTTTTATTTACATCGACGACATACTCGTGGCATCACAGAATCCAGCCCAGCACAAAGACCACTTGAGGCAAGTCTTCGGAAGACTCCAGGCTTATGGAGTAAGAATTAATGCCAACAAATGCGAGCTGGGCAAACCAGAGGTGAAATTCCTGGGCCATCAGATTACGAAGAATGGAATTAAACCATCTCCGGAGAAGGTAGAAGCCATCAGAAGCTACCCCAAACCTCGGACAGTCCAGGACCTCAGGAGGTTCTTAGCCATGGTCAACTTTTATAGGAAGTTCATTCCCCACGCGACGGAGAACCAAAGGCTGATGAACGACCTCCTGAAAAATTCGAAGAAAAACGACAAAACCCCGGTAGCTTGGACTTCCCTCACTAATGAAGCATTCCAAAAAACCAAGACCCAGCTGGCAGACGCTACATTGCTGGTACACCCGGACCCGGAAGCGCCACTCTCAATCGCAGTCGATGCTTCAGATAGCACTGTCGGAGCAGTACTCCAACAACGCCAAGACGGCGTCTGGAAACCACTCGCCTTTTACTCAAAAAAGTTGACAGACGCCCAAACCAAATACAGCACGTACGACAGGGAGCTAACAGCCATATTCCAGGGCATCAAACATTTTAAAGTAATGCTCGAAGGCCGCAAGTTTGTGGTATTTACTGACCATAAGCCACTGCAGTTTATTTTCAAAAAGAAAGCCGACCAAGGTACCATGCGTCAAATTCGGCAGGCTTACTTCATCAGCCAGTTCACCACGGATATACAGCACGTGGCTGGAGAAGAGAACGTAGTGGCAGATGCCTTGTCTCGCCTGGAGGCGATCGCCTGTCCCAATAGCATCAATTACGAAGAACTGGCAAAAGCTCAGCTCGACGACGCCAACCTAGAGAAGCTGAGGAAGAACACCGCAAGCGGCTTACAGTGGCGCAGGATACCTGAACCGGAGAGCAATATGGAGATCTGGTGCGATATATCAACGGGCAGACCTCGCCCTTACATCCCAGAACGCTTCAGGCGTCAAGTATTCGACGGAATACACGGATTGGCCCATCCAGGAACCCGCGCATCAGTCGACATGGTACGGAGAAGGTTTTTATGGCCCAGTATTTCAAAAGACGTTAGGCATTGGGCAAAAACGTGCATTACATGCCAACGCACTAAAGTCAGCCGTCACACTCGGGCAGGGATCACCGAGTACGACCTGCCGAGCGACCGTTTCGCATTTGTCCATATGGACATAGTGGGGCCACTCCCGCTGTCGCAAGGGTTCTCATATTGCCTAACCGTAATAGACCGTTTCACCCGTTGGCCGGAAGCAATACCAATCGCCGACATACGGGCAGAGACAGTCGGCAAAGCCTTCTACGGAGGCTGGATCGCCAGATTCGGAGTCCCCCAGGAAGTCAAAACCGATCAAGGGCGCCAATTCGAATCGGAGTTATTCGCCGAGCTGACGAAAATCCTAGGCACCCGGCGACAAAGAACTACACCGTATAGACCTCAAGCCAACGGGATGATTGAGAGATGGCACCGTTCATTGAAATCCGCTATCATGGCTCAGGCAACCGACAATTGGGTCGATGCGCTCCCGACAACACTACTGGGACTCCGAGCCGCACTGAAGGAAGACGTTAAGGCCTCGGCAGCAGAGATGGTGTACGGGACACCCCTGGTGTTACCGGGAGAGATGTTCTCCACAAATAGGGCAATAACCGAACACCAATTCGTGAATAGAATCCGCCGGCAAATGGAAGAACTTCGACCGTCCCCGGTAAAAAGGCACGGGACAGAAAGGACCTTCGTACCGCAAAAGCTGCAGTCGTGCACGCACATATTCCTGCGCCACGACGCAGCACGAACAGGTTTCCAGCCCCCGTACCAAGGACCTTTCGAAGTTGTAAAAAGAAACGGCAACATTTGGACTATCAGGAAGAAGGGAAAGGAAGTGAACGTGGCAATGGACCGAGTTAAGCCAGCATACTTAGAACTGGCGCTATCACCTGGACCACCCCCGACCTCGTCGGAGCAATCACCATCACCTCCAGAGCAATCTCTACCACCGTCAGTACCAATGCCTACATCATCGACGACCCGCACTGGAAGAACCACGCAAATTCCTGCTCGATTTAGGGACTAGTAATTAAGCACTCGCATATGTATTAGTATCTACCCCAATTATGATGACATGTTAGCTTCTCATGAAATGCCCATAGCCACACGGAAGTTTCAGGAATGCATTTCTACCTAGAATAATCAGTTATTCAAATATTGTTATAGTTTAATGCTTTAATTGCAATAGCCTTAGATGATTGTGTTCTTGTCTATCTATGTATTCCGATTTTTTTTTCCTTACCATATGTAATGGGTATATTATTTTTGTGTGCCTAGCGTGGAGTCGCTGCTATTAGATCTCATTCCGTGTGTACATTAGACTGTCAGTCTTTATAACTAATGGTGGCTGTTATGAATTGTACGATCCTCCACATACGCTGTAGCTCCGGGAAGCGAAATTCCAAAACTTTTATTCCTTACTGTTCTATGTTTACCTTTCCGTGGAAAGTACGGGTATTCGATTTACTTATGTTGTACTGATGTGTATTTTAGTTTACTTATGTTGTACTGATGTGTATTCGATTTACTTATGTTGTACTGATGTGTATTTTAGTTTACTTATGTGTGTACATTCGTGGTCCACATGCATTTTTTTTTTAAATACTTGTATGATACCAAGAGAAAGGACACGAGAGAGGTCGGAAGTAACTGTAATATTATTTTGCTTCTGTAACTGTAAGACATTATTTCGTCTGTAACGCTGGGGTACCAGCTAAGTGGTATCGCCAAGGCTAAGGGGGGAGTATTGTGGCAACCCCAAAGGCTGGCCGTAAACGGAGGTGTTTTCGCCCCGAGGGCGGTCAGCGCGTCACGGGAAGCCATCTCTTCCCTTCGGACCTCGCAACCGACAACACCTCTCTCGTCTCCCACACTCGCTGTACCTGAACCAATAAACATTGTTTCCCGAAGCCGAACACCGCTCGCCTGTCAATCAATCGCCTGCTCTCCATAGTAGCTTAACTCTCAAAATTAGTACGCCAAATGGGAGTATTTTTTGCGTGAAACATCGGGAGAGTTTGCAAAATGCAATTGAACGTTTTTGAAATATGAAAACATGCAATTGAACTTTTTTTCTTATACATTTGAAATCCCGGTGCTAGTACCGGGATCCCGGGATCGGAAATTCCCGGCACCGCAATCCCGGTGCTGAAGAAACCTTCCGGGATTGGAAGCACTATTTGCTACATAAGTACATATATAGGAACTGGAGACGGAAAATATTGTTAAGTAAATACAGCTGGTATCGACGGCACCATAGAATTTCATATAAACAGTTTTGGCCGCATGTTCCGTATCGTGTCGTCAGCGTGAGCGTAGTTTCGTAGGTCAGGTCTTTAGTGTCAAATTTGTACGATAGATGTCACTAATAAGTAATCAATAAAAGTGTCACAGCGAGTTGGATACAGGGACGATGGAGTGCAGGCTTTGTCTCGGATGGAGTACTCCGGCCGACTCTTCCGTCTCCATCTTCCAGAGACCAGGTCCTCATCCAGAGCGTCTGGAGCAACGCATTAGGACCTGCTGTCAAATTCATGTCGGTTGCTGGTTACAGGTTACAACTACTGTGGGCCCAATTGGTTAACTCTTCTCTTAATCCTACCTTTTCACCTGCAGGTTAAAAGAGGCGACGGGTTGCCGGACACGGTGTGTCTTTCGTGTAAGACTAATCTGGAATCGTTGATCAGCTTTCGAGAGGCTTGTTTTCGAAGCAACGAAACGTCTCAACTGAGGTTAGGCGATTCCTTGAAGATCAAAACTGAAGAAGTTTTGTTGGAGGATGTAATATGGGACGATGAGCCTTCACTACCGACAATTCACCGAAGGAGTAGTGAAATTTGTTCAAAGCCATTGCCCAGAGAATCTGAACTTGTTTTACATACTAGAGAAAAGCCGTTCACATGTGACAATTGTTTAAAATCATTTCGTAGTAAATATGATCTTGTGTTACATTTAAGATCTCACACGGGGGAAAAGCCTTACAATTGTGAAATTTGTTTAAAATCATTTTCCCGAAAATATAGCCTCACGTTACATAAAAAAAATCATTCTGGGATGAAACCGCACAAATGTGATATTTGTTTAAAATCATTTAACCGAAAATTTGGCCTCACGTTACATAAAAAAAATCATTCTGGGATAAAACCGCACAAATGTGATATTTGTTTAAAATCATTTAACCGAAAATTTGGCCTCACGTTACATAAAAAAAATCATTCTGGGATAAAACCGCACAAATGTGATATTTGTTTAAAATCATTTATTAATAAAACTAATCTTGTGATACATTTAACATCCCACACGGGGGAAGTGCCATACAAGTGTGAAATTTGTTTTAAATCATTTAAAAGTAAATCTAATCTTGTGATACATTTAAGATCCCACACGGGGGAAAAGCCTTACAAGTGTGAAATTTGTTTAAAATCATATCGTTATAAATATGATCTTGTGATACATTTAAGATCTCACACGGGGGAAAAGCCTTACATGTGTGAAATTTGTTTAAAATCATTTTCTCGAAAATCTAGCCTCACGTTACATAAAAAAAATCATTCTGGGATAAAACCGCACAAATGTGAAATTTGTTTAAAATCATTTTCTCAAAAATCTAGCCTCACGTTACATAAAAAAAATCATTCTGGGATAAAACCGCACAAATGTGAAATTTGTTTAAAATCATTTAGTAGTAAATATAAAGTTGTGTTACATTTAAGATCTCACAGGGGGGAAAAGCCTTACAAGTGTGAAATTTGTTTAAAATCATTTTCTATAAAATCTAGCCTCAATTCACATAAAAAAACGCATTCTGGGATAAAACCGCACAAATGTGAAATTTGTTTAAAATCATTTAAAAGTAAACCTAATCTTGTGATACATTTAAGATCCCACACGGGGGAAAAGCCTTACAAGTGTGAAATTTGTTTAAAATCATTTTCTATAAAATCTAGCCTCAATTCACATAAAAAAACGCATTCTGGGATAAAACCGCACAAATGTGAAATTTGTTCAAAAGCATTTATTCGAAATTCTTATCTTTTTCGTCATTTACAAACTCATAGGGGGGGAAAAGCCTTAAAAGTGTGATATTTTTTTAAAACCACCCGAAACATATAAGGTCTCATTCTTATAATCACAAATAGTCTTATGAATGTGAAATATGAACGCATATGATATAATTTTTTGCTAAATATCACTGCGTCTCATTTTAATACCGACACCGTACAAGTGTGATATTTTTTTGAAGTCGACTTCTAATCTAAGCTACCTCCTAAGTCACTTGAGATCTCACATTGACATTCATTTCCTAATCAATGTTATCTCATGGGTTATAAAAGTTGTCATAAGATGTAAAAATGGGAACGTAGAAAATTTTGGTGCTAAAGATAATGTCTCACAAAGATATAAATCTTACAATACTGTATCCCTAATTGATTCAATTTGCACGGACATGTAAGACACGAACAATGACAAGCTCTTTCAATGACAATGACAAAAATTTTCTACGTTCCTAATAGTTGAAAAGATATTTAATCCAATTTGAAAATTCTCTTCATTCTTAATATTTTTTGCATCGTATATATTTTTGAATAAAATTGACTGATTCTCTAGTGAAATACAATATTGTCATATATGAAGGTCATAATTTAGTTTAATTTTATGTGTATAATTAAACTTAGTGATTTCAATTTCAATACATATTGTTATGATCTCATAACCTCGAGATCTATTACGGGAGTCTTCTCTGCTTCCCACCAAAGATGACCATATACGGAGGCATCCGACAAATTAAATGACGAATGAGATATCAAGGTAATACAAACGCAAACCATTATCGATAAGAATAACATAAACAATAACGTCATCTCTTTAGTATAAAAGAGGATACCCAAACCTCGATAAGGCAGATTACCCTGAACAGCACCAACGTTATATTGTGCTTTACTTCTCTACCCTTGTGAACCCTTGTGAAAAGCCCTAGTGAAACCTTTGTAAAACCCTTTGTTAAAACTAGCGCTTGTAACTTTAACTTCTACTCGAACATAGAAATATCGAAGTGATCTGAACTTTTAATAAAAAGTGTCTATAAATTTCTCTTAGACTAATGTTGTAAGTCTATAAAGAATATAATAAATTCTACCCTAATAAAAATACAAAAGTGACTTTTATTAACGGAAACATTAAAGTGTTTATCTGGTTTGCTCGTAGATCAAACATTGATCTGCTTGTGAATCAGATACCATTTTTTTGTATCTCCGGTCCGTCAGGACATAACAATATGTACATATATTGTAGTGGAAATTACAAAATATGTATTACAACGTTTTTTATTTCTCTTTTGAATGTTTTATGATTATATTTTATTCATTAGTTTAGAAATATGTATTGTAGAATACGTGTTATCCTATCAGTTTTTATTGTATTTTTCATAAAGTGTGTATATTCTGTGAACGAGTTATCGTGTCACCATTCGATACAGTGTGTATTTTGTTTTTAGTTAATTTTTTGATAAATATGTACATATATCGAGACTTACATATATGTATATATATGTATGTAAGGACTGATACCAAAATATTCAATACCCCGTAATTCATTTCATTGCATTCTTTCAATACAGTCATTTTCATTGAACATTCTAAATCGGCTATTCAGCACATAAGTAAGTAAATGAAATTAAAACATACATATGTATGTATGTATGTACAAATGAAAATAGATTTTCACACATTAATGTTTCTTAGATCTGGTATGTACTACTAATTGCCATCTTTTATTTATTAATTTAAGTGTATCTTCATTTCCGTGCAAGTAACCGTAGTTATACATATGTCAAAAATTTAATTCACTAAATGTGACCACATTATTTATTTAATTATTTTTAATATACAAGTATACCAAAAGTATCTCTACAGGAAATACATAAAATATATAAACACATAAGAAAAAATAAAATAATGATAATAAAACAAAAAAAACATTAAAAAAAATTGTACATAACAATAGAAAACTAAAAATTGAAAAATTGAGAATTAAAAATTACAAATTGAAATTAATAAAAAAAATCTATATAGTTTAAATTGAATTAAAAGTAAAAAACCTTAAAAATACGGATAGATTATCCGGTGAAATATTGAAAATATCGATGTGATTACTGACCAAATTCAAGCAACGTAAGACTCGAGCAAATGGTGAAAAAGCAACAACATTAGTTCTTGCTTTAATTGTTTGGAACAATGGATGCAACCGATAACACTGTTCGACAAATGACGACTTTTAAAATGTTACAGAGACGAGATATGACTTTTCTTATAGATCTATGCCCAGTGAACACGAATCTGGTAATAAAAAGTGTTGATTGGCTCGAGATTCGGAGATATATGTGTTTTTTAAATCGCGCGATTTTTCTATATCTTGGTGTTGTTCGGTCGATTTCTCAAAATCTGTTAATTTCCTGTTAAAAATGAATATTGGAATCTACAGTCGGGTATTTTATCTTTCATTTGTAGTACTTTTCAGCTTTCAAATCTCTCTAAGTAGTCGTCCAGTTCAAATCAAAAGTCAAAATTACGTATTTTCACTTGGGATTTTTTCCCACTGTTAATACTATATTATATTGAGTATTTTCTATTGAAACATGTTTATTAGGATAGTGTTCTGGGCACACTATTTTTTGATTTCGTTTAAAAGGGGTAATTGGATGTGTGGTGAATTTTAAACCGGTTAATTTTCGAGCAAAAATTTCGTATTAGTAGAGAACATATTTGTGTTGCGTGCGCTGCAATCATTCTCCGCTTGAATGTGCGTCATTGTATACAACGATATAGAGTGGTCACAAACTTTTTTCAATGTGTTTTTAAATTATTTTGTAAAGAAATAATTAGAAGGATTTGAATTTAATAATATATTTATTGAATACGAATATGTATAGCGTAAAAATAAGTATCAGTACATTTTAAGCACCCGAATAAAAATAAACATAGACATGGAAAATAAAAACAAAAATCAAAATGAAATTAAATACGAAGATAATGAACATTTCAAAGATAAATAATTGTGAAAAAATAAAAATATATCTATATTTTTATTATCTTCCCTAACAACCAACCGCTAAGATTTGATGTACAAATATTACAACATATATGTGGCGCCCAGCTTTTATCCTGATCGCCTATCTCACACCCAAAGTATAGATGGTAAGCCCTTTTGATTGTTTGGGTTATAGAACGTCTTTGCGATAAAAAAGTGATATTACCGCAAACGTAGCAAAAGTTATCTGGTCTGTTTATACACTGCCGTTCCATTTTGTACACACGTTGCACATTAACGGTAAAGAGAACACAAAGTTATTTATGACGGTCGCGAGGATTAAAAATCAATTTTAATATCACACACTCAAACAGTTCAAACAAAAAAAAAAAAAAAAAAATTTTTACGTAAATATACGTTTAAAAAAATTAAGTCTATAACTTCGATCCGTAAAATTCTATGGTTTTATCAACACCTTTCGAACTGAAAGACCTCTCGAAGGGAACTGAAGTACAATACGAATGTATAAACACATAAAAGAGGTAAAAAGAGCGCGAGCATAGTGAGTCATCGACCATCGTATAGCTCTTGCAGCGTACGCTTCACTAGCTACAGCGCACGCAACACAAATATGCTCTCTACTAATACGAAATTTTTGCTCGAAAATTAACCGGTTTAAAATTCACCACACATCCAATTACCCCTTTTAAACGAAATCAAAAAATAGTGTGCCCAGAACACTATCCTAATAAACATGTTTCAGTAGAAAATACTCAATATAATATAGTATTAACAGTGGGAAAAAATCCCAAGTGAAAATACGTAATTTTGACTTTTGATTTGAACTGGACGACTACTTAGAGAGATTTGAAAGCTGAAAAGTACTACAAATGAAAGATAAAATACCCGACTGTAGATTCCAATATTCATTTTTAACAGGAAATTAACAGATTTTGAGAAATCGACCGAACAACAGCAAGATATAGAAAAATCGCGCGATTTTAAAAACACATATATCTCCGAATCTCGAGCCAATCAACACTTTTTATTACCAGATTCGTGTTCACTGGGCATAGATCTATAAGAAAAGTCATATCTCGTCTCTGTATCATTTTTCGTGTCGAACAGTGTAATCAATGAGGCGAGATGAAACCCATAAATTTATATCTTCCAATATAGTTGGGTTGTAAAAAGTACCTCTTAATAATTAAGAAATGACACACAAGAAGCATCCCTCCGACAAGATAGGGAACAAAATAAAAACAGTTGCGGGTAGTATACAAACTCTCTCATATATAGATAGCGGAGGAACTTCCTTTGAACTCTTTCAATTTTTAGAGAGTGAGTACTTCACTGGGACTCCATATAATGGCACCAGATTCCAAGATGCTTCGGACCAATGCGTTATAAAGAAGACGCAAAACTCTTAAATTATTGAAACTGTGAGCGTTGCGCAAAACGAAATCCAGCATCTTTGAAGCTTTATTGGAAATATGGATACCAAACTTCCATCTGCTCTCAAATGTAATGCCAAGGTCCTTTTTGGATAATGTTCTACATAGTGGAGTTCCACCAAGATCATACCGATATAAGGTGGGATTAGAAGAACGAGAAAAAGACATAATATGGCTTTAGTACGCGGGACAAATGTGTTGACCGTGTCCCGGTCTAAGAAAACACCGCTTGTGTTTGTAATGGTCCGTACGCATCAAACCAACGACGATTTTGGGCCAACTTTTTATACCAGTAGCGTACAAAATATCGAAATAAAAAAATTGAAATTAAATATCAAAATTAAGCTAACGAGCGAGATTGAGCTAAAATTAGACCATCGTTGATGTTTTGAATTACAACAATGTTTTGAATTACGACGATACGCATTACAACCAGAGAAATATTATAATTACGAGCGAAAAAAACCTTGTTATTGTTTCTTATAAGTCGTCACGATAACTACTGTGTTTCCCCCTTCGGAAATATTTAACCAACGACGATTTTGGGCCAACTTTTAAAACCAGTAGCGTACAAAATATCGAAATAAAAATTAAATTAAATATCAAAATAAAGCTAACGAGCGAGATTGAGCTAAAATTAGATCATCGTTGATGTTTTGAATTACAACAATGTTTTGAATTACGACGATACGCATTACAACCAGAGAAATATTATAATTACGAGCGAAAAAAACCTTGTTATTGTTTCTTATAAATCGTCACGATACAATACTGTGTTTCGCCGTCGATGAAATATTTAACAAAAAAATGTCGGTGATTTGTCAAAGGGTTTTTTTTTCTTTCGTCGAAATAAAATTAATAATCACACATTATCCGATAAAATTTACCTCTGAAATGATTTAATTAATTGATTTATTTCGACGAGAGGAACAATTGAAGACTAAAAAATTTCGTTTGATAAACCGACAACGTGCCGGGTTTGGACCATCGCTCGGTCACCCATACTTATACATGAGATATTCTCAGTAACTGCGCATTACGGGGAAGTAAAAATAATAATTCTTTGATTTTTTTTTCGATCTTAGTGCGTATCTTCGTAAGTCAAAACATCTTCGACAAACAAAAGTCGAGGATTACCTGTATGTGATTGTCGATGATCGAATTTTAGGTCAATCTCGAAAATTTATTTAAATTGGGCATGTTCTGTTTTAACTTTCAATATTTTATTTTAATTTTAATATATTGATTATAATTTTATTTTGATATTTGAATTTAATTTTAATATAATAATAATAGTTTTAATTTTGATATTTAATTTCAATTTTTAAATTTAATTTTTATTTCGATATTTTGTACGCTACTGGTTTTATCCTGCTGGTTAAAACGTTGGACCAAAATCGTCGTTGGTTTGGTCCGTACGAAGCATAATGGTGCTTACGGACTAAACCAACGACGATTTTGGACCAACTTTTTAACCAGCAGTAGCGTACAAAATATCGAAATAAAAATTAAATATCAAAATCAAGCTAAAGAGCGAGATTGAGCTAAAATTAGATCATCGTTGATGTTTTGAATTACAACAATGTTTTGAATTACGACGATACGCATTTAAAACCAGAGAAATATTATAATTTCTCTGCTTACGAGCGAAAAAAAATATTGTTGATGTCGTCACGAGATGTTACTGTATTTCCACGTGGATGATCGATAAAAAAAAAACAATTCATAAAAAAACGCGGTGTCGGTGATTTGTCAAAGGGTTTTTTTTCTTTCGTCGAAATAAAATTAATAATCACACATTATCCGATAAATTTTACCTCTGAAATGATTTAATTACTTGATTTATTTCGACGAGAGAAACAATTGAAGAATAAAAAAATCCGTTTGATGTGACCGACAACACCCCGGGTTAGCAAAAATCGTTGGATCACCCATACTAATACATGATATATTCTCAGTAACTGCGCATTACGGGGAAGTAAAAATAATAATTCTTTGATTTTTTTTCGATCTTAGTGCGTATCTTCCGTAAGTCAAAACATCTTCGACAAACAAAAGTCGAGGATTACCTGTATATGATTGTTGATGATCTAATTTTAGGTCAATCTCGAAAATTTATTTAAATTGTGCATGTTCTGTTTTAACTTTCAATATTTAATTTTAATTTTAATATAATGATTATAATTTTATTTTGATACTTGAATTTAATTTTAATATAATAATAATAGTTTTGTGGCGACCCCATAGAAGAGGGTGGCAACACCGGTCGCCATGGTTACGGCAGTGGAGCTGTCATTCGACCATTCGGCCCTAACTCGTGGGGGAGGAACTACCCTGTTCCCCCGAGACCCACAATTGGTGACCCCGACGTGATAGACAGCGCGCACCCCTTTCCCCCCTATTCTTCCCGACAATTTTGGAAACACGATGTCCGACGGCGAAGCAGACAATGGCGCCGCCGAATCAGGCGGGGAAAACAATGCGCAGAACAACATGGACAACGCGGAGAACAGCGACCGCAACCAAAGCACGGTAAATCTTGACTTTTTGGGGGCGCCCGTGCCCCCCTTCCCGCCCTTTTGGGCCGAGAACCCTCAAATATGGTTCGCACAGATGGAGGCAAGCTTCGAAGCCGCCAGAATCACCAGCGAAAACACGCGATACTGCAGAACAATCGCGTGTTTGCCTCGCGAGGTGATGGCGGAGATTTGGGACATCCACGTGGCCCCCCCGAAACTCAAGCGATATACCTTCCTGAAGAAGGAAATTTTGGAGAGGTTAGGAGTCGGCCAACGACAGAGACATCGCAGACTCCTCGAACGCGAGGAAATTGGCGACAGGAAGCCATCACAGTTCCTGAGAGACCTCCGGATATTGGCGGCCCAGGAAATGTCGGAGGATCTGCTGAGAACCACGTGGGAGAGCAGGCTGCCAGAGGGACTAAGCTTGCAACTGGCAATGAGCGACGAAACCGATTTGGATAAGCTGGCCAGGAAGGTGGTACGACAGCAGCCCCCACGTGGCAGCGATGACAGACCGCAGAGAGAAGAGGCGGCAAACCGATGATGAGTATGTGACACGGGGAGAGTTCCAAGCATTAAATCAAAAGGTAGATGACCTGACTACGATGATGGGACGGCTACTACAAACGAACGAGACGAATCGGAAAGAATCAAGGCCATCACACTCCCCAGCGAGGAGCCGACGCTGGCAACCACGACAACAGAGTCCCCGAGGCCGCAGGAACACGCCACCGCGCAGGTTTAACCAGGCGGAAAACTTCCAGGGCAGGCGCTAATGGCGGAAAGCAGCCCCAGCCCCACTTCTTGCCGCCTATACGTAACAGACAAGGTCAGTAAACTACGGTTCCTAGTCGACACCGGTTCTGACCTGTGTGTCCTTCCGAAGTCAATATTGCCGGGTCGCAAAATAGCGACATCATACCTTCTATTCGCCGCGAACGGATCTACGATAAAAACGTACGGTTGGAAGGAGGTAGACGTCGACTTGGGACTACGTCGGGTATACAAATGGAGATTTGTAATAGCCGACGTATCAAGGCCTATTATTGGCGCTGATTTCATCGAACATTTTTGTCTTTTGATTGATTTGAAAAATGCGAAACTGATGGATAATCTCACAACTGTTTCAGTGAAGGGCCGAGCAATAGGAACAGCAAAAGTAGAGCAGGTGAAAGCAATTTGTGGCACATCAACATTTCACTATCTACTAACAGAGTTTCCAGAGATAACGCGGCCGACAGGAAATAAAAACAGAACAATGAAACATCATACTGTGCATTATATCAGAACCACTGAAGGACCACCAGCAAGTTGCAAGCCGCGCCGCCTCGCACCGGAGAATTTGCAGATCGCAAAAGAGACTTTCAAGACCATGTTGAACGAAGGAATCGCTCGACCATCAGACAGTAGTTGGTCATCACCATTACACCTAGTACCTAAGCACGACGGAGAATGGAGACCATGCGGGGACTACAGAGCGTTGAATGCCCGCACTATACCAGATAGGTATCCAGTACCGCATATAGAAGATTTCGCCAGTACCTTATATGGCAAGAAGTTATTTTCTACAATTGATCTCGTGCGCGCATACCACCAAATCCCTGTACACAATGAAGACATAAAAAAAACAGCAATTTCCACCCCGTTTGGGTTATTTGAATTCCCGTTTGTCCTTCGGACTCAGAAACGCAGCACAGACCTTCCACCGGTTTATGGACGAAGTCCTAAGGGGATTGGATTTCTGCTACGTATATATTGACGACGTGCTGGTAGCGTCAGAAAACGAAGAAGAACATATTAACCACTTACGAAAACTTTTTTCACGGTTTCAAGAATATGGCGTCTTAGTCAACACAGCAAAGTGCGTTTTCGGAGCAAAAACCGTAAGATTTCTAGGATACGAGGTGTCAGAAAATGGAACCAAACCCCAAGCAGACAAAGTAGCTGCGGTGAAAAGATTTCCCCGACCAGCTACAATCGAACAATTAAGGCAGTTTTTGGGGATGATAAACTTCTATCGGCGTTTTGTTCCGGGTGCTGCAAAATTGCAGGCGCCCCTCAACGAGTTGCTAAAAGGATCTAAAAAGAAAGACAAGGCAAAGATTGCATGGACCAACGCGTTGGAAGAAGCATTCGGAAAGTGCAAGGATAGCTTATCAGACGCAGCCCTCCTCAGCCACCCAAAACCAGGGGCAGACTTGGCATTGGTGACGGACGCATCAGATGTAGCACTCGGAGCAGTCCTACAGCAGAAGATGCCCGAAGGGTGGGAGCCGTTGGCATTCTTCACAAGGAAATTGTCAGAAACAGAAAGGAGATACAGCACTTACGACAGGGAGTTGTTGGCAATATACAGTGCAGTCCGGCATTTCCGCCATATGGTAGAAGGAAAATTTTTTACTATTTTCACTGACCACAAGCCTATTATATACATGTTCCAACAGAAGCCAGAGAAATGTTCGCCAAGACAGTTTAGGCACATAGACTTTGTAGGCCAGTTTACAACAGATGTTCGACATGTATCGGGAGAAGAAAACGTGGTAGCGGATGCACTGTCAAGAATAGAAGCAATTTCCGCGATGGACTTTCAAGCAATAGCACGAGCGCAGGAGGATGACAGAGAACTGTCACAACTGCTACGAGATCCCGACAAGCAGTTTGCCAAGATACCTATTCCAGGCGAAGAGACGACCATCTATTGTGATGTATCTTCAGAAACGTAACGGCCGTACTTGCCAGCGAAATTTAGGAAACAGGAGTTCGAACTAATCCATCAATTGGCGCACCCAGGGGTAAAAGCATCAGCTAAATTAGTGACCCAACGATATTTCTGGACGGGTATAAAGAAGGAATGCAGAAGATGGGCCCAAGAGTGCATATTTTGCCAGAAATCGAAAATAACAAGGCACGTCATTGCACCTGTGGGAGAGTTCCAGCCACCGGAAAATCGATTTGACCACATTCACATAGACATAGTTGGTCCCTTACCACAGTCCGCCGGTTACAAGTACTTATTGACATGCGTTGACAGGTTTACTCGCTGGCCAGAAGCTATCCCTATGGAAGATATCACGGCAGAAACGGTTGCAAAAAAATTCGTCAGTGGTTGGATTGCAAGATTCGGATGCCCCCTCCGAATAACTACCGACCAAGGACGACAATTCGAGAGCACTCTATTCAAGGAACTGAATAGGTTGACGGGATCGACACGCATAAGGACAACCGCATACCACCCTGCAGCAAATGGGATGGTAGAGAGGTTCCACAGGCAGCTTAAAGCCGCGATCATGTGCCACCAAGACGAAGGGTGGGTGGAAGCCCTACCGACAGTGTTACTGGGGATCCGATCGGCATGGTATCCGATAAGACCTCAATGCCACGTCAGCAGAACTGGTATATGGTCAACCGCTACGGCTACCGGGAGAGTTTCTGGCTCCACAACGAAACGGAGGACCCAACACAGCGGAACTAGCAGAGAGATTGCGGTCCCAAATGGCGAGGTTGAGAAACGCCAGTCCACCGCGGCGCCATGGAACAAGATCAACCTTCAGATCAACCAACAAAGACCTGCACACCAGTGATCAGGTGTTCCTGAGACACGATGCTGCCAAGGGTCCGTTACAGCCTCCATACGATGGTCCATACAGGGTGTTGAAGAAGGGACCGAAGTTCTTCACACTGAGAATTAAGGATTCCAATGTCACCGTATCGGTAGACCGCATAAAGCCGGCATACATGGAAAGCAGCGGAGAGCCCCCCAAGAAAATGCAGAACCACAGCAAGAAACTGGCCGACAAGCAACCACACGGACTGGCAGGAGAGTCCGGTGGCCAGCCCATCTGGACAACTACATCCCGTAGATGTCGCTGGGGAGGGAGTGATGTGGCGACCCCATAGAAGAAGGTGGCAACACCGGTCGCCATGGTTACGGCAGTGGAGCTGTCATTCGACCATTCGGCTCTAACTCGTGGGGCAGGAACTACCCTGTTCCCCCGAGACCCACACTTTTAATTTTGATATTTAATTTCAATTTTTCAATTTAATTTTTATTTCGATATTTTGTACGCTACTGGTTTTAAAAGTTGGCCGTTGTGGGCCGTTCGTTGGCTTGGTGCGTACGCACCATAAGAGGATCGTTTATTTTCATTCAATTGTTACAATGGTTATTGTATGTACAAAGAGGTTGGAGCTTCGGAGAAGTGATCACATTTGACTAGTAATCACCGAACCATAGGAACTGGAGACGGAAAATATTGTTAGTAAATACAGTTGGTGTCGACGGCACCATAGAATTTCATATAAACAGTTTTGGCCGCATGTTCCGTATCGTGTCGTCAGCGTGAGCGTAGTTTCGTAGGTCAGGTCTTTAGTGTCAAATTTGTACGATAGATGTCACTAATAAGTAATCAATAAAAGTGTCACAGCGAGTTGGATACAGGGACGATGGAGTGCAGGCTTTGTCTCGGATGGAGTACTCCGGCCGACTCTTCCGTCTCCATCTTCCAGAGACCAGGTCCTCATCCAGAGCGTCTGGAGCAACGCATTAGGACCTGCTGTCAAATTCATGTCGGTTGCTGGTTACAGGTTACAACTACTGTGGGCCCAATTGGTTAACTCTTCTCTTAATCCTACCTTTTCACCTGCAGGTTAAAAGAGGCGACGGGTTGCCGGACACGGTGTGTCTTTCGTGCAAGACCAATCTGGAATCGTTGATCAGCTTTCGAGAGGCTTGTTTTCGAAGCAACGAAACGTCTCAACGGAGGTTAGATGATTGCCTGAAGATCAAGACTGAGGAAGTTTTGTTGGAAGATTTAATATGGGACGATGAGACTTCATTACCGACAATTCAACAAAAAAATTGTGAAATTAGTACAAAACTTGTTTTACATACTAGAGAAAAGCCGTTCAAATGTGACAATTGTTTAAAATCATTTCGTAGTAAATATGATCTTGTGTTACATTTAAGATCTCACACGGGGGAAAAGCCTTACAAGTGTGAAATTTGTTTAAAATCATTTCGTTATAAATATGATCTTGTGATACATTTAAGATCTCACACGGGGGAAAAGCCTTACATGTGTGAAATTTGTTTAAAATCATTTTCCCGAAAATCTAACCTCACGTCACATAAAAAAAATCATTCTGGGATAAAACCGCACAAATGTGATATTTGCTTAAAATCATTTATTAATAAAACTAATCTTGTGATACATTTAACATCCCACACGGGGGAAGTGCCTTACAAGTGTGAAATTTGTTTAAAATCTTACCTCACGTCACATAAAAAAAATCATTCTGTGATTAAACCGCACAAATGTGATATTTGTTTAAAATCATTAAGTAGTAAACCTAATCTTGTGTTACATTTAAGATCTCACACAGGGGAAAAGCCTTACAAGTGTGAAATTTGTTTAAAATCATTTAGTAGTAAACCTTATCTTGTGTTACATTTAAGATCTCACACGGGGGAAAAGCCTTACAAGTGTGAAATTTGTTTAAAATCATATTCCCGAAATTATGGCCTCACGTTACATAAAAAAAATCATTCTGGGATAAAACCGCACAAATGTGAAATTTGTTCAAAAGCATTTAATCGGAATTCTTGTCTTTTTCGTCATTTACAAACTCATAGGGGGTGAAAATAATATATAACTTGTATAATGATAACAATGCAGTAGTTCGAATCAATTCGCTAAACTCGACAAATTTTCGAGTACAACGTGGAGTAAGGCAAGGGTGTATATTATCTCCAGACCTATTTAATATATATGGAGAGTATATAATGCGTAGAGCACTGGATGGTTGGAAGGGTGGAGTGTCCATTGGTGGAAAAAAACTATCCAATCTTCGGTATGCGGATGACACAACGCTCATAGCTAATAATCATGAAGAAATGGCCGAACTGATCCGTCGTGTTGAGACAGAGAGTAATGTGCTTGGCCTCCAGATAAACCGCCCCAAAACAAAAATTATGATAATTGACCGTCACCAACAGCTGCAAAACAACAACTCAGCTTTAAACGGTATAGATGTGGTCGATAATTTTGTCTATCTGGGGTCACTCATATCTAGCAACGGCGGCAGCGAATTGGAAATACGGCGCCGGATTACATTAGCAAAATCGGCAATGTCACAACTAACGAAGATTTGGAAGAATAGAGCCATTACAACTGCTGTCAAAATCCGTCTCGTGAAGAGTCTCGTTTTTTCTGTCTGCCTTTATGGTGTCGAGACGTGGACCATGAAGGCGGCGGATAGACGGAGAATCGATGCCTTCGAGATGTGGTCCTGGAGACGGCTACTGCGCGTGCCTTGGACCGACAAACGCACGAATGTGTCTATTCTTGAAGAATTGAAAATCAAGGATAGACTGTCAACAATATGCCTGAAACGTATATTACAGTTCTTCGGCCACATTGCACGAAGAGGTGAGGAGAGCCTGGAGCGGTTGGTTGTGGTTGGTAGCGTCGAAGGCAGAAGAGCCAGAGGCAGATCCCCCGCACGCTGGACTGACCAAGTATCTGCAGCGACGGGCGCTTCCACGGTAGCAAGTCTTCGCCTGGCCGAATTTAGAACTGAATGGAGGCAGCTGGTTGACCGCACATCATAGTCACGATCCTCAGTGATGAGGGAACCGACAGCAATATAGGGGGTGAAAAGCCTTAAAAGTGTGATATTTTTTTAAAACCACCCGAAACATATAAGGTCTCATTCTTATAATCACATATAGTCTTATGAATGTGAAATATGAACGCATATAATATAATTTTTTGCTAAATATCACTGCGTCTCATTTAAATACCCACACCGTACAAGTGTGATATTTGTTTGAAGTCGATTTCTAATCTAAGCTACCTCGTAAGTCACATGAGATCTCTCATTGACATTCATTTCCTAATCAATTTTTTCTCATGGGTTATAAAAGTTGTCATAAGATGTAAAAATGGAAACGTAGAAAATTTTGGTGCTAAAGATAATGTCTCACAAAGATATAAATCTTACAATACTGTATCCCTAATTGATTCAATTTGCGCGGACATGTAAGACAAGGACAATGACAAGCTCTTTCAATGACAATGACAAAAATTTTCTACGTTCCTATTAGTTGAAAAGTTATTTCATCCAATTTGAAAATTCTCTTCATTCTTTATATTTTTTGCATCGTATATTTTTCTAAATAAAATTGACTGATTCTCTAGTGAAATAAAATATTGTCATATATGGAGGTCATTATTTAGTTTAATTTTATGTGTATAATTAAACTTAGTAATTTCAATCTCAATACATATGTATTACAACGTTTTTTATTTCTCTTTTGAATGTTTTATGAACAGTTTTTTATTGTATTTTTTATATAGGGTGTATATTCTGTGAATGAGTTATCGTGTTACCATTCGATACAGTGTGTATTTTGATTTTAGTTAATTTTTTGATAAATATGTATATATATCCAGACTTACATATATGTGTGTAATATTTTATAGTAAAAATATAAAATAATTATTTGATTCTTAAAAAAATAACTGATTTTATTATTATTTTAAGAATGTTTATTTACATATAAGCTATATGTTTCGTCCACATTTTTTTTTACAGATTACATGTTGCAGTTCTTTATACGACACTTAATTGTAATTTAATTTGAACATGAAATGTAACTTAAGGAGCAGTTCAAATACATAAAAAAAAATACCTTCGAGAACATCATTGACAATAGTGGCTACTAAATTATAATTGTATGATATATGAAGTTTCAAAGAAATTCCAAAATACATATACATATACTTAAATCCTAATTACAGGGACAAAATTAAAAAAAAAAACTTTTATGCACACTAAATACAAAGATTTATTATGTTTTTTACACATTATACATAAACATATTCTTGAATATATATAAATATAGATGACATATAGAAAATGTTATACAATGTAACACAGATGTACAAGTAATGTTACCGATGATTTATTTATGTAGATGAGATGTAACAAGTTCATAATAAAATGACCAATTCACTTTTAGATACCGTCCATATTAAAGATGATTATTCATAATATAATAGATCGTCTGTAACGCGATAGATTTAATAATGACAAGGATTTCTTTAATGTATGATATTAGAAACATCTTATTTCAGTAGACGGTGAACGAAATGTTAATGAAATAAATTATTTTACTCACCGCTTTGTCCATTTTACATACAAATAATTGGTATTACAGGTAATCCCCGACTTACGACGGTTCGCACTTACGACCGAAAAAAAAAAAAAAATTTTTTATGAATTAATTATTTTTCAAAAATTGATTGATAAATCTCAAGCGGATGTGAGTTATGAAAACGGGGAATTCTCTTTCGGAAGAAAGGAAACATCGCAGTAGTTTTAAAAATTAAGTTATGACTCATTCCTTTTGGATTATTCACCAGTCGCACGACGGTAACAAACTCATACGATCGTTACTGTTTGTTACATAACTGTTCGTTATTGTTTTAGGATGTTTATTTTATCAATTTCGTGTTGATTAGTGCTCAAATTTGTATTTATAATGTGTGATAAAGAAACGGGATAAAGACTGATAAAGAAACTTTTGTTAAAAAAAAGAGAAAGGTGATAAACTTGAAATGATAAAACAATATGATAGTGGTAAAAAAGTGATGGACTTGGCAAATAATTTGAAATTGTCACATTCAACGGTCTCCACTGTTTTAAAAGATAAAGAAAAAATTCGCAAAGCCGTTAAAGGGTCCTTGTCAATCAAATCTAAAATAATAAATAAAAAAAGACTCGGACCCATTCAACAAATGGAAATATTACTAGTGATTTAAATCGATGACAAAATTAAAAAGCGAATTCCATTGCATCTCTTAAAGCTCATTATTTAAAAATTACATTTGCGCAAAGCATTGAAGCAATAGAAGGAAAAACTTTTCAAGAATTTTGAAAAATTTATAATATCCTTCATGCTATAAGAAATATAGATAAGGGATGGATCCTGTAACGGCTTAAGAAGTTACTTCAGCATGTATGTACGGAATATGGAAAAAACTCACCAATCGATTTGAACCCGTTTCTCTTTCCATATACGAAAAAGAAAAAAAATGTCGAGGATATTACTTAACCTAATCGTACAATTTAGTGAACGTCTGCAATTTGACGTAGATAACGAAGACATCAACCAACTTCTTGAAAATGATTCAGAAGATCTAACCAATGCAGAATTATTAGATCTCAAAACTCAAATGGTTGCAGAAGAGGATATTGATGAAAATAAATCAATCACATCTGAGGGACCGCTGAAAAAATTTGTATTGAAAGAAATGGCTGCTGCTTTTAATTTAATTAATCAAGGAATACAAAAGTTTGAAATTATGGACACAGACAGTGAAAGATTTTCAAATGTGAACCGCAGAATTCAAGAAAATCTCGCATGCTACCAAGAAATATATAGAGAAAAAAAACAGGATATTGTTCAAACAAAATTAGACACATTTTTCAAAAAAACTCATACGACTGTATCTCAAACTGAAGATGAAGAAATGGATTGTACTTATGTGATAAGTGATGAGGATCTATAATTTATAATTAACTAGCTGTATTACCCGGCTTCGCTCAGTGTTTATAATATAAACCGCTTAAACATGACTAAGCTAATTTAATTAAAAAAAAAAAAAAAATTTAAAAATTTAAAAAAAAAATAAAAAAAAAAATTAAAAAAAAATAAAAAAAAAAATCAAAAAAAAATAATAAAAAAAAAATAAAAAAAATATAAAAAAAAAATTTAAAAAAATCAAAAAAAATAATCAAATTTTTTTTTTTGCCTTCTAGGGCTTCGCCCTCGGCACCCCCCAGAGCCTTTGCCTTCTAGGGCTTCGCCCCTCCACGCCCCATAAGCAATTGCCGTTTAGGGCTTCGCCCCCATGATCAGTTGCCTTTTAGGGCTTCGCCCCTCCGCGCCCCCATGATTCAAAGCCGTCTAGGGCTTCGCCCCCCTTAGTTAATGCCTTTTAGGGCTTCTCCCCCCGCGCCCCCAAGATTAATTGCCGTTTAGGGCTTCGCCCCCCTTAGTTAATGCCTTTTAGGGCTTCGCCCCTCCGCCCCTAGGGCGGCGCCCCATAAGACTGCGCCCCTAAGGCTGCGCCCCATAAGACTGCGCCCCTAAGGCTGCGCCCCATAAGACAGCGCCCCATAAGGCTGCGCCCCATAAGGCTGCGGCCGATAAGGCTGTGCCCCATAAAGCTGCGCCCCCTTTTGAGCCCCATGGGGCTGCGCCCCATGAGGCTGGGCCCCCCGGGCCCCCTTCGGGGCCCCACGGGGCTGCGTCCCTTGTGGCGCCCCCTTTTGAGCCCCATGGGGCTGCGCCCCATGAGGCTGGGCCCCCCGGGCCCCCTTCGGGGCCCCACGGGGCTGCGCCCCATGTGGCGCCCCCTTTTGAGCCCCATGGGGCTGCGCCCCATGAGGCTGGGCCCCCCGGGCCCCCTTCGGGGCCCCACGGGGCTGCGTCCCTTGTGGCGCCCCCTTTTGAGCCCCATGGGGCTGCGCCCCATGAGGCTGGGCCCCCCGGGCCCCCTTCGGGGCCCCACGGGGCTGCGCCCCTTGTGGCGCCCCCTTTTGAGCCCCATGGGGCTGCGCCCCATGATTCGGTGACGTCATCGAACACGTGATTCGTTTTATTTTTTTTTCGATCCATAGGCGCCGATTTGTTTTTTTCGATTCAATGGATTCACCCCCGCGGGGGCGCAAGGCGAGTAGTTCCATGGGGCGCCACAAGGGGCGCAGCCACGTGGGGCCCCGAAGGGGGCGCAGCCTCATGGGGCGCGCAGCTTTCATGGGGCGGAGCCTTATGGGGCGCTGCCTTCTGAGGCGCAGTCTTTTGGGGCGCAGCCTTATGGGGCGCTGCTTTAAGGGGCGCCGCCTTATGGGGCGCAGCTTTATGGGGCGCTGCCTTATGGAGCTCAGCCGCATGGGGCCCCGAAGGGGGCGCAGCCTTTTGGGGCAGCCCTTAACGGCAACTGATCATGGGGGTGAAGCCCTAGACGGCAATTTATCGTGGGAGCGCGGAGGGGCGAAGCCCTAAAAGGCATAAACTAAGGGGGGCGAAGCCCTAGACGGCAATTAATCATGGGGGCGTGGAGGGGCGAAGCCCTAAAAGGCAACTGATCATGGGGGCGTAGCCTTAGACGGCATTTAATCATGGGGGCGTGTAGGGGCGAAGCCCTAAAAAGCAACTGATCATGGGGGCGAAGCCCTAGACGGCAATTAACCATGGGGACGTGGTGGGGCGAAGCCCTTATCGGCAACTGATCATGGGGGCGAAGCCCTAGATGGCATTTAATCATGGGGGCGCGGAGGGGCGAAGCCCTAATAGGCATTTACTAAGGGGGGCGAAGCCCTAGACGGCATTAAATCATGGGGGCGCGGAGGGGCGAAGCCCTAAAAGGCAACTAATCATGGGGGCGAAGCCCTAAACGGCAAGTAATCTTGGGGGCGCGGGGGGCGAAGCCCTATAAGGCATTAACTAAGGGGGGCGAAGCCCTAGACGGCATTAAATCATGGGGGCGCGGAGGGGCGAAGCCCTAAAAGGCATTATCTAAGGGGGGCGAAGCCCTAGACGGCATTCAATCATGCGTGCGCGGAGGGGCGAAGCCCTAAAAGGCAACTGATCATGGGGGCGAAGCCCTAAACGGCAATTGCTCATGGGGGCGTGGAGGGGTGAAACTCTAGAAGGCAAAGGCTCAGGGGGGCGCCAAGGGCGAAGCCCTAGAAGGCAAAAAAAAATATATATTTTATTTTTTGATTTTTTTTTATTTTTTTTGATTTTTTTTTTATTTTTTATTTTTTTTTAATTAAATGTTAACTATTAGCTTAGTCATGTTTAAGCGGTTTATATTATAAATACTGAGCGAAGCCGGGTAATACAGCTAGTGAAACTATATTTTCCAATACACATATATTTTATTGAATATTACGACCGGGACCTTTCTGAATTTGGGCCGTGATTATTTGCATATTATATACCCCTCTCCTCGACCCTGGTTGCCACTGTCTTTAGCTTTTGAGGAATTGCCTATGCGAGGAATTACCTAATTTGGAAAGTGTTGTCAGTGAGAAGTTGTCCAGTTATCTGAAAGTTGGTATATCTACATAGTACCAAATTTAGACAAAAGATGTCACTAAGAAATAGCAAGGGGAAGTCCGGTCGGTCTGGTTGCTGTCAGAGTTAAATGCAGGGACGATGGAGTGCAGGCTTTGTCTTGGATCAGCTCCGGCCGAGTCTTCCGTCTCCATCTTCCAGAGACCAGGTCCTCATCCAGAGCGTCTGGAGCAACGCATTAGGACCTGCTGTCAAATTCAGGTCGGTTGTCGGTTACAGGTTACAAATATTGTGGACCCACTTGATTGACTCTTCTCAACGCTTAATGCTACTTTTATCATCTGCAGGTTCAAAGAGGCGACGGGTTGCCGGAGACGGTGTGTCTTTCGTGTAAGACCAATTTGGAATCGTTAATCAGCTTTCGAAAGGCTTGTTTTCGAAGCAACGAAACGTCTCAACTGAGGCTAGGTGGTTATTTGAAGATCAAGACTAAAGAAGTTTTGTTGGAAGATGTATTATGGGACGATCAGCCTTCATTACCGACAATTCACCGAAAGTATAGAAAAATTTGTCCAAAGCCATTTCCCAGTGAATCTGAACTTGTTTTACATGATAGAGAAAAGCCGTTCAGATGTGACATTTGTTTAAAATCATTTTTTCGTAAATCTCACCTCGAGTCACATAAAAAATTGCACACTGGGATAAAACCATACAAATGTGACACATGTTTAAAATCATTTATTCGAAAAAATAAACTTGTGATACATTTAAGATCTCACACAGGGGAAAAGCCTTTCAAGTGTGAAATTTGTTTAAAATCATTTTCTCAAAAATCTAACCTTGAGTCACATAAAAAATCGCATACTGGGATAAAATCTCACAAATGTGAAATTTGTTTAAAATCTTTTTCTCGTAAATCTACCCTTGAGTGTCACGAAAAATTGCATACTGGGATAAAACCACATATGTGTGAAATTTGTTTAAAATCATTTTCTCATAGATCTAGCCTCTGGTCACATAAAAAATTGCATTCTGGGATAAAACCACACAAATGTGAAGTTTGTTTAAAATCATTTACTCAAAAATGTAGCCTCGAATTACATGAAAAAACGCATACTGGGATAAAACTACACAAATGTGACACTTGCTTAAAATCATTTAGTCATAAAAATGGACTTGTGTTACATTTAAGGACTCACACGGGTGAAAAGCCATACGTGTGTGAAATTTGTTTAAAATCATTTTCTCAAAAATCTAGCCTCGGGTTACATAAAAAAACGCATACTGGGATAAAACTACACAAATGTGACATTTGCTTAAATTCATTTATTAATAAACATGGACTTGTATTACATTTAAGGTCCCATACGGGGGAAAAGCCTTAGGAGTGTGAAATTTGTTTAAAATCATTTGTTCCAAAATCTACTCTCGGGGTACATAAAAAATCGCATACTGGGATAAAACCACACTAATGTGACATTTTTTTTAAATCATTCATCCAAAAATGTGAATCTGAAACTGTTATTAAACATTGCTTATATGCATGTATATATTCTTCCATGAGCAAAATTTAAGTATAAATTTAACTAAACAATGTCAGTGCATTTTGATTCAATTAGGGATCTTTGAAAAATTTTACTGTTACCTCAGAATAAAATTATAACATATAAATTATTTATTTACTAATTCATGCTAATGCATTTACTTTTGTATATTATTTGCGTGTATTGAAATTTTGTATTTATTATTCTCGTGTTATTTTTTTGATTAAACAAAAGTAGCCAACATGTGTATCATTATTCAATTCCACCTCAATTATTTAATAACAATAGTACTCGGTTCCAATAATGTTGAACGCCACGGTGTAATTTGTAATATTTGACACGTAGTAAGGTATTCTAAATTGTCTTAAGGAAATAAATAAATATATTTTTTAGTGCCATTCGAATCAATTTTATTTATGGATATTTTCTCGTAGCAATTTAGATTTTATAGATTGCATGGTTTTTTATGATAACCAGAGAAATGTTATATACATACATCTGATGATAAGGATGAAGTAACATGCAAGCCTTCTTGTCAGTTAGTCTTTCCTCCCATTGTATGGAAGTATTCTTGGCAAAGATTTGCGATTCTATCGTCGCACTTTGATATGTAAGGCGGAGATGTGGCTGATGATGATGTCCTTGCAAAATAATTGATCTGCCTAGAGTTTCTATTCAAGTTTTCAAGTTGTCCTTTAAGAGTATATCGTTGATGGATTTTTCAGTGTATAATCTCTGTGTTGGATTGAGTTGCTTGAATTTCTCGGACTACACCAGAGCAACTGGATCCACAGATTTTTGAAGGTTTAATTGTGGGCCAAGACAACAAATCACACGTTATAGTCCATAGCTAATTATGTTTTGCCATTGGCTCTTTCTTGGTTATGTTCAAAGAGAAATTTTATAATTAAAGATGTAGGCGGGGTACGATGTGTTGACCGTATCCCGGCCTAACGAAACACTGTTGTGTGGTTCAAAGATGGGGTCACCAATGTAGGCGGGGTAGCGATGTGTTGACAGCGCTGTTGGATGATCTGAAGGTTGCGTAGATCACGTCGGATTAGTACCAATGTAGGCGGGTTACATGTGTGTTGACCGTATCCCGGCCTAACGAAACACTGTTGTGCTAGTTTTATAAAGTTTTATTGTTTGCCTATGGTTGTACAAAGGTATGGTGTTTGTGGGCAAAAGTATGTCGTTCAGCGGTCTCTGGATATGGTAGAGTGTCGCTGGCTCAGCATTCAGCTATGTACGGAAGGTCTCTGGATACGGCAGTGTGTTGCTGGCTCGTCCGGCTGGTTGATCTTCCAAGTCCGCGTAGTGTAGTGGTGGCTGGTCAGGAGCTGTATGTTGACTGGTCTGCTGCTGTGTGTCGACGCTTGCTGCTCTGGGTCGACTGGTCTGGTGCTGTGTGTCGACGCTTGCTGTTGTGGGTCGACTGGTCTGGTGCTGTGTGTCGACGCTTGCTGTTGTGGGTCGACTGGCGTTGTTTGGGTTGTACCTCCTTTTATAGTGTTTTTGGAATGCTTGGTGGAAGTGGTTATTGACGCGTACGAGAGGAATTTTGTTTTCGTCGAGGCGTCGAATTTTCTGGAATGCTTGATGGAAGTGGTTATTGACGCGTACGAGAGGAATTTTGTTTTCGTCGAGGCGTCGAATTTTCTGGAATGCTTGATGCTGTTCCGCTCGATGTATTTTGTTGTTGCGGAATATTCTCGAAGGTTTCGATGACGATGACGACGACGAGATTCCTACATGGCTCTCCGGTGAGTGTTAGCGATGTGTGTGATTTTGTGGGAATCTTGATGTGTTGGAGTCTATTGACTCGATGGCGTCGTTGTTTGTCCGGTTGTGCTGGAGAAAGTTGTCTCAACAGCGGGTCTTGTGTTGCATGCCGGTCCAAGTCTTGTTCTCTACCAGGTTGCTTATTTTGGGCGAGCTGCGTTGGTAGTGAAGGTTTGCGATGGCTTGGATGGTGCTGTTGTGCAGGCTGCTGTGTTCTGCGTGGAGTCATTCGCGTGACTGTTTTGCTGGTTGTGCTGGAGTTAGTTGTCTCGGCAGCGGGTCTTGCGTGAAGAACGTTGGTTGACGAAGTGCGTTGAGTGCTGGTCTTCGTTGGTTGTGCTGGAGTTAGTTGTCTCGACAGCGGATCTTGCGTGAAGAACGTTGGTTGACGAAGTGCGTTGAGTGCTGGTCTTCGTTGGTTGTGCTGGAGTTAGTTGTCTCGGCAGCGGATCTTGCGTGAAGAACGTTGGTTGACGAAGTGCGTTGAGTGCTGGTCTTCGTTGGTTGTGCTGGAGTTAGTTGTCTCGGCAGCGGGTCTTGCGTGAAGAACGTTGGTTGACGAAGTGCGTTGAGTGCTGATCTTCGTTGGTTGTGCTGGAGTTAGTTGTCTCGACAGCGGATCTTGCGTGAAGAACGTTGGTTGACGAAGTGCGTTGAGTGCTGGTCTTCGTTGGTTGTGCTGGAGTTAGTTGTCTCGACAGCGGATCTTGCGTGAAGAACGTTGGTTGACGAAGTGCGTTGAGTGCTGGTCTTCGTTGGTTGTGCTGGAGTTAGTTGTCTCGACAGCGGATCTTGCGTGAAGAACGTTGGTTGACGAAGTGCGTTGAGTGCTGGTCTTCGTTGGTTGTGCTGGAGTTAGTTGTCTCGGCAGCGGGTCTTGCGTGAAGAACGTTGGTTGACGAAGTGCGTTGAGTGCTGGTCTTCGTTGGTTGTGCTGGAGTTAGTTGTCTCGACAGCGGAATTTGTGTGGAGACTGTTGGTTAGCGAAGTGCGTTGAGTGCTGGTCTTCGTTGGTTGTGCTGGAGTCGGTTGTCTCGACAGCGGGTCTCGTTTTGCGTACCAGTCCGAGTTGTTCTTTTCTACCATGTTGCTTATTCTGTCTAGGCTACGTTGATAGTGAAGGTTGGTGGTCTGGACGATGTTGTTGTGCAGGCGTTGTGCTGATTGTGCTGGAGTTAGTTGTCTCGACAGCGGCTGTGTTGTGTTGGAGCTATTTGGCTCAGTGGCGATTTGTTTCGCCGGTTGTGCTGGAGTGGGTTGACTCAACAGCGGGTTGTGTTGGTAGCTGGTCCATATGTACTTTCACACCATGTTACTGTTGCTTTGTAGGCTGCGCTGTGGGCTGCTATGTAGGCTGCGATGTGGGCTGCTGTCGTGGCGGCTGTTGGTTGTTGTGGAGGCTGCACTGTGGGCTGCCGTGTTGACTGCGCTGTTGACTGCTGTCGTGGCGGCTGTTGGTTGTTGTGGAGGCTGCACTGTGGGCTGCCGTGTTGACTGCGCTGTTGACTGCTATGAAGGCTGCGTAGTTCAAAGATGGGGTCACCAATGTAGGCGGGGTACGATGTGTTGACCGTATCCCGGCCTAACGAAACACTGTTGTGTGGTTCAAAGATGGGGTCACCAATGTAGGCGGGGTAGCGATGTGTTGACAGCGCTGTTGGATGATCTGAAGGTTGCGTAGATCACGTCGGATTAGTACCAATGTAGGCGGGTTACATGTGTGTTGACCGTATCCCGGCCTAACGAAACACTGTTGTGCTAGTTTTATAAAGTTTTATTGTTTGCCTATGGTTGTACAAAGGTATGGTGTTTGTGGGCAAAAGTATGTCGTTCAGCGGTCTCTGGATATGGTAGAGTGTCGCTGGCTCAGCATTCAGCTATGTACGGAAGGTCTCTGGATACGGCAGTGTGTTGCTGGCTCGTCCGGCTGGTTGATCTTCCAAGTCCGCGTAGTGTAGTGGTGGCTGGTCAGGAGCTGTATGTTGACTGGTCTGCTGCTGTGTGTCGACGCTTGCTGCTCTGGGTCGACTGGTCTGGTGCTGTGTGTCGACGCTTGCTGTTGTGGGTCGACTGGTCTGGTGCTGTGTGTCGACGCTTGCTGTTGTGGGTCGACTGGCGTTGTTTGGGTTGTACCTCCTTTTATAGTGTTTTTGGAATGCTTGGTGGAAGTGGTTATTGACGCGTACGAGAGGAATTTTGTTTTCGTCGAGGCGTCGAATTTTCTGGAATGCTTGATGGAAGTGGTTATTGACGCGTACGAGAGGAATTTTGTTTTCGTCGAGGCGTCGAATTTTCTGGAATGCTTGATGCTGTTCCGCTCGATGTATTTTGTTGTTGCGGAATATTCTCGAAGGTTTCGATGACGATGACGACGACGAGATTCCTACAAAGACCCAGAGCGCGCTGTTCATTGTTCAAATGTTGTAAATGCATTGTTAAAGGTTTGCCGAACCTTTTTTACAAAGCATTTACAACAATTGAAAAATGAGCGGCGCGCTTTGGGTCCGTACTCTAGTTATAATAATAGAAGTGGCTTTGGGTGTTGTCAAGTGACGATTGTCCACAGACATTCCTAAATGATTTTAGCATCAGTCGTATTTGATGGTTGCTGCTCGACGTATGTCCGATAAAAACTTTTCTCTTTGGTTATATTACTCGAAAGATGTGCAAGCATCGTTAAGAATTGCACAATACATTCAAAAACACACAACAAACAACATGGGATACATTTTTATAAGTAAATTGATCTGATTGTATTCCGTGCGTTGTAGCTTTGTTATGCAGACAATTTATTTATTCGTAAGGGCCCTTCCATTATTATAACATTTCTCTGTTACAATTATTGTGGATCCATTGGTTATCTCTTCTCACCACTTAAGAGGGCTGTATACCCGAAACCTTAACTTTGTTGCCGTTCCTTTCTTCGATATATATATTGAGTGAATGCGACAATATATATTGAGTCAATGTGACAGTTGCGCTTCGACCAGATAATACGTATTTTAAATCGACAAAATCGAGGTTTAGTATTCTCCAGTTTTCTCTTTCGAAACTGGACCAATTTAAAAAAAAAATCATCATCGGTATGAGAAAGATATTTTCTATGTTTTTGTGCTCATATTTTTTTAAAAATCAACCGTTAAATAAGCGCATTGAACTATTTTTGTGGGTGTAAAAAAGAGGCAATTTTATAGATGTTTGGCGGCTCCTAGCACCTATAAAAAATAACTAATCAAAAAAAATAAAACCACAGAAACATGCCTATGGTGGATTTCCATAGCATATTAAAAAAATAATTTCTCTAGTGCCATAATTGGGGAAGGGAGAAGTGTAATACGTTTGTATGGACAAGGCGCTGGTGTCCAGCCCTCTTAATGCTACTTTTATCGTCTGCAGGTTCAAAGAGGCGACAGGTTGCCGAAGACGGTATGCCTTTCGTGTAAAACCAATCTGAAATTGTTAATCAGCTTTCGAAAGAGCTGCAGAATGTGAAATGTCCAGAATAGATCATATAGGAAGCATTCGGTGAAATGATCGGAATAGATTGGTAAGCGAGGTGAACAACAATGTTTGATTTTTTTATTATTTTTTAGTCTTTTTAATTATTTGGGGGGAGGGGGGTGCAAATTTTGGATTTGCACCCGGGTGTCAAATACCCATAGATCGGCCCTGGACCTACCCGAACTCGGTTCGGTGATTACTAATGTCAATAATGTAATTAGTCAAATGTGAACCGGTCACAGGACAACTGGTCGCTCTAGATCGGTCACACGTGATCACCCGTCACACTAAAACTGGTCACACCCTAAAATCGGTCAACCAGTTTTCTCGTGACGGGTGATCACGTGTGACCGATCTAGAGCGACCGGTTGTCCTGTGACTAGTTCACATATGACTAGTAGTCCGTTTACCCCCGAACTCGCCTCGTTATGTGAGAACTTACTGGGTCCCGTTAACCTAACTCAGGGTTTCTATTGTTCACCCACGAATGCACTTGGATACTCTCTCCCATGTTCCCACGTTACAATATTAATGGTAGGTAAAGGAGTGGAGGTCTGATACTCGGATCCTGTAATAAAATAATTTATTGGTGTTTGTGCACATTCTGAAAACTAGGGCGAGAAATTTTAAGATTTCTTATTTTTCTATTTCTATTTTTCTTTGAATATTAATTTCCTTTATTTTTTATAATTAAAAAAAAATTGATCAGCTCTAGGGTAGCTTTTCCCCGGGTATGGTTGTAAAATGTGTTTAATTTAGATTAGGTTTTGACGTTTCGACATTTATACAAGCATAGGAAAAGGAAGAATGATAAAGTGCAGGCTCTGTCTTTCTCCTTTGTCAGCTGATTCTTCGGTCTCCATCTTTGACAGTCCTGAACGCCATTTGCTGAAGCAACAGATTTGGTCCTGCTGTCAGCTGAATGTCCGATGCATTACAAATACACTCAACGGTTCCACACCGATCAACACGACCAGTGTTGATTGATACGTACCGATTTGACCCATTATATATAGACATTTTGTACTTTGTATTAGTCGTATGTGTTAATTTTAGTATGTACCATATCATTTGCATACTTTGTCGGAGAGCTCGGCTCACCGACCCTCAGTCGGTAAGATTATGTCAGTTGCGTGTTTTTGCAATTTGACATTCAACCTGAGAAATGTTATTCTCTGCATTTAAGAGTTTCAGTTTTGTATGTATCACTCTGTTTATGTTGATCAGTCCGGTTACCGCTATTAACTTACTATAATCTCAATTATCAATCTCTCACTATCAACATTTCCTATCTTGCAGGTTGAGAAAGACGACAAGCTTCCAAATACGATATGTATTTTGTGCAAATACAAACTTGAATCCTTCACCACCTTTAGAAATGTTTGTATTCAGAGTGACGAAACGCTGAGGTTAACTGAGATTGTAAACATCAAAAGTGAGGAAATTGATCTAGACGATTTGCTTGTGAAGGACGAGTGTGATAATGATTCACCAATGGATATTCATGACTCTTCCGCTAATTATAACTTCAACGAATGTGATTCAAAGTTAAACATAGAATTCATAGGAAACGAAAATACTAGCCAGCTTACTCAGGTAATTTATCGTTCAGAACTTTACATACTCGTGTATAGAAAACTTTTCTATGGGTAGCTATCCAATGTTATAAAACATTTCTTTTCCATGAGTGGAATTTTAAAATTTATTACTTCACATTGTTTGAGATAGTACTTAAAGTAGCAGAGAGTAATGCTGTATAATTTGAAAATATTTATTTATACTAAAACGTATTCTTAACCGTTTGCCCGCGGCCGTCTTTTATGGAAGCTTTGCGTGACAAGTCTAGCGCGGCTGTCTTCCATAGAATTTATGAACTTTGCGCGGGATTTTGAGCCTTATATGCGCCTATTTCAACTGTTTTAAGGTTCAAAATTGGTTGAATATATTACTGAGAGTTGAATGCCATCTATTCAATTTGCTTAAAATTCATATATACCAGTCAAAATTAGTTTTTTGTGGAACCATACTGAAACCTCGTTTTTGTAACTTCACGTCTGTTGAACAATGGCGACGATTCGTCTCAATTGTATGAAGAATGATTATTTGACAATTAAGCCAAAACTACGAGATATATAATGTATTTCATTGTTTAAAATAATACTTTATGTGTTAATTAACATATCTGGTTACTTGAGTAAATATTAAAATCTGTATTTAAGGTCGAAAACTCGATTGCCCAATTCGCAAAACAGGTGCCGCGTACAAGGCTTGTTCGCTATATTTATTGCCACGGGCAAAGGGTTAATATTTTTCCAAAGACTACTTTAAATAACAATACTCATTCCAGCTTTGTAGTTATTTTTAATAGCTCATTAAGTTTACCGATTTGCTAATGAAAAGGTTACGGGAACAAAAATTTGATCACTATTGAACCATACATCCAATAATACATATTATCATCGTTTTGATTTACAGACGCAGAAAGAAATTGTACCTTCATCTTGTGTTGAACTTTCAACAATACCAGATAAAGAAACAAAATGTAAATCCCAATGCAAATGTCATGCTGTCAAAAAATCTTTCGAATGCAACGATTGTTCAAGATTATTCGTTTCCAAGAGTGGCCTTACGCATCACATAAAATCCCACAACTTAAAATCACAACCGCTTGCATTGAAAAGTACAACCGGCATGGAGTTTTTAACAAACCAAAGAGGAAATACTTCTTTGACATACCTTGGCTTTCAGTATAACAAAACTAGGGAAAACAAAGCGACTGGTGTGACAACCTGGCGGTGCACACAGTGTTCGTCGGCTCGCTGTAAAGCTTTAATCAAAACATATGAAAATTATATCGTTGGAGAACCTTCGGCACACACTCACGATGCCTGTCCCCAAAAAACTGAAGCCAACATAGCCTTGAGCAAAATGAGGGAGAGTGTAAAGCATGCTGAAAATATAAAGCAAGCGATTGGAAATGGAATGATGGGCTTGAACGATGATATTGTAGCTCATCTTCCGAAGCGAGCATCGATTATGAAAGTCCTATTGAGATACAAGCGTCTTCAAACTTCAAAAACTTGATTTTTTTAATTCAAACGGTGTGCCTGTTTAAATCTTTACGATTCTGGGTAGGATTATTACCCTTAAAATATTTTGGCAATTATAGTCATCAATTTGTTGCTGGCTTTGTTAAAGAATAAGGAGATAGCCACGGCCGTATCTAGGATATTTTACATGTTTGCACGAGCTCAAATTTGTTGGTTCCTCTTACTTATGTATAGATGGCAAGCCGCTATGAATAACATGCTTAAGTATAACTTAAGAGGCCATATTCATTATACTACCAGAGGCCATATTCATTATACAACAGCAAAGCTTCAATTTGCTCATCTGCAATGCTGGCGCTAGATTTATTTAATCGCGCTAAAAGAAACCTGGCTCACTGATTCTGTGAAGCGTGCAGAATTGTTTGACGCGAGATACTCGGTGCTCCGAAGACATTGTGGCTCCAGCAGAGGTGGTGTTCTACTAGCTGTTCGAACTGATGCAGTTAGATCTGCGCGTCGTGTAGCTCTTTTAGACACAATCGAAGAACATCTTTGGATCCCCGTTGAGCTTTCACATGGCATAACTCTTATCTGTGTTGTATATTTCCCTCTTTCACAAACAAGCATAATTTCCTTAACCGTTTGCCCGCGGCCGTCTTCTATGGAAGCTTTGGCCGACAAGTCTGTAGCGCGGCTGTCTTCCATAGAATTTCTGAACTTTGCACGGGATTTTGAGCCTTATATGCGCCTATTTCAACTGTTTGAAGGTTCAAAATTGGTTGAATATATTACTGAGAGTTGAATGCCATCTATTCAATTTGCTTAAAATGAATATATACTAGTCAAAAATTAGTTTTTTGTGGAACCATACTGAAACCTCGTTTATGTGACGTCACGTCTTCATACAATTATGAAGAATGATTATTTGACAATTAATCCAAAACTACGAGATATTATGTATTTTATTGTTTAAAATAATACTTTATGTGTTAATCAACATATCTGTTTACTTGAGTAAATATTAAAATCTGTATTTAAGGTCGAAAACTCGATTGCCAAATTCGCGAAAAAGGTGCCGCGTACAGGGCTTGTTCGCTATATTTATTGCCGCGGGCAAAGGGTTAAGGAATTTCAATACCGAATCAATTAATTTAAACGATGAAATATCATATGTTTGTGAACTTTGTGGGTTAATCAATGTAAATAGTATTAACAATGTTTTTGGGAATCAATTAGACTTAGTTCCGACAAATATAAATGTACTTAAGAAGTCCTTGAGGACGTATATTACCAGATTGTGTGTATGGATAAGCGTTTGGTTAAGTTGATTTCGCTAGCCTTAGTTCGGTTTTGTCTATTCTAGGAAGAATATAATTAAAAATCAGTGATATGCAGTATGGATCCTGAAAATGAACTCCCTTCAGATCTTTTGGTCTTGAATTAATTCCTGATTTTGTTTTGAAAGGATTGTTATTTCCTTTACATCATATTTATAATTTCATTGAAGGTTTTTTTGTTTCAAGACTCGTGGAAGTGCACAAAAGTTACTCTTATTTAAAAAAAAGATTATAAACGTTTTATTCGAAATTACAGACCGGAGGTCATTTTTTTTATTAATACTGTTTTGCATAGATTACATACTTTACCGTTGCAATCGGATTCTTGTTAATGTCTGGATGCATCAAATAGACTTAGTTTATATTGAATTTGAGAAGGCATTCGATTCTTGTTCAGAAATTGACTTTATTTTATTTTGTTTATTGTTTAATTTTTACTGTTTTTTCATTTCCATTTCGTTTTTATAGACGCGTCCCACATTAAAATGAAAAATTGTACTTCAAGTAAAGTGCATATGTGTGCGTTTTTGTAAATTCAAGGCGTTCAAAGGATTCATTAAGACCCGGGTCAAACTGTGTAAAATGTATGGAAATGTGAGCGACAAAGAAGTTGAAACTGCATACATTGGTATGGTCGCCCTCAACAAAGTCGCTCGAAAGTCGCACGGTGTGTGGTGTGGGATATATCTAGACATAATTCTCATAATAATTATGATAGATGTTTTATTAATATTTAAGGGGGGCACAGCCCCCTCTGGATACGGCCGAGGAGACAACACATTTGACAAAGTTGAGTTCGAAATATTGATAGATTAATTATTTTATTTATATTTTAATGATAACCTGTCATTTTTTTCTATATGTGCTATTTTTTAATTGTATGTATGTGTATTTTATACAGTTAAATTAATAGTAAAGCAGTCAGATTTTGATGGTTTTTATTTATATAAGCTAAACCATGAGCTCACAACATATATCCTGCAGACGTTTTGTTTCCCAAACGAACGTTTGATATATTATATCCCTCAATAATATTAATTTATCTTCAAATGGAATATTTTTTACTTTGTCTATAGGGGCTTGGTGATTATTCCGCAAAAAACGAGCTCGCGCACGTCACTGAAATCTCGATCTCGGAACATCTTGCACCCAAAAATCCGGTAATTGGTCTATTCGTCACATTGCGTTGGTCACAAAGACAATTTTTGCCATGAAAATCGCGAATACACAATATTTGGCACTCAAGTTCTCGTTAGTGTGATAGTTATCGTTAGTATGATGGACTTTTCGTTTGCCAGATGTTCCGTTATAGAGATTTTACTGACTTCGTGACGATCAGAAAATTACTGTAAGATCTTTCGAGGTACATATATACATAAGTTGAATTTTCTAAAGCGTTTCTTGAAATTTCAAAGAACAAAAAGATTTCAATATTTGTTAAGATGTTTTCGAAAATGTGCAATTTAAATTAATAGATTTGCAAGAGAACAATGTAGAAAGAGCATCTTGTTATAATAAAAGTTTGGTTTAATCATACAAGGAACTTTCAGTTGAAGAATATCCCCAAATAGTGAAAAATGAGTATAGAATGGCTTTATTATTCAGAAGTATCTACATACTTGTATATTTTGTGAAAAAACGTTTTATGACATGTGCATTAATACATCGATTTTAAGATCCAACTTAACAAACTACCATCTCGCATCTATATAATATATAGATCCGTTTACCATATTATGGTAAACGGATTATTCCGCAAAAATCGATCTCGTGCAAGTCACTAAAATCTCAATCGCGGAATATCTGGCACTCTAGTTCTCGTTAATATAATATGACTTGCGCGATCTCGCTTTTTGCGGAATTATCAACGAACTACTTTTTATGTATTCACAAAAAGAAATTTGAGCCAAGATTGCGGGATTTAGTTTCAAATAAGAAAAAAATACAAAAGTCCCACAGTGTAAGTTTTTCATGAAAATCCAAGCTAAAAATATAAATTTGTAGTTCTGTTTTTATTTTTGCATTAGGTGTTCTTAATACACGGTTAAGTGCAATCGGGATTATTCGCCACCTCAAGTGCATTAGAGGGGAACAATGAAGACCCTCGGATTAGGCCGAGTAGCTCTTCTCGCTAGTTCAGAATTCCTGACCCTGAGAGCATGAGACCGTACGTGACTAAACAATAGAGAAGTTTTAGTACGCGGGACAGATGTGTTGACCGTGTCCCGGTCTAAGAAAACACCGTTTGTGTTTGTAAGAGGATCGTTTATTTTTGTTCAATTGTTACAATGATTATTATATGTACGAAGACGTTGAGCTTCGGAGAAGTGAGCTGGTTGAACTCCAGAGGTTCCCTCTGGCGTCTGGAGTTGGTGCGTCGCTTTATATACGTTCTGGCTTGAAGCGTGCCGTGTGCAGACGCTTTGTCTTCGTCTTCAAGACACGTGTTTTCGGGACACGTGTGTTGACCTGTTTTCGGGGCGCGTGTTTTATAGCTATGGGGTCAGCGCCAGGACGTCGTTCATTTAAGAATGCGGTCGTGTGCCACGTGTAAACGTCTTTCAGGACACGTGTTACAGTTTCCTGATGACATCACTGTTGGGTTTCGTTCGTTTTACGATCGAGCGATGAACTCTTTCTTCTGGAATGGTCAAAGGGGACGTTTCCCTTTGGTTATGCATGTTTGTACAGGAGCGATGATGATTGGTGTGAAATGTATGAGATCACTGGTTTTGATTCGTAATAGCCCAAGTTGTGCTATACTCCTACAAAGTAAACGGACGTGGAAGATGCAGTGAGCGACCTGCTCTTTAAGCAGGAATATTAAGAGCCATTCGATTATTTAACCTGCTTTCTGGGAGCCTTGATGTTTTTACTGCATCATACAGTTCTGTATGATGTTACACATGTTGTTTTTATTTTGTAATTTTATTATTTAGCATAATGTGTATGTATGTTGGTTTTATCTTTATTTATATATGTATGCTATTTTTTATTTTTATATATATGAGTAATTTATCTTTATTTATGTGTGTGTGTATATCAGTGGCGGACGGTGGGTGTTAATACCGGGTGTGCTGTGTATGCCGTAGGGCGTAGGGTATAAAATTAGCAATTAAAAAAAAATACTCGTTTTGCATTACAAAAATGTTTAATTTATTAGTTATTTATACATAAGTTCAATGCGACGTTTCTGAGACATAAACTTTTCAATCACGTATGCATAGAATGTGTCTTTCTGTTTTAATTCCACCAATAACTTTTTTTCTATTGAAATTAAGCTAAGGCCACATAATCTATCTTGACCTTGCGTACCTCTATAGCAAGTTTTTATTCTTTTCAGCGCCGAAAAAGAACGTTCTGCTGAAGCTGTACTGCTTGGTATCGTTAATATTAATTCTCCCAGCTTAAACACCTCTTTAAAACCAGATTCGAGGTTATTTTTTGTCATGAATTGTATTAATTCATGAACAGGTTTCTCTGAAAATTCAGAGCTGGAATATAGCACGATGAGTTCGTTTTTCAATCGAATATAATCAAACAGTGATCCATAAAAATCTTTTAATTTATTAATTAAAACATTTGGAAAATTTTCTTTATATTCGTCATATTTATCATTACAAAGAAGGTGGAAATATTCTAATTTGGAAAGTGAAGAATATCTACATTCGACTTGTGCGATTATGCTATCAACTATTTTGAAATATAATTGACGAAATGAAGTTTTATCTTCTACTTCTGAATAATTTTTTAATCTTTGTGGCCTACGATCATGATCATCATTTTTTTCATTTAAATAATTATTCCATAACATTTCAAAATTATTATCCCTTTCGTATTTCAGTTGCTGCAAAACATGATTAATTTTTTTACAACAATATAAAACGTCCGAAGATTTAGATTGAAGAATGTTATACAAAACATCAGTTATTCCAAACAGTTTTGAAAAAATTTGAAGAAGTTTAATTGTTTGAAAATCCTCTAAAAAGCCTAAAAACCCTCGTGCTTTTATAACAGTATCTGTGTCCCATAATTCACAATTTTCTATAACATGTCGAAAAAAATCTGTAAATTGACTTCTGTATTGTTGTACTGTGCTACTTAAACGAGATGTAAAATTCCACCTTGTGGGTGCTACAGAGGGAAGTCTTTTTGTCACAAATTCCTGTAAAGCGAATACTCTTTTGGAAGATTTTGAAAAGTATGTAGACAATCCATTTAAAGTTTGAAAAAATGATTTACTTTCTTTAATATCAGAAAGACCTTGCTGCAATACTAAATTCAATACATGAGCATAACAGTGTGTAAAAAGAGCAAAAGGATAAGCATTGAGGACTTTGGATTGCAAACCATTTACGTGTCCACTCATTACACTTGCTCCATCATAAGTCTGTCCAACCAATTTGTCTTGAATTTTAAATTCTTCAACTATGTTCACCACGTGACGGAATAGACCATTAGATGTTTTATCAGCACTAACGTCTGTAAAACTAATAAACCGTTCATGTACATTGCCTTTACATACAAAACGTAAAACTGTTGAGAGCTGTGATTTTGTCATTATATCTGAAGTTTCATCGAGAATAATAGCAACAAAACTTGCTGACTCTACTTCATTTTTTATATGAACTTTAATAACATGAGCGATTGCTTCGATTATGTCATTTTGTATACTTGGAGAAGTACAACGAAAGGTAGTAGCAGTATTTAAATGAGTATCTAAAACAGAATCATATTCTCGAAGAGCATTTAGATATTCAATGTAATTGCCTTTGTTTACGGAATTACATGACTCGTCGTGACCTCGCAGGGACAGTTCTTGTTTTCCTAGATAGATTATTGCGTTAATAATTCGTTTTAAAACATCTCTATTTTTATTTACTTGTTCATTATGTCGACTTATTTCGGCTTTACGTTGACTGTCAATTAATACGTCGATTCGTTGTTTGCCAAACATTTGTATGGAAAGAAATGATTGAACGTGTGCCTGCGATCCTTCGTGTTTCTTCAGTGCTGCTGTCAAATGGTTGAGATCAGCAAATCCTTCTTTGTTCCACACATTAATATCTTTGGAGAACAATAAACATGGCCAGCAGAAAAGTTTGGATCGAATTTCACAGCCTGTAATCCATTCGAATTTTTTATAATTTGAAACGCAAAAATGTCTAGTGTAAACTTTTGTTTTTTCTTTATGCAAACTGGATAAATTTGGAAGAGACGGACACGGTTTCCCATATTTAATTATTTTTAATTTTATCTCAAAACTTCTATTTGAAAACGGAATAGTTAAAATGTCTTGAACACTGTTAGCCATTATTAGTTATTAGAGGTATGACTGAGATGCGAATGACCATAAAAATACGAATGTGCGAAAAAGTACGAGACCACGTGTCGCATCGCATTGGTCAATTGCCGACTGTTGCGCGGTGCTCTGAAGTCGTAGCACACCGTACGTCTTAATATCGCGAACAAACCTATACAAGCGAATATCCGCCTGCACACTCCAACCAAACCCACCAATTTGCTGCACGGCATAGGTATTCTCTCGTCGCGGCGCACAAACTACATACACACATCACACAACACGCTGCAGACTGCACACCACACCATACACCATACATTTAGCGCACGCGGTAAATACACCATACACATCAATGCCTGTTTATACAACAACACATTATTTTGTATTAAAATACTACTTTATGTGGTCTTTGGTTTTCACGGGTGTGCGCCGCACACCTAGCACACACCCAATATACGCCACTGGTGTATATGCATGTATAATGTGTGTATGTATATGGATGTATGTGTATGTATGTATGTGTATATGTTAATATATGTATTTGTATTATGGGGATGAACGAATGAGACGACTGGCATGTTAATGCACGTGTTTATTATATGACAGCTGAAGACAGAGTGAGTAGTGGCTCTCCGAACCCAGCCGGCTTGGTCCCCACTCGGAGGAAGGCAACCAAACTCGACCATGTCGTATAAGCGAGCCGCCACAGTATGTATATGTGAATATACATATATATGTGTAGGTGTGTATGTATGTATATGTATACATATATATGTGTATTTTTATATTTATGTATGTATGTATGTGTATTTGTGTATATATGGATGGTGTACATATATGTTTATATAATTGTCTTTGACTAGGAAGGCGAATTGAGTTTACCTGTTAAGCCTTCCTGGTATAAATTAAATAAAAATAAATAAATAAATATCAGGTCATTCTGGAAAGAACACTGGCTGTGCGTGAATCTCCTTAATCACCCAAAAATGCTGTGAAGCAACATTGGCCTTTCCACCCACCCCTACGCAACTATATTAATAATAACCAGTCTATCAGTAACATATTTGTGTATGGTTATAAAATGTGTTTAATTACGACCAGATTTCAACGTGCGACATTTGACATACGTTTTGACGTTTGACTATCAATAGGAAAGAACGATGGAGTGCAGGCTTTGTCTCTGTTCTTTGTCAGCCGAGTCTTCTATCTCCATTTTTGAAAGTCCTGAAAGCCATTTGCTGAAGCAACAGATTTGGTCCTGCTGTCAGCTGCATGTCTGCACTCTTTATGTACTTTTAACGGTTCCACGACCGATCTTCACCACCAATATTAATACATACAAGATTAACCACCACTTGAAAACTTGGAGACCTGCCACACCGGGTGACATGCGGGTGTTGTCCAAGCGTAGTTGCCCACGGTCACTCTTGGTCACCCAATTTGGGTGACCAACGACTTATAAGAGTTTTCAATACGTGACGATACATAGATAGATACACGAATCGCTGGCGAAGAGTCACCAAGTGTGGCACCCTTCAATGCAGCGATATACATTTTGAGGGATTGATCAAATCACCGTGTGCAGACTGGACGCCGACAACCGATTTATGCGGTTACGGTTTGGGCAACCGGTGAGTTACCTGGTGTGGCATTTGATCTGGTCGCACAGCAAAGACATCCACCGCAAGTTACTCGATGTGGCTGGACTCTTACGGCGCACATTTGACACCTTCGGAACCAATCATTTATGGGCAAAAAATTGAAGAAAAAAGGACAAATACATTGAAGACATTCATACTCCCTTTTCATACGCGACCTCTATATATGCACCTTCTAGTGTTCTACAAATACGGGGTGGCAATTTAAAGCTCCTATCTTCAACTTCCATTTCGATGTTTTAGTAGTTGTATGTATCAGTATTTCCGTATCCTTTTGGTACGTATCAATCTGTTAATGTTGATCGGTCCTGTTACCACTTTTAAATTACATATAATCTCAATTATCAATCTCTCACTATCACCGTTTCATATTTTGCAGGTTGAGAAAGACGACAAGCTTCCGAATATGATATGTATTTTGTGCAAATACAAACTTGAATCGTTCAACACCTTTAGAAACGTTTGTATTCAGAGTGATGAAACGCTGAGGTCAACTGAGATTGTAAACATCAAAAGTGAGGAAATTCATCTAGACGATTTGCTAGTGAAGGACGAGTGTGATAATGATTCACCAATGGATATTCACGGCTCTTCCGCTAATAATAACATCAACGAATGTGATTCAAAGTTAAACACAAACTTCATAGGAAACGAAAATACTAGCCGACTTACTCAGGTAATGTTCATTCGTGGAGAAACTTTTTTACAAGCCTTCTATGGGTAGTTTCATTTTTACGAAAGATCTAATGTTATCAAACGTTTCATTCATTTGAGTGATTTTTTAAATATATTTAATTTTGCATTATTTGGGATAGTACTAAAAGCAGCAGATTAATATAATACTATCATTATAGAAACACGTATGTTTAGTAGTATTAAAATAGAGTTGCAAATGAAATACTTGGGTGATCGTGAAGAAGTCGAAAATATCCGTTTATCATGCATACATATGAAAAACGGTTAGTATAAATATATATCAGTGGCGTGCGGTAGAAGTCTCTCTCCCCTCGTCGTACATCCTCACTTAATTTGCGCGAGCAGGATACAACAGGAACAAGAGGAACAGGCTTTTCCTCCCGTATCCTGCGCGCGCACATTAAACAAGGCTGTATGACAAAAAGAGATATATTTTCACCGCATGCCACTGATATAAATTATGTATATATATACATAGTACCGTTTACCATGCACCCTTTTTTTTGATCTTTCGATTTTCGATCTTTGCCTTCCGATATTTACTTTTTCGACCTTTTCACTTTCGGTCTCGTGAGGTAGACCCGAAATACTTAGGGGAGCAAAAATTGATTCACTATTGAACCCTACACTCAATAATACATATTATCATCGTTTTACTTTACAGACGCAGAAAGAAATTGTTCCTTTATCTTGTGTTGTTATTTCATCAATACCACATAATGAAACAAAATGCAAATGTCATGCTGTCAAAAAATCATACCAATGCAACGATTGTTTAAGAACATTCAATTCCAAGATCAGTCTCACGAGTCACATAAAATCTCACAAGATAAAATCACAACTGCATGCATTGAAAAGTACAGCTGCCTTGGAATTTTCGACGAATCAAAGAGGAAATATTGTTTTGACCTACCTTGGCTTTCAGTATAACAAACATAGGGAAAACGACGTGACTGATATGATAAGCTGGCGTTGCACACAGAATAGATCGTCCCGCTGTAAGGCTTTCATCAAAACATATGGAAACTCTATTGTCGGCGGACCTTCAGCACACAGTCATGATGCCTGTCCCCAAAAAGCGAAAGCAAACATAGCCTTGAGCAAGATGAGGGAGAGTGTAAAGCATGTAAAGAGTATAAAGCAAGTGATTGGAAATGAAATGATGGGCTTGAACGACGATATTGTAGCTCATCTTCCAAAGCGATCATCTATTATAAGAGGCCTAATGAGACACAAGCAACTTCAAGGTTCAAAAACTTGATTTTTTTATTCAAGAGGAGTGCGTACTTAAATCTTAACGATTCTAGAGAGGATTATTACCCTGACGGAATTTTGTAAAGAGACATTAATTTGTTCCACTTGTGTAAGGCTAAGGAGATAACACAGCTGACAGAGTCGATGTTCTTTCAGCTTTACCTCAGGTGTGTCCAAGTCGATGAATTTTATCCTTTACTTCTTTGGCAAGTCCAGGGCCGGCTCTAGAGTACAGCAGACTAGACACGTACCTAGGGGCGCCATAGCGACTGTCTTCCCTCGAGAAGAGTTGATCGGATGCTTCTTCCATCCCGGTCAAAATCTTTGGCGGAAAATTCAACAACTTGGACTATCTCCAGCATATAAGGAAGATGAAGATCTTAGAATGGGTATTAAAATTATCCCTGCGTTGAATTTTGTGCCCGTCCACCTCTGTTGACTTGATGGAGTACTGGGAAGATTTTTACATTGGGTGCCAAAGAAGCCAACGTGCGAGGCCGAGATTTCCTATCAAGATTTAAAAATGAAGAATAGGCTGATCCAAGGCTTTCCTCGCACCAATAATTCGTTGGAAGCGTGGCACCGGTCATTCCAGTTAACTATAAATGTTATGCATCCATCAGTGTATAAACTTTATTGTTAAATTTTATTGCTAAATGGATTATTGTTCTTTTTTTATTTTTTATTAGTAAAATACTGTAAAATTTTATTGTATTTGTATTTGATTTGTAGTTTTTAGTTATAGTTTCACTGTGTATTGTAAATCTGTATTTTAGTGTATATATTGTAAAATTGAGAAAGAATAAAATAAAATACTTACAAATCGATAAAAAATAACTGGTTTTTTCTAACAGTCTTTCGGTTTTGATTTTTTGTAATAAGTATTAAATTTTTTTTATTATTTAAAATCATCAATTATTTAAAATTATTAAATTATTATTTATTTATTAACTAACACGTTGGTTTATTATGATGGTCGAAGACGAAGTGATAGTAACAACTCTGAACGCGGCCGGGTTGGTCCCAACTCGTAGGAAGGTGACCGAACTCGACCAAAGATTCCGGTTTAATACCGGGTTTTTTCCCGTTCGTTCAAAATTTCCATTTTTGCCCATCTCTAGTCAGTATAATCCTGTCCGTCACATTGGCCGTAATTAATTTTTGGTAAACGGATTACTAGTCATATGTGAACCAGTCACAGGACAACCGGTCGCTCTAGATCGGTCACACGTGATCACCCGTCACCATAGAAATAGAATGCATAGAATGGTCATTGTTAACAAAAGTATAGTCTAAAAGCGAGCCATCGAAGAGAGAGACGGAAAGTCAGAAGAGAGAGAGAGAGAGAGAGAGAGAGAGAGAGAGAGACGAAGTTTAGCAAACAATGAACAAACTCTGCCGCGCAGAGTTTTTGTAGCAACATTTTTGGAGGCTGAGAGCGATTCTATGCATTTTACTTCTATGCCCATCACACTAAAACTGGTCACACCCTAAAATCAGTCACTAGAAAACTGGTTAATTGATTTTAGGGTGTGACTAGTTAAGGTCTGTTCATACCTATGAATGTACTAAAGAATACTGTCCGTACTTGCAGGATTCGGGTCGTGCTGGATAGGTATGAACAGACCTTTATAGGGTGTGTGGGAATCTCGTCACATTCATCAAAACATTTACTGCGACGCAGAATACATTCCCAAAACCAGTCGAAGCACACCTGCAGCCATTAAACTAAACTCAAGCGGAACGGTGCCAAAAATGTTCCAGAAAGCTCCACCCCTACCAGTAGAGCGGAAACAAACCGGTCGAAGCACACCTGCAGACATTAAACTACATCGAGCGGAACGGTGCCAATCATTCCAGAAAATTCTACCCCATCGACAAAAGCACATTCCTCGCATACGCATCAACAACAGCCAGCAACCAGAAACACTATAAAAGGAGGTACAACCCAAACAACGGCAGTCGACCCACAGCAGCAAGCGTCGACACACAGCAGCAGACCAGTCGACATCCAGCTCCTGACCTGCCACTACTACACTACGCGGACTTGGAAGATCAACCAGCCGAACGAGCCAGCAACACACTGCCGTATCCAGAGACCTTCCGAACATAGCCGAACGACGAGCCAGCAACACACTGCCGCATCCAGAGACCTTCTGAACATAGCCGAATGCCGAGCCAGCGACACTCTACCATATCCAGAGACCGCTGGACGACATACTTTTGCCCAAATATAATACCTTTGTACAATATTTAGGCAAACAATAAAACTTTATTAAAACAAGCACAACAGTGTTTCGTTAGGCTGGGATACGGTCAACACATCCTACCCCGCCTACAGGTGTGACCAGTTTTAGTGTGACGGGTGATCACGTGTGACCGGTTCACATTTGAATAGTAGTCATCGAACCTGATTTTAGTATGCCTGTAAAATTAGTTTGATTTAGACCATTATATGTGTATATACAGTATTTGACATTCGTTTTGACGTTTTTATTGGGAAGAATGATGAAGTGCAGGCTCTGTCTCTCGCCTCTGTCAGCCGAGTCTTCGGTCTCCATCTTTGACAGTCCTGAACGCCATTTGCTGAAGCAGCAGATTTGGTCCTGCTGTCAACTGAATGTCCGATACACTCTTTATGTACTTTTAACGTACCATGACTGATCAACACAACCAATATTAATTTAACCATTGACCATTCGTACTGGTTTTTTTTTTTAGCAATGTTTTGTCATTAATCAGTCTGGTTACCACTTTCACCTTATAATCCCAATTATCAATTTTTCACGTTCGCCATTTCCTATCTTGCAGGTTGAGAAAGACGACAGGCTTCCGAATATGATATGTATTTTGTGCAAATACAAACTTGAATCGTTCACCACGTTTAGAAACGTTTGTATTCAGAGTGACGAAACGCTGAAGTCAATCGAGATTTTTACTATCAAAAGTGAGGAAGTTATTCTGGACGATGATTCGCCAGTGAAGGATGAGTTTGATGATGATTCACCAATGGATACCTGCGACTCTGCTACTAATTATGACTTCAACGGATGTGATTCAAAGATAAACATAGAGCTCATAAAAAACGAAAACACTAACCATCTTACTCAGGTAATGTATCGTTGCAAACTTTACCTATTCGTATGTACATATATTGAATTTCTTTCTATGGGTAGTTATCCAATGTTATAAAACATTTTTTTACCATAAGTGGATATTTAACAATTTTTAAAAATAAGTACTTCGCATCGTTAGGAATAACTCTAAAAGTAGCGGATTAATGCTGTATCATTTGAAAATATTTATTTATACAAAAAACATGTATTCTTAACATTGTTCCTATAGCTACTTAACCCCTTGAGTGCTGACGTCTTTTCTGTTGAAAGCCCGCCACGCTGAAAATTTCGCCAATATTTTCAATCAAAATTATTTTGAAATCCAATAGAAAGCGGGTATAAAAATTGTAGCTAATCCAAACAAATAACTACCGCCGAGGATTTCGAGTTTTATAAAGGTGTGTTTAGACTCTCTATTATATTGTTGCGTAGGGGTGGGTGGAGGATCCAAGTAAAAGGCCAAAGTCGTTTCACAGCATTTATTGGTGATTGAGGAGATACACGCACTGGCAGTGCTCCGTCCAGAATGTCTTGATATCGCCTAAGTTGCGCCTTATAACGGATCGGTCGCTCAGGGCATCTTCGACGTCCGGTTACTTCTCTATTGTTTGGGCATGTACCCGGATATGTATTCCCACGACACTCAGTCCCACGGTATCGGTCACTTCTGAGAAGGGACCAATAGCGGTCAATTTGGTGGCCATTGTTTAGCCTACATGCACTTAGTCTAGAGATAATCCTTGAAACCAATTATAACGGTCACACAGTCTCTGGGATGCCACTCGGCCTAATCCGATTGCACTTACTCGGCGGTGTATGTAACAATATCTTGCAACAATATAAATTAAGCAAAAGAAGTCTATTAATTAATGTATTTTTCCAAAACTAGTTCCGTCTTCTTCACTGTTGTTAAAATATAATGCTCACAATCTAAATGCCAACCCACAATCTAAAATACTCAGCAGTTAGGGATTTCCATCGGGAAATTCTGCTATGGTTATACATTCAGAAATTCCGGTGTAAACCAGTCTTTATAAACATTGACACGGATTCTACGACCCATGTTCAATGCTACCTGGAAAGGCTTAGCAGGTAGTATTCTTGTTTACTTTGTACATGCTCCAAATACAACGCCTATTGGCGTTTTTCAGGTGTATGTACTTGGCAAAACGCCGATTAGCGTTGGTCAGCATTCAAAGGGTTAAAATAACATATTACACATTCCAATTCATCGAGTTTACTAAGCTGTAAATGAAATATTTAACGGAACAAAAATTGAATCACCATTGAAGCGTACACTTAATTAAATAATCATCGGCTTACTTTGCAGGTGCAGAAAGAAAATATGTCTTTATCTAGTATTGAAATGTCGTCAAAACGAGATGAAGAAACACAATGCAAATCACATTGCAAATGTTATGTTGTTAAAGAAAAATCATACCAATGCAATGATTGCTTAAGATTATTCATTACCAAGAGTGGCATTTCGAATCACATAAAAACTCACAACATGAAATTTCAACCGCACGCATTGAAAAGTACGGCCGGCATGAAATTTTCAACAAACCGAAGAGGAAATATCAATTTGACATACCTTGGCTTTCAGTATAATAAATATAGGGAGAACGGATTGACTGGTGCGATAACTTGGCGTTGCACACAGAATAAAGCGACCCGCTGCAACGTTTTAATGAAAACATATGAAAACTCTATTGTTAGCGAACCTTCTGAACACAATCATGATGCCTGTTCCTATAAATACAAAGACAACGTTGTTACGGATGCTCAAAATACGAACGAAGCCATCGGAAATGGAACGATAGACTTGATTGAAAAATACGACCGATACCAATGCAACGATTGTTTAAGAACATTCAATACCAAGACTAGCCTTAGGAGTCACATAAAATCTCACATACTAAAACTGAAACTGCAAACAGTGGCAAGTACAGCCGGCATGGAGTTTTCGACAAACCAAAAAGGAAATGCCGTTTTGACATACCTCGGCTTTCAGTATAACAAATATAGGGAAAACAAATTGACCGAGGTGATCGTCTGGCGTTGCACACAGGGTAAAATGTTTCGCTGCAGGGTTTTCGTCAAAACATATGGAAACTTTGTCGTTAGACAACCCACTGCACACACTCATGATGCTTGTCCACAAAAAGCCAGAGCCAACATTGCTATGAGCAAAATGAGGGAGAGTGTAAGGCGTTCTGAAAATGTATACCAAACGATCGGAAATGAAATGATGGGCTTGAACGATGATATTGTGGCTCATCTTCCGAAGCGAGAATCTATTATAAGAGGCCTATTGAAGCACAAGCAACGTCAAACGTCAAAAACTTGATTTTTCTTAATCAACAGGTGTACCTATTTATTTAAATCTATATGATTCTGGGGAGGATTATTAGCCTGCGAATATATTGGCGATCGCAGACATGGAATTATTGCAGGCTTTGTATATGGACGAGGAGACGGCACATTTTCGATTTCACAGCACAAGTTGATGTTGTTTCAGCTTTACATATACCTACATATGTATATATATATATATATATATATATATATATATATATATATATATATATATATATATATATATATATATATATATATATATATATATATATATCCTTTTTGCATTTACTTACTTTTTTAATGGAATAAATCTATTAACTATTGTGCAAATACAAGTAAAGGATCTGCTTTCAAGCCCGACTACATTGTATGTATGTATGTTTATTGGAATATTCCAGAATAGAGTTATCAGGGTGAAGAAAAAAATATGAAAACCTTGCTTATAATAACCTTGATAATCATTAATTACTAATAACAAACATATGCACATTATTTGATGTTTCTTTTTTTTTTTTAATACATATATTTGTATGTACGAAATATTGATAGAATCGTGATTTTCTTTATATATTAATAACACTGAGCAACAGAAAAAGTTACAAGAGTGGAGACTAATCAATTTTTACTAATACTGACCCACTGAATTCGAATATGATAATGACTTTTGTTGATTCGCGATCGTTTACGAGATATGTGTTCGACCGCTGTACTACTTGCCGTCTCGCTTGCACCAACGCTATCAACGTCACAAATGTGTACACAACGAAAGCCTTTCTAAAGCAAATAACCGCTCGAGTTAGTAAGGTAAAAAAAAAAAAAAAAAATATATATATATATATATATATTTAGCTAGAAAACCAATACTTATAAACGTGGTGAAATAAAAAACTGGTCAAATAAATGCAAAATAGCATGGAGAAAAGACTTAAAATTCGCTAGACAATTAATTGTAAGTATTTTAAAAGAATAAAAAATAGAAAAAACATCTGACTATTGATTCCAATACTCACTTTGAGCACAGCAATACTAGATTTTGAGTAAAAGCCAAAAAATTGCGCATTTTTTCAAACGTTCATATCTCGTAAACGATTGCGAACCAACAAAAATTCAGTGGGCCAATCTTAGTAAAGATTGATTAGTCTCCACTCTGGTAACTCAAAAACGTTTTTTTATTGCCCAGTGTAATTAACTGTCGTTTTTAAAAGAGTAGTATCGAAAGTTTTGTTCATCCCAATCAGCAATGCATTTGTTGGACGAATTTTTTCTATAATGGAATCTATTTGGAGGAATGGAAGAAATAGAATACGCTTAAATTTATTTAAGTCCGAACTGGCGTAGGGTTAATTTTGATATGGATTGCGAAAATTTTTACACATCTTTAAAAGACCCAGAAGTCGCAAGTTAAATAAGCGCAAAGTGAAAAAAAATAAAGTTTTGTAAGACAATTTTTTAATTCTGTATTTCTAAGATTTTTTTTATATTAACCCATCCCTATCCACAAAAAAAATCCTCCAGGTCAGCATCGGCACAATCTTGGCAACCCTAAAGACACTTGGAACGTCTAGTATATGTTCTATAAAAAATATTGGAAATGCTGCATCCATGTTATACAAAAGCTTAGACCTCACTACTAGGTGACGCCATATATTTAGGGTTGCCAGATTTCTTCCAAGTCAAACCGGGAACCTACCATATGATAAAATCAACAATATTCTTAGACCACTATGTTTTTTCCTCTCCCTGAGATTTTGTCTTGCTTGGGCTACCATGTATGTAGCTTCTACATCATATATTTTTAATTTATATTAAATAAAAAAATAAAATCAACAAATTTTAACATTAATTGGAACAAGAACAGTCAAGTATAGACAGGAATAATAACAAATTTTAAACATCAATTTGTATATATTTTATTAGATCAGGTACATACATACATTATCATACATATGTAGTTTTCAATACACTGTACAATACTTTCAACTACATCAATAGAAAGTCTATTTCTTTCACCAGTTCATTGAATCTCCATCATGCCCTGTTATAGAGAAAATATACTCACACATTCGATATAAATTTTTATATTGTTTTGGAAGTCCCATTTTTATTTGCGAAAATATAACTAACTATTTTTCCATTCCAATTTGGAGATTGTAATTTAAATATATTTTTTAATGAAACAAATATGTATCATTTGTTTAATATTATTCGTATCGTTACTGTTTTTTTTTCAATATCTAGCCATACTGGTATTTTTTCCGAGCTCATCCAGAAAAACACAGAATATTTTTTTAATGGCATTTACCATTGTTTCAAATAATCTGTCATTGTTTCATAGCACTTTGTTACTTCTTTATTAAATCCATAAATTTGTTCCTTTGAAATTGCTTAAAAAGTATTTTGTCTGCATTTTAGCTGCATCAGAATCCGCCCACTATTTTGCAGTGCACCGGCAGCAAGCTGCACATGCTAGGAAATATTCTCCTTGGATACTTTAATTATGTTTACGATCACAATAAGCTATAGCGAAAAGCTGTATAAAGAGAGGTATAGACGGTGTGGATGTATTTACAATAGCTTGCTAATATTCAAATACAAGACAACCGAAAACCGACAAAAACTGAAACTGAACTGATATATTATACATATATTGATTTTACTGAATTGAAATGAAAAAAAATAACGGTTCAGGTCCCCTAGTGTGAGATCTCAAGTGACTTACAAGGTGGTTTGTATTAGAAAACGTTTTCAAACAAATATCACACTTGTACGGTGTGGGAATTTAAATGCCTCACAATGTGATATTTATCAAAAAGTTATCACATTCATAAGACTAGTTCTTATAATGAGATATTATATGTTTCGTGAGTTTTATTCGCACAGGGGATATTGGCCGGGGTATGTGTCCGGATACCCACAATGTGATATTTAATAAATAAAAATATATTAAACGTGTTTCACATTAATAAGACTATTTCCTAGAATGAGATTTTATATGTTTCGTGAGGGACGATTTTTGAGTAAATGATTTAAAACAAATTTCACACTTGTAAGGTTTTTCCCCCGTGTGAGATCTTAAATGTATCAGAAGTTTAGGTTTACTACTAAATGATTTTAAACAAATTTCACACTTGTGTGGTTTTATCCCAGTATGCAATTTTACATGTGACACGAGGTGAGATTTTTGAGTAAATGATTTTAAACAAATGTCACACTTGTAAAGCTTTTCCCCAGTGTGAGATCGTAAATGACGAACAAGTTCACATTTACTACTAAATGGTTTTAAGCAAATGTCACATTTGTGTGGTGTTATCCCAGTATGCAATTTTTCATGTGTCCTGAGTTTAGATTTTAGAGTAAATGATTTTAAACAAACTTGACATTTGTGTGATTTTATTCCAGTATGCAATTTTACATGTGACCTGAGGTGTGATTTTTGAGTAAATGATTTTAAACAAATTTCACACTTGTAAGGCTTTTCCCCCGTGTGAGATCTTAAATGTACCACAAGTTTAGGTTTACTCATAAATGATTTTAAACAAATATCACATTTGTGTGGTTTTATCCCAGAATGATTTTTTGTATGTATTGTGAGGTTAGATTTTTGACAAAATGATTTTAAACAAATTTCACACTTGTAAGGCTTTTCCCCCGTGTGAGATCTTAAATGTAATACAAGGTTACGTTTACTACTAAATGATTTTAAACAAATGTCACATTTGTGTGATTTTATCCCGGTATGCAATTTTACATGTGACCTGAGGTGTGATTTTTGAGTAAATGATTTAAAACAAATTTCACACTTGTAAGGTTTTTCCCCCGTGTGAGATCTTAAATGTATCACAAGAGAGGAACGATGACTAAATGATTTTGAACAAATTTCACACTTATAAGGTTTTTCCCCTGTGTGAGATCTTAAATGTATCCCAAGTCTATGTTTACTACTAAATGGTTTTAAACAAATGTCACATTTGTGTGGTGTTATCCCAGTATGCAATTTTTCATGTGCCCTGAGGTTATATTTTAGAGTAAATGATTTTAAACAAATGTCACATTTGTAAGGCTTTTCCCCCGTGTGAGTTCTTAAATGTATCACAAGAGAGATACGATGACTAAATGATTTTGAACAAATTTTACATTTGTGTGATTTTATCCCGGCATGCAATTTTTCATGTGCCCTGAGGCTAGAATTTCGAGTAAATGATTTTAAGCAAATTTCACACTTGTAAGGCTTTTCCCCCGTGTGAGATCTTAAATGTATCACAAGTTTATATTTATTACTAAATGATTTTAAACAATCGTCACATTTGAACGGCTTTTCTCTACTACGTAAAACAACGTCAGATTCACTGGGCAATGGCTTTATACAAATTTCACTACTCTTTGGGTAATTGGTCGGTAGTGAAGGCTCATCGGCCCATATTATATCTTCCAACAAAACTTCTTCAGTCTTGATCTTCAAGCAGTCATCTAACCTCAGTTGAGACGTTTCGTTACTTCGAAAACAAGCCTCTCGAAAGCTGATCAACGATTCCAAATTGGTTTTACACGAAAGACACACCGTCTCCGGCAACCCGTCGCCTCTTTTAACCTGCAGGTGAAAAAGTAAGATTAAGAGAAGAGTTAACCAATTGGGTGCACAATAATTGTAACCTGTAACCAGCAACCGACATAAATTTGACAGCAGGTCCTAATGCGTTGCTCCAGACGCTCTGGATGAGGACCTGGTCTCTGGAAGATGGAGACGGAAGAGTCGGCCGGAGTACTCCATCCAAGACAAAGCCTGCACTCCATCGTCCCTGTATTTAACGTCCCTGACAGCAACCAGATCGACTTGCCTTCGCCTAATTATTTGTTAGTGACATCTTTTGTCTAAATTTGGTACTAGTTATACCAACTTTCAGGTAACTTGGCAACTGCTCACTGAAAATTCGGTAAACAGACTACTAGTCAAATGTGAACCTGTCACAGGACAACTGGTCGCTCTAGATCGGTCACTCATGATCATCCGTCACGCTAAAACTGGTCACAAGAAAACTAGTCACACGCTAAAACTGGTCACACCCAAAAATTTAAAGTTTGTCACACAAACAAAAATATTCTCAAATACTTTTTATTTACGAAATATTTATTTCTATCGACTAGACATATGTTCGAGCCAAAGGCCCTCGTGGCCGTTGTTTGTGGTCTTCGCGAGGAGTTCGCGGGCATCTCATCAGAGTCAGCTGAGAAGGTTGGCAATCGCTTTTGCGTTCATTTCACTTGTATGTAATCTTAATTCACCGCGGTAAATGTATCGCGGGGAGGTCTACGAAAACATTGATTGTGTTAGTAAGAGGATCCTTTATTTATGTTCACTTGTTACAATAGTAATTATATGTAAAAAAGATGGTCGTTTTCGTTTCTCAGCCTCGGAGCCAATGGGACGTTGCCAGAGATTCATTCTGCATGTTTGCACAAGAGCGATGATTATGCCATCGTCTTCATCTTTAATATGGACGGTATCTAAAAGTGAATTCGTCATTTTATAATGAACTTGTTACATCTCATCTAGATGAATAAATCGTCGATAACATTATTTGTTTATCTTTGTTACATTGTATAACATTTTCTATATGTCATCTATATATTATAATATATATTCAATATTCAATTGTAAATAGGTTTTTGAGCTCTTTTTTTTCCTATTATGCTGTACATTAACATTATATTTAAAGTAAATGATATAATAAATAAGTAGTTTGGGGCGTTTCGACCTTACCCATCAGCTGTCGTCATATCGCTTTGAACTTCCCCGATTTAATTATTTAAATTAATGTATTAAAAGTACTATAATGATCGTAAAGCAATACCACTTGCTTGGTAGTTATACAATTTCAATTTAATGCAAAGTACTTCAAATCGCCGAGTGTTATTAGCATAAGATGAAATGTACAATAAAACAACAATATTATACACATATAAAAAAAATTATATATATATATATTTTTTACATGTGTATAATATTTTATAATAAAAATATAAAATAATGAGTTTATAAACTGATTTTATTATTATTTTAAGAATTTTTATTTACATATATGTTTCGTTCACATTTGTTTTTACAGATTACACGTTGCAGTTCTTTCTTTTTCACTCACAGACGTTAATTTTTGTAATAATTTGTCGTATTCATCGCCTCTGGGATGAGTTTATTTCCGACCTCGCCGCGAAAAAAGTCGGCAGCACTGTCGTCGAGTCAGCTGTAGAGGTAGGATGGTCACAGTGCTATCCATTTTTCCATTGTTGTAAATCCTTTGTAAAAAAGGTTCAGCAAACCTTTAACAATGCATTTACAACCTTTGAACAATACGCGGCACCTTCTGGGTCCGGTGACTAGTCATCTGTCACTTTGTCTAAGATTTCGCGCGAAAAGATATTCTTTCATTTGATTCGTTGGCTCGCACGATCACAGCTTTAAGGTCTGTTCATACCTAGTCAGCACGTACCGACTTCAGCAGGTATCCGGCCGTACGAAAAGTATTCTTTGGTACATTTTGTATGGGTATATTCATACCAACCGTCACGCTTACGCCACGGCAGGCTTACAGCAGTACCCGACATTTCCTGTTCATATCTTACAGCAACATCCGTCTACGTATCGTATCCGTCTTTTTGGCCATCGTGGAAATATACACGCGAATTACGTGCCATGAGTCTGCCGCTTTGCTGTTTTGGACCAATTATCGATAGTGACAGTTGACAGCTCCTCAATCTTTCGACATGGTTTTGGCGCAAATATTTAAAAAAAATTAAAAGTTTTTACGGAAATATTTAAAAAAATTTTGTCCATTATCCACAAGCTCCTTATACAGTCTCCAAAACTCTCCTTCAGTTTTTCTATTTTTTAACATGGGATGCACATCAAAACGCCTCCGTGCTTTTTTATTGCCCTCTTGAGCTTCTTCCAACAAAAACGCGATTATAATTTTTCGTTCGATAAACGCCGAAACATTTTTGCCGACTTGTATTCTGACGCGTAGCTACGAATGCACGTGTATGCATTCATATTGTAAGTACTCGACAATACGACGTAAGCAATATTGCGCCGTATTGTCATGGCCTGTAATGTATGTATAAGTGTTCCGACCAAGTCTTCATGGTCAGCTTTCGTGGCGTTACGACCAAAGGAGCCGTTTTGGAGGGAGATCGGCGCCGAGCGCGCGTACCCGCCCCCTATTCGTTTTCCGCTTCGGTCGAGTGAACATCTCTGTTCGCTACCGAGTTGGTTCCCACCACCGAGTCCCGATCAGCTCAGCCTTGATCGGCAGACGATACTGGAAGTACAGCTTCAGTATACATCCGGCTCGAAGGACCAAATGTACAAACTCCAGGGATGTTCAACTCGAGAGCACCCCGGAAGTCGGTTTCGTAGAAGCTCGTGGTAAGCGTGGGCGGGGCTGGTTTCCTCCAAGGGATCTACAGGTCGTCGTCTGCGGTCTGGTCTCTGCTGCTGTCGGCTCGGCTCGATGTATATCGCTCTCTCTCTCGTACAGTGTGCGTAAGTGAGGGTGATACGGGACAAAGGCGGGAAAGTGAATAGTAATGAAAACAGGTTATAATTCTGTTTGTATGGTGACTGTATTTTATATATATATGTATATACAGAGATCAAGCAGGGGGGACAGAAAAAGGGGGGGGGGGAGTCCGACTTGAAATTAGCGCGCACGTGTTCAAGAGGTTATGGTAACCTCACTCAACCACGTGGCTACGTGATCTGACTTCGACGAAGAGAGACCAGGAATTCCTCACTTCTCACCGGACGTATACTGAAGCTGTACTTCCAGTATCGTCTGCCGATCAAGGCTGAGCTGATCGGGACTCGGTGGTGGGAACCAACTCGGTAGCGAACAGAGATGTTCACTCGACCGAAGCGGAAAACGAATAGGGGGCGGGTACGCGCGCTCGGCGCCGATCTCCCTCCAAAACGGCTCCTTTGGTCGTAACGCCACGAAAGCTGACCATGAAGACTTGGTCGGAACAATAAGTAAGACTGGCCGCGCACTAGGCAGCCAGGCTGCCGCAGCCAATCTAACATACGGTGGCTCATTGGAGCCCGCGCACTAGGCAGCCAAGAATTCCTGGCTGCGGCAGCCAATAGATCACGTACGATTGCACGGCAGCCAGCTGGCTGCACGCAGCCAGAGCGTGCAAGGTAGAACTGAAGGTAGAAATATCCGCTCGCGTTAGTAAGTTTAGATAATATATATATATATATATATATATATATATATATATATATATATATATATATATATATATATCATCATCATCATCATCATTTACAGCCATTCGCCATCCACTGCTGGATGAAGGCCTCTCCAACACGCTTCCACTCGTCTCTGTTTTGCGCAACACTCATCCATCTCATTCCGCACATTTTCCTAATTTCGTTCACCCATCTTCCTTGCGGTCTTCCTTTTACTCTTTTGCCTTCTCTCGGGTACCATTCAAGCACTTCTTTTGTCCACCTTTCGTCCATCCTCCTAGCTACGTGACCCGCCCATTGCCATTTCAATCTCTTCACTCTATCCACTATGTCCACTACCCTTGTCATATTTCTCACCCACGTTTTCCGCTTTCTGTCTTTCCTCGTTATGCCAAGCATACAGCGTTCCATACTTCTTTGAGTGCATTGGATTTTATTTAGCATCTTGGCGTTCAGTGTCCAAGTTTCACATCCATACGTCATCACTGGCAAAACGCATTGATCAAAGATCCTTTTCTTCAGGCAGAGTGGCATTTTTGATTTAAAAACAGCATTCATCCGTCCAAATGCACTCCATCCTAATTTCATACGTCTCTTTATCTCTTCAGTTTTACTACCAGACATGTCAATTATTTGAATATAAATAATTATTTACTACTTCTACTGGTTTATCATCTAAGGGGATGCTATCAGGCATGCAATAACTATTGAACATTAGTTTAGTCTTATCTACGTTAATTTTTAATCCTACTTTTCTACTTTCCCTGTCCAGCTGTGTTAGTCTGATAAGTAGGTCAGCTGAATCACGAGCTACTAAAACTATATCGTCTGCGAACCGAAGGTGACTCAAAAAGCGACCATTGATGCTTACTCCGGCTGTATCCCAATCCAAGTTCCTGAAAACTCCCTCAAGCACCGCATTGAATAACTTGGGCGAGATTGTATCTCCTTGTCTTACTCCTTTTCCTATGCTAAATCTATCTGTACCTGAAAAAATTTTAACCGAAGCTGTGGCATTCTTATATATTGCAGCTAACAGTCCCACATAGGGTTCCGGCACTCCCTGTGTTTGTAGAGCGTTAAGTACTGCATTATGACTAACTGTATCGAAGGCTTTCTCATAATCGACGAAACCTAGGCACAATGGCCGTTGATATTCGTTGGCGCGCTCGATTAGTTCGCCAACTACTTGGAGGTGGTCCATTGTGCTGAAATTTGCCCTAAACCCTGCCTGCTCTATAGGTTGGTTCTCGTCGAGGATATTCTTCAGCCTTTCTGTAATAACCTTCGTGAAGAGCTTGTAGACCGCTGAAAGTAAACTAATGGGTCGGTAGTTCTTGATATCGCTTTTGTCGCCTTTTTTGTGTATTAAAATGATAGTTGCGTTATTCCATCCTTCTGGTATAGCTTGGTTCTGGATGCATTTGCTGAAAAGCCTAGCTAAGATATTAATTAGGGGGGGGCCGCCACATTTTAGTAAGTCAATGGGAATATTATCTTCCCCTGGGGTTTTACCGTTTTTTGCAGTTTTTAGCGCGGCCTCTACTTCGCTAGGCAATACTGCAGGAACCCTTTGGCCGTGTGTCGATTCCGGAGCGGGAAATTGACCGTTGTTGTTCTCGTAAAGTTTTGCATAGAACGTATAAACTCTAGATCTTTTCTTAGGCAAAAACCAAATGATCGCAATCAGATCAGAGAGCGGAGTAATAATATATATATATATATATATATATATATATATATATATATATATATATATATATATATATATATATATATATATATATATATATATATATATATATATATATATATATATATATATATTCAAATGACTATAATCCTTAGATCCTTTTCCAAATTGACCATCGGGTGGTTCATCTGTATTTGAAGACGGTATGTCTCCGTAATCCAAAAGTCTTTTTCTGTGCAAACCATCACTGTTCACACTTACATCGGCCATGTTTACATCTCCATCAGCCATGTTCGCATCGTCCTCTTCATTATTGGAAACAATGAGTTCTGCTTGAGCAGACATCTTTCGTGAAGCCCGTTGCTGCAAAGGTCTTTTGTGACATTTAAATTGTCTTTTACATGCCTGTTGCCACACTTCCTTACGATCCCTCATCTCTTGCTATTTTTTTCTCCTCGGCAGACTCCGTTCTAAGTTAACTTCTTTTCTTATTTCTTCTTGTATTGTCAAGACAGTCTTTGTTTTGGTACTGTTACATTGAGCTGATATGTGCCCAAACTCGTTACAATTGAAACAACGAGTTCCTCTCTTCTTAAACCTGCAATCTAGATCTCTTTTCTTCTAGATCTACTCTTTTCTTTCGTAAGATCTCTTTTCTGCAATCGATGTTTCTACTCGAGGGCTACACGCCTGATTTGTTATTGACACGCCTACTTAGTTTATAGCAGTGGTGTACGGTGAAATTATTTCATATCGAGCATGGGCCGTATGCTTTGTATCATTTATGCACAATGGTAACTACGCTACTGGAAGTGTTGCATTTTCGAAGTTCCCCGCCAAAAATGGGGCAGGCCTCCAGCCGTGAAACGTAAACACTCACACACTCACACACAGAGTTTCCGGTTTACGGCGCGAGTGAAGCTTCGCAGTTTAGTTTGCGCGCTCAACGAGAATGGAAATATTTTGTAGATAAATAAATAAATATACTTACAGAATTAATTGTATTTTTCGTACTACATACGCCTTTCGCAAGAAAAGAGTCCATTGCACCATAGGCAAACCATATACATATATACTATATATAAAAACCGACTGTCGCTAAATATATATATTTATATATTTGTATGTGACGGACGATCAACCATCAACCAGTATGGGGAACCAATTATTTTCATTTTTTTTTCATATTTTTTTCATTTTATTAAAAACGGCGCCCCGGGGGCGCTGGGGGCGCCGGGGGCGAAGGCCCCAGAACGTCGGAGGCGCCGGGGGCGAATTCCCCGGGGTGCCGAAAGCATCGGGGGCAAAGGCCCCGGGGTGCCAGAGGCATCGGGGGCGCTGGGGGCAAAGGCGTTGGGGCGTCGGCGTTGCACAAAACGTAATTCGTAATCACTTCGCAATTTGTAATTCGTAATTTCTAATTCGCGCATCAATTTCTTTCCGAAACCAGTCGATTCAATATCTTTAACTTTATTTTTATTCGAGTTTCAATTCCTTTTCGAAACCATCCGTTGAAATCAACTCGCGAACGCGCGTTGGATGCGTTCGTGAACGTTCGGGAACCCTCTCTCGTGGGACAAAAAATGGGGAAAGGAATAGCGCGCGAAATCAACGCGCAAAACGCACTCATATTTTGACTCACACACACGGTGTTCGCGGCCGCAAACGATGCGAGTGAAGAGCCCGCTTTATATCTATTTTAATAGCTACTGATCTACTGATCATTTTCTATTTTATAATTTTATTTTATTTGGTTAGTAATCATAGTATTATATTATTCTAATGTTAATGCACAGCATAATAGGAGAAAAAGCTCAAAAACCTATTTACAATTGAATATCTATTATAATATATAGATGACATATATAAAATGTTTTACAATGTAACAAAGATAAACAAATAATGTTACCGACGATTTATTTGTGTAGATGAGATGTAACAAGTTCATTATACAATGACGAATTCACTTTTAGATACCGTCCATATTAAAGATGAAGCCGATGGCATAATCATCGCTCTTGTACAAACATGCAGAATGAATCTCTGGCAACGTCCCATTGGCTCCGAAGCTGAGAAACGAAAAGGTCCATCTTTTTTACATATAATTACTATTGTAACAAGTGAACATAAATAAAGGATCCTCTTACTAACACAATCAGTGTTTTCATAGACCTTCCCGCGGTGAATTAAGATTTGTGATTTGACATCCGAACTGTCAAAGTGAAATGAACGCAAAAGCGATTGCCATGCGAACCTTCTCGGATGCGAGCGATGCGAACGTCAGATGGGCTGACAGATGCCCGCGAACTCTTCGCGAAGACCAAAAACAACGGCCACGGCCACGGCCACGAGGGCCTTTGGCTCGAACATATGTCTAGTCGATAATAATAAAAATTTCGTAAATAAAAAGTATTTGCGAATATTTTTGTTTGTGTGACCAATTTAAAATTTTTGGGTGTGACCAGTTTTCTCGTGACCAGTTTTAGCGTGTGATCAGATTTCTCGTGACCAGTTTTAGCGTGTGACCAGTTTTCTCGTGACCAGTTTTAGCGTGACGGATGATCATGAGTGACCGATCTAGAGCGACCAGTTGTCCTGTGACAGGTTCACATTTGACTAGTAATCACCGAACCCTTTACAATAGCCATATATATTTATATATGTATGGCTGTAAAATGTTTTTGATTTAGACCAGATTTCTACTTACAGTATTTGACGTACGCTTCAATGTTTACATTTTAAATATTAATTGGGAAGATGATGAAGTGCAGGCTCTGTCTCTCTCCTCTGTCAGCCGAGTCTTCAGTCTCCATCTTTGACAGTCCTGAACGCCATTTGCTGAAGCAACAGATTTGGTTCTGCTGTCAGCTGCATGTCTGCACTCTTTATGTACTTTCAACGGTTCCACGAACGATCAACACGACCAATATTGATACCACAAAACACATATAGACATTCACACTTCGTATCATTCGTACCACGAATATGTGGTGCTCATTTATAACTGCTATCTTCAACTTCCATTTTGACTCTTATGTTATGTTTTTGTCGTTGTATGTTATACGTATCAATCTGTTTGTGTTGATCCGTCTGGTGACCACAATTAATTTATAATCTCAATGATCAATCACTCACCATCCCCATTTACTATCTTGCAGGTCGAGAAAGACGACAGGCTTCCAAATATGATATGTATTTTGTGTAAATACAAACTTGAATCGTTCACCACATTCAGAAATGTTTGTATTCAGAGTGACGAATCGCTGAAGTCAATCGAGATGCCAAACATCAAAAGTGAAGAAGTTATTTTTGACGATTTGATAGTGAAGGATGAGTGTGATAATAATTCACTAACAGATACCTGCGACTTGGCTGTTAATTATGACTTCAACGGATGCGAATTGAGCGCCTTTGAAAAATGCGATTCAGAGATAAACGTTGGCTTAATAGAAATCGAAAATACTAGCCAAATTACCCAGGTAATGTAAATGCGTCGACAATCTTACATATATTAAATTTCTACGGGCAATTTTATTATTATAAACGATATAGTGTTATCATATACTTCATGACTGTTTTTTTTTTTACAATTTTTGAAACATTTTTTGTCACATTACGTAGAATAGTACTAAACGTAGCTAATAAATGTATTTAGTCAAACATTTATGATTATTATTGTTCTGAAAACTACTTAAGGTACGGTATACGGACATGTACCCCCTGGTCATTAACCCCCCGTGCAAATAAAATATATAAAAATAGTAAAAACAATTAATAATTAATAAAATAAGTATTAAATAAGAATAAATTAAGTCTGGTAGATCATATTCAATTTCAATTTATATCCAATTTTAATTTCAATTTATATACAATATTTAATTTCAATTTATATATGTACAATATTTAATTTCAATGTATATATGTACAATATTTAATTTCAATTTATTATTGTAAGTAGAATAAATTTCAATTTAAAAGACTTTCAGTCATCAGTTGGCGTTTGCGTTCTGTGGTATTGAAAGTAAATTTTAATAAAAGTAAGTAAATTAAAAAAAAAATCATAAATATATTATATTATTATTATTATTGTATTTTAAATATTTTTAGCCTATCCAGATGGAATTTGTAAAATCGAAAAAAGGAAAAGAGAAAGTGATATTTGAAGGTTATGTTTATGTGAAACAAAAAAAATTAGCACACGGTGTTGTGTCTTTTGAGTGTGAAAAAAGGCGTAACAAGTTAGAGTGTAAGGCTAAAATTAAACTCCGTGGAGTGAACCTGGTGGGACGGTTAAACAATCATTCTCATGGTCCAGATCCAGCAAGGAGAGAGATTCTTAAAGTACTTCAGGAAATGAAAAAATCGGCAGAAGAGACTGAAGAAGCACCGCAACAAATTATTTCTCGATCTGTTTCATCGATAAGTGAAGATGCAAAGGCCAAATTGCCGACAGTCCATCAACTAAGGCGCAATTTCAGACGATACCGTCAAGTTGTAAACAATCCACCGCCTGTTCCGTTGAATATAAGCTTACCAAGTTAATTACCAAGAACAAATAATGCTGTTGAAGGATGGCACAGAAGTTTCCAGTCCAATGTCGGATGCTACCATCCCACAATTTGGAAATTTACTGGATTTCTTCAAAAAGAACAAGTATACTGCACTCAAATATTGGCCGGTCATCCATCACAAGCTCCAAGAAAGACATATAGTGATTTAAACGCACGGATTCTTGCCATAATTCGCAGATATCGTAATAGTAACATAATAGATTACCCAATTGGAATAGCACACAATATATATATATATATATATATATATATATATATATATATATATATATATATATATATATATATATATATATATATATATATATATATTATGTAATTATGTTTGTATTATGATATAATAAATTAGTATTGATTTTGATACTGACTTTTTATTAAAGATATTGTCAATTTTTATCCTTGGTTGGGGTTTTTGACTAGGGGGTAATTGTCCTAGAACCCTAAAGTACAATAGTATACGTTACAATTTTATAGTTTGTTTCAATAGCTCATTTAGTTTAGCGAGTTTCAAATGAAATATTCAAAGGAATAAAATTAAACCACTGTACGGAATCATACACATAATAATATAATGATTGTCTTAATTCACAGATGCAGGAAGAAAATATTTCTTTATCTAGTATTGATATCTAGCATCAATAACAGATAGTGAAAGACAATGCACATATCATGCTCTTGAAGAAAAATCATACCAATGCAGCAATTTTCCAAAAATATTCAACACCAAGAATAAACTTAGGGGTCACATAAAATCTCACGTTTTAACATCACAACTGCAGACAGGGACAAGTACAGAGGGTTTGGATTTTTTTACAAACCAAAAAGGATATATTAGTCTGACATACCTTGGTTTTCAGTATAATAAATATAGGGCAAGCGAAGTGACTGGTGTGATAACTTGGCGTTGCAAAAGGAATAGAGCGATGCGCTGCAATGCTACAATACGTACTAATGGAAATTCTATTGTTAAAGGACCTTCTGAACACAATGATTACTGTTTCTATAAAAACAAAAAAAAAAAATCTGCTCAATATTCAAATCAATACCAATGCAACGAGTGTTTAAGAATATTCAATACGAAAAGTGGCATTAGGCTTCACGTGGGTTCTCCAGTGGCGTAACTACCGCGCACGCAGACCCCGCAATGCGGGGGGGCGCCGCAGGCGGCGTGCCTTTTTTACAGATTTTTTAATTTGTTCTGTAATTTCTTTGCAATAATTTTTTTAAAAATCTCTTATTTTTTAACCTATGTATTTGCATCTCGTTTTATTGTATGTACACATAGCTGACAATTCTCTCTTATTCTTGTATATATTTTTGTTAAAACAACGTATTAAAACAATAAAATAAAATTATATGAGGCGTAAAAACGTAAAAATTTATAAATTTTTAGCTGTCAACATTAACAGGTGGGAAGTTTTTAAGGAAAATTCATCATCAGTTACTTTAAACAGATTATGCACTGCTTGTTGGTCGTCCAGATTAGACTCTATTAATGCACTTCGATATATATGTAGGTACATATATGTACAGATGTTTTAAAATTTCTTACAGAAATAATTTTGAAAAGTAAAATAAATGATGAACAATCAAAAGAAAAGTAACAAAAAAAGAAAATGGAAAGTTTCGAATTTATTCTCCTACTCGTGCTTCTTGAAAAATTCTTCGGTTTCTCAAAGTTCCTTCAATCAAAAAATGCTGATGATATCAGTGCTCAGTCTATGATTAGACTGAGCACTGATGCATATTGCGAGATCAGTAATTTTAGAAATAAATTTGAAGGATTCGTAACAATTTCAACAATATTAGGGTTGAAGCCAAAATTTAATCTAAAAGCATTTCGATGAGCTTAGTCATGATCCATTAAAATAAATTTTGAACAATTTTAATGCGGCACTAAACGTAACCTAAGTGCAAATGAAGGTTCGTATCACGTTATTTAAACATTGTTTCAAAGTTCGCTTTCCTGCAAAACAATTATCAGATGACGATTTACATATATGTACATATGTATGTATATCATGAAGCTATGTCTCTAGCCAACTAATATGTCAATGATTTTGACTTACTTGATACTTGATTTCCGTTCGTGCTTAAAAGAAAATAAACCTTGTAAAAATAAAGAAGATCAACGTGTTCATAATTTGGAAAAGCTCTTCATTTGTAATTTTTATAATTTAAATTCGTCATTTAAATCATCTTGTTCTTCACGCTTCCGGTAAATGTAGCCACTACGGCAGCGGTTTCCAAACTTTATGCTACTACGCCTCCCTAAAAATTTTTTTTTCCGCGCCTCCCTACCTTTACTTTTAATAGATATAATAATATAGACACGTTTTATATAATAAGCCTTTATTTAAAAAAAAATACTGAAAACTACAATAGACAGAATAATAAAAGGTTTTGCTATAACATAAATTTATACGAACACGTACATATATTTATTTTTATATTAAATTACTAATTAAACTACATCTAACACATCAAAATTTAATGTGAAGGTGTTGTTGTTTATTGGCACAAAGTTTATCAAATCTTGGGGGCAATATGGAGAGTGCCACTCGTAACTCCTTTTCGACTATTAACCTGGCTCGATATTTGGTTTTCATTGCAGCTAGTGCCGAAAAGCCCGTTTCGCTTAAATAAGACGTTACAAACGGTAGAAGCACTTGCATTGCTTTGCAATACAAAGATTCATACTCTCCACTAAGATTCATCCAAAATTTAATTATGGTTTCATTTTGAAACTTTTGTTTTAGTGAGCTATCGCATAATAATTCTATCAATTTTTCTTTTTGGATGGTTGTCAGCTCGAATTCGTCTTCTTCATTGTAGTTAAATGGATTCTGTATCCACAAAAACATTGAGAAATCAAGGTCTTTGAAATAATTGGAAAAATGCAGCACTAAACCATCCAAGTGGTCAATAAAACGATTTTTACCTTCTTTAATATTGGCTGTGGCCCAGAAATCTTTGGAAAGTGACAGCATATCCTACTCATTCTTTTGTAAATTTGATTTCCATAACTTCAACTTTTTAATGAAAGCTTTTACTTTGTGTTTTTGAACAAGTGGATGTATTTGTGATCCCTGCATTGATTTATTTAAACCGCTCAATTTTCCAAAAATTTCAACCAAATAGGCAAGTTTAACAATAAAATTATCGTTCGTCCATAAATGTGCCTTTTCATGTTGGTTTTCTTCTTGAAGGGTTGCTAATTAAATGTGTATATAAAATTAAAGAAAAATAAAAAATAAACATTCTTGCATTGCATTTTTACTGTTGAGCTACGATATGAAGTTTTATTTATTTATAGATATTATGGTATGAAAATTATTTTTTTATTAAAAAGATTTGGCGCCTCCCCTGGCAATAGCCCGCGCCAGGGAGGCGCGCCTCCCAGTTTGGAAACCGCTGCACTACGGAGCGCTCGTTCACAAGTTGAAACTTATTAAAAATTACTTAAAGTCAACTATGTCACAACATCGTCTTAAAGTATTAGCAATAATAAGTATTAAATTTTAACAAAATAGTCGTGTTTGCCAATGAGTCCAGAAAAAAGTTTTTCTACGTAAAAAAGGTATGAATTATTAATTTGGAAAGTTATTTTGCTGTAAGGAAATAATATGAATATATGGGGGGGGGGGGGGAGGGCGCCTGGAATTCACGCTACGCCACTGGGGTTCTCACATGAAAATTAAATCATTACTGCACCCATTGCCAAGTACACCAGGCATTGAATTTTTTACAAACCAAAGAGGAAATGATGCTTTGGTATACCTTGGCTTTCAGTATAACAAAGCCAAGAGCTGTATGACTGATGTGACAACCTGGCGGTGCGTTAAACTGAAAACGTCCCGCTGCAATTCTTCCATGAAATTATATGGAAACTGTATTGTTAAAGAACCTTCTGAACACAATCATGCTTCCTATTCATATAAAAACAAAAACAAAATTGTTCAAGATTCGAACCAATACCAATGCAACGAGTGTTTAAGAATATTCAATACGAAAATTGGCATTAGAATTCACGTGAGTTCTCACATGAAAATGAATTCACTACTGCAACCATTGACACCAGGCATGGAATTTTCTACAAACCAAAGAGGATATATTAGTCTGACATACTTTGGCTTTCAGTATAATAAATATAGGGATAGCGAAGTGATTGGTGTGATACCTTGGCGTTGCAAAAAGAATAGAGCGATGCGCTGCAATGCTACAATATGTACTAATGGAAATTATATTGTTAAAGAACCTTCTGAACACAATGATTCCTGTTTCTATAAATACAAAAAAATCTGCTCAAGATTCAAATCAATACCAATGCAACGAGTGTTTAAGAATATTCAATACGAAAATTGGCATTAGCACTCACATGAAATCTCACGTTTTAAAATTACAACTACAGACAGTGACAAGAAGTACAGAGGGTTTGAATTTTTTTACAAATCTGTGGAAAGCGAAATGACTGGTACGATAACTTGGCGTTGCAAAAGGAACAAAGCAATGCGCTGCAGTGCTTTAATACATACATATAGCCAGCAGTTTGGCTTAATGGTAGCGTATATATTTAGCACCACTGCGATCGCTGATTCAATTCACCAAACTGATGGTTAGATTTGGGTGTTTGTGACTCCAAATCGATCGTTTCTCTATCAAAGTTTGCCAATTTTATCTAATCATTGTTGAACCGATTCCTGAAAATTGGTAATAGATCATTTCCTGTTGTCACAAAATCTTTGTGTATAATTTGTAAAAATTATGCACAGAAATCTGAAATCTATACATGTCTCTATAATTTCGTGTTTATAATGTGTAAAAAAAATTGTAATAATAATTGTGCACAAAATCTTAAAATAATCCATAGATTTCTCTATGATTATTATTTCTGTACTTGATTAATTATTGTATTCGATGTTTATTGAACGTACTGTTGTCTGACCATTCAACGTATTGTATACGTTGTCTGTACTCGTCTTGAACGTATTGACACTCGTCTTGAACGTATTGAACACGTATTGACACTCGTCGCATTGGAGCAATCTGTAATGACTAGTCACCGGAGCCTGAGGGGGCCGTGTATTGTTCAAAGGTTGTAAATGCATTGTTAAAGTTTTGCCGAACAATGGATAGCACTGTGACTATCCTACCTCTAGTAATGACGAGTGTACATTGATTGTAATAAAAAAAAAATAATAATAAAAAAAACATGGAAATTCTGTTGTTAAAGGACCTTCTGAACACGGTTCTTGTTCCTATAAAAACAAAAACAAAACTGCTCCAGATTCAAATCAATACCAATGCAACGAGTGTTTAAAAATATTCAATACGAAAACTGACATTAGGCTTCACATGGATTGTCACATGAAAATGAAATCACTACTGCACCCATTGCCAAGTACGTCAGGCATGGAATTTTTAAAATACCAAAGAGGAAAAGATGCTTTGGTATACCTCGGCTTTCAGTATAACAAAGCCAAGAGTACCGCACTAAAAAGCAAGAGTACCGCTGCAAAGCTATCGTCAACTCATATGGAAACCGTATTGTTAGAGAACCTTCTGAACACAGTCATGATCCCTGTCCCCAAAAAGCAAAAGCCAACATTGCTTTAAGCAAAATTTTGCAGAGTATAAAGCAAGATGAAAATATAAAGCGAGCGATTGGAAATGGAATGATTGGATTGAACGAAGACATTGTGGCCCATTTTCCAATGCGAGATTCTATTGTAAGAAGACTTTGGAATATAAAGCACCGTCGAACTTCAAAATCTAGTCCTGTTGAGATACAAGCGTTTGCAAAGTCCGAAAAATTGATTTTTTAGTCAAAAGGAGTGCCTATTTAAATCTTCCCGAATCTTGAGAGGATTACTTTGGCAGAACCTTTGCAATTGTAGCCTTGTAACCAGCTGAATGGACCGGTGGTTAGCATATGATGCTTTGAACAGAGTGGTCACAGGTTCCCAAATCCCACTGGCTTCTGCTGGCCATACCTTCGATTTGTGACTCCAGATCGATCGTTTCCTATCAGAGTTTGTATCCTGTTGTATCCTGCTCGCGCAAATTAAGTGAGTATATACGTCGGGGGGGAGAGACCCGTTTTTTATCTTTCGACTTAAGATCTTTCGATTTTCCATCTTTGCCTTCCGATATTTGCGTTTTCGGTCCTACAGTTCACAGATCCAATCTTCGCGTATTTATCTAATATTTTTTCTGCACTAACATTTATATCCCTATGAATATCTAATAAAGCAAGTCCATTTAGTCGATTTTCCGACATCGTATTTCTTAAATATGTTTTTAGTCATCGTAGTGTGGAAAAGCTCCGTTCACTTGTGGCTGTTGTCACCGGAAGTGTTGCTAGAATTTTTAGAAGTATGTAAATATTGGGGAATATTGAAGGATTGCAAATTGCAATTGCAGCTAGTGCGTTTTTTGGTCGATTTTCACTAGTACTTATATATTGCCACCACATTTCCAACTCTCCAGTTAGAATGCAAGGCCCACAAAATATATCTTGGTTGTAAATTTCCCCCAAAGTCTTTATCTTATTTTTTAAAACACTTGATGGTTGAAAGCTTTTGTCCATCAGGAAGCAAACATTGGAAAATTTTCAAGTACATATATGTTTACGTCCTAAAAATCTGTCATGGATTCGGGATAAAAAACTATCCAAAAATGGTACAAACGATCAATTGCGACAGGAGTGGGATATTTTGCCGCCGACTGCACTCCGCCAAGGGGGGGGTCCAGACCCCCTGAACCACCCCCCTCGCTACGCCACTGCATCTGACACCCAAAAAATTCCATTAATCGAAAGGCATCCACGTGAAATATTGTACTGATGGTTAGTACATTATTTCGCGTCTATCATTTTCGATTGATGGAGTTTGTGGGTGTCAGATGTTCCGTGAACGAGATTTTAGTGACTTGCGCGAGATCGCTTTTTGCGGAATAATCACCGAACCGTTGATAGTTCTGCCATTTAGTAAAATACTCAGTGTGTTTTTCTTAACTGACAAAAATTTCTTGATTTGATTTTGTATTGGTATAGAAAAACTATAATATATAAAGATTCTATGACAGAATCACTAATGACCATACTAAACACTTGTGAGAAGTCTCGGTGATTACAACAAAATGTCTATACCCTTCAGGTATAACACACAGATTACCTAAACACAATCTGCTTTAGATCATCGAATTTAGAGAGTCTTTAATTAATATTATGTATTATGAGCATTTATAAGAATTTTGTAAATGGGTTTTTGAGCTCTTTTTCCTATTATGCTGTACATATTGACATTAGAATAATATTATACTATGATTACTAACCAAATTAAATTAAATTGTAAAATAGAAAATGATCAGTAAATCAGTAGCTATTAAAAGCGCCAGACAGATTGAACCACAGATTAACTGGATGGCTGCTTTAAACGCGATTCTCGGCTTCACGAATGAAAAATTGCACATCAGATGACGAGTAGCCTTTCGATGTGCACAGATGCAATTATTAAAATGGTAAGTATTAAAATTGAGTTGGATCTTTCTGGCGAGTTTTTAATAATTTAATAAGGAAAAATTCGGAACTAAAGTATCAGAAGCACAGAACGTATACAGGGTAGGTATGTCGGGACTTCGGGTAGATTTCGCTTAGTGTAAGTGCGAGCAGTGCGCACGCATAAAGTACACGTGTCGTTAATCTGTCGTCCAGTCTGTCTGGCGCTTGTTGATCGTTTGCACCGCATCGTTAAAATATACATAAGATGTGTAGTCATATAGTACAACTGAAATGATCTCATCAGGTCACTGCGACACATATCCAGGAAAGTCATTAACGCATGGCACGCGCTCGCCTCGTCAAAAGGTCGACACGTGTTTCTATACACGTATCTGGGAAACAAAGGAAGAACACACTGAACCCATAAAAACCACGAACTACGTCCAGGCGTATGAACCCATAAAACTCTCGCCCTGAGAACACGTGCCCTGGAGAACAAAGAGATCTTTTGCACACGCCACGCTTAGAACTTCCATATATAAAGCAACGCAGCAACCTCCACCGGCAGAGTGAGCCTCTGGAGTTCAAACAGATCACTTCTCCGAAGAAACCTGTTCGTACATACAATAACCATTGTACCAATTGAACAAAAATCAACGATCCTCTTTCACACTACACAACACGTGTTTCGTTAGACCGGGATACGGTCAACATACCTTCCCGATTTTACAGATGTATTGTGAACATAATTTCGTAATAATAAAAAGCATTTAAAAATCAAAAAATAATAATTTATCAAAAATTTATATTTCAAATATTCTTAAGGGCTCTTGTCTAATATGGAGACCGAGGCAAGTGCCTCCCCCACATGTTAATATAGTAAATATTCCACTGCGCATGATTTAGTTTTGAATTATATTAGAATATGCGCATGATTAGAATAGTTAGATTAGTATATATTGGAATATATGTATGGCTGTGAAATGAGTTTGATTTAGACCAGATTTCTACGTACAGTGTTTGACGCATGCTTTGGTGTACACATTTTAAATATTAATTGGGAAGATGATGAAGTGCAGGCTCTGTCTCTCTCCTCTGTCAGCCGAGTCTTCAGTCTCCATCTTTGACAGTCCTGAACGCCATTTGCTGAAGCAACAGATTTGGTTCTGCTGTCAGCTGCATGTCTGCACTCTTTATGTACTTTCAACGGTTCCACGAACGATCAACACGACCAATATTGATACCACAAAACACATATAGACGTTCACACTTCGTATCATTCGTGCCACGAATATGTGGTTCTCATTTATAACTGCTATCTTCAACTTCCATTTTGACTCTTATGTTATGTTTTTGTCATTGTATGTTGTACGTATCAATCTGTTTGTGTTGATCCGTCTTGTGACCACTTTTAATTTATAATCTCAATGATCAATCACTCACGATCACCATTTACTACCTTGCAGGTCGAGAAAGACGACAGGCTTCCAAATATGATGTGCATTTTGTGTAAATACAAACTTGAATCGTTCACCACCTTCAGAAATGTTTGTATTCAGAGTGACGAATCGCTGAAGTCAACCGAGATTCTAAACATCAAAAGTGAAGAAGTTATTTTGGACGATTTGATAGTGAAGGATGAGTGTGATAATAATTCACTGATAGATACCTTCGAATCTGCTGTTAATTATGACTTCGACGGATGCGAATTGAACGCCTTTGAAATATGTGATTCAGAGAAAAACGTTGGCTTAATAGAAATCGAAAATACTAGCCAAATTACCCAGGTAATGTAAATGCGTCGATAATCTTACATTATTAAATTTCTATGGGCTGTTTTATTATTATAAACGTTATAGTGTTATTATATACTTCATGACTGGTTTTCTATACATCTTTTTAAACATTTTTTGTCAAATTACTTATAACAGTCCTAAAAGTAGCACATAAATGGCTTTTTTTTTTGTGAAAATATGTATTTAGTCAAACATTTATGCTTAATATTGATCCAAAAACTACCTTTTTTGTGAAAATATGTATTTAGTCAAACATTTACGCTTAATATTGTTTCGAAAACTACCTAAAGTACAATTTTGTAGTTTGTTTCAATAGCTCATTTAGTTTAGCGTGTTTCAAATGAAATACTCAAGGGAACAAAATTAAACCACTTAACGGAATCATACACACAATAATATAATTATTGTCTTAATTCACAGATGCAGGAAGAAAATATTTCTTTATCTAGTATTGAAATTTCATCAATAACAGATAATGAAAAACAATACCAATGCAATGAATCTCCAAAAATATTCAATACCAAGAAAAAACTTGGGTGTGACATGAAATCTCAAATTTTAATATCACAACTGCAGACAGTGACAAGTACAGAGGGTTTGGAATTTTTTACCAACCAATGCGGATATATTAGCCTGAAATACCTTGGCTTTCAGTATAATAAATATAGGGAAGTCGATGTGACTGGTGTGATAATTTGGCGTTGCAAAAGGAATAGAGCTATGCGCTGCAATGCTACAATACGTACTAATGGAAATTCTATTGTTAAAGAACCTTCTGAACACAATGATTCCTGTTCCTATAAAAACAAAAACAAATCTGCTCCCGATTTAAATCAATACCAATGCAACGAGTGTTTAAGAATATTCAATACGAAAATTGGCATTAGTATTCACATGGGTTCTCACATGAAAATGAAATCATTACTGCAACCATTGCCAAGTACACCAGGCATGGCATTTTTTACAAACCGAAGAGGAAATGATGCTTTGGTATATCTTGGCTTTCAGTATAACAAAGCCAAGAGCTTTATGACGGATGTGACAACCTGGCGGTGCGTTAAACTGAGATCTTTCTGCTGCAATTCTACCATGAAATTATATGGAAACAGTATTGTTAAAGAACCTTCTGAACACAATCATGCTCCCTGTTTATATACATACAAAAACAAAACTGCTCCAGATTCAAATCAATACCAATGCAACGAGTGTTTAAAAATATTCAATACGAAAACTGCCATTAGGCTTCATATGGATTGTCACATGAAAATGAAATCACTACTGCACCCATTGCCAAGAACATCAGGCATGGAATTTTTTACAAACCAAAGAGGAAATGATGCTTTGCTATACCTTGGCTTTAAGTATAATAAAGCTTCGAGCAATGTGACTGGTGTGACAACCTGGCGGTGCTCTGAACTGAAAACGTTCCGTTGCAATTCTTCCATGAAATTATCTGGAAACTTTATTTTTAAAGAACCTTCTGAACACAATCATGATTTCTATTCATATAAAAACAAAAAAAAAACTGCAAAAGATTCAAATCAATACCAATGCAACGAGTGTTTAAGAATGTTCAAATCGAAAATTGGCATTACGATTCACATAAAATGTCACGTTTTGAAATCACAACTGCAGACAGTGACAAGAAGTACAGAGGGTTTGAATTTTTTTACAAATCATAAAGGATATATTAGTCTGATATACCTTAGCTTTCAGTATAATAAATATAAGGAAAGCGAACTTACTGGTACGTTAACTTGGCGTTGCAAAAGGAACAAAGCGATGCACTGCAGTGCTTTAATACATACATATGGAAATTCTGTTGTTAAAGGACCTACTGAACACAATGGTTCATGTTCTTACAAAAACAACAAAACTGCTTCAGATTTAAATCAATACCAATGCAACGAGTGTTTAAAAATATTCAATACGAAAACTGCCATTAGGCTTCATATGGATTTTCACATGAAAATGAAATCACTACTGCACCCATTGCCAAGTACAACAGGCATGGAATTTTTCACAAACCAAAGAGGAAATGATGCTTTGCTATACCTTGGCTTTAAGTATAATAAAGCTTCGAGCAATGTGACTGATGTGACAACCTGGCGGTGCGTTAAATTGAGTACGTTCCGCTGCAAATCTTCCATGAAATTATATGGAAACTTTATTTTTAAAGAACCCTCTGAACACAACCATGCTTCCTATTCATATAAGAACAAAAAAAAAACTGCTCAAGATTCAAATCAATACCAATGCAACGAGTGTTTAAGAATATTCAATACGAAAATTGGCATTAGTATTCACATGGGTTCTCACATGAAAATGAAATCATTACTGCAACCATTGCCAAGTACACCAGGCATGGAATTTTTTACAAACCGAAGAGGAAATGATGCTTTGGTATATCTTGGCTTTCAGTATAACAAAGCCAAGAGCTTTATGACGGATGTGACAACCTGGCGGTGCGTTAAACTGAGATCTTTCTGCTGCAATTCTTCCATGAAATTATATGGAAACAGTATTGTTAAAGAACCTTCTGAACACAATCATGCTCCCTGTTCATATACATACAAAAACAAAACTGCTCCAGATTCAAATCAATACCAATGCAACGAGTGTTTAAAAATATTCAATACGAAAACTGCCATTAGGCTTCATATGGATTGTCACATGAAAATGAAATCACTACTGCACCCATTGCCAAGTACATCAGGCATGGAATTTTTTACAAATCAAAGAGGAAATGATGCTTTGCTATACCTTGGCTTTAAGTATAATAAAGCTTCGAGCAATGTGACTGGTGTGACAACCTGGCGGTGCTCTAAACTGAAAACGTTCCGTTGCAATTCTTCCATGAAATTATATGGAAACTTTATTTTTAAAGAACCTTCTGAACACAATCATGCTTTCTATTCATATAAAAACAAAAACAAAACTGCTCCAGATTCAAATCAGTACCAATGCAACGAGTGTTTAAAAATATTCAATACGAAAACTGCCATTAGGCTTCATATGGATTGTCACATGAAAATGAAATCACTACTGCACCCATTGTCAAGTACATCAGGCGTGGAATTTTTTACAAATCAAAGAGGAAATGATGCTTTGCTATACCTTGGCTTTAAGTATAATAAAGCTTCGAGCAATGTGACTGGTGTGACAACCTGGCGGTGCTCTAAACTGAGAACGTTCCGTTGCAATTCTTCCATGAAATTATATGGAAACTTTATTTTTAAAGAACCTTCTGAACACAATCATGCTTTCTATTCATATAAAAACAAAAAAAAAACTGCAAAAGATTCAAATCAATACCAATGCAACGAGTGTTTAAGAATGTTCAAATCGAAAATTGGCATTACGATTCACATAAAATGTCACGTTTTGAAATCACAACTGCAGACAGTGACAAGAAGTACAGAGGGTTTGAATTTTTTTACAAATCATAAAGGATATATTAGTCTGATATACCTTAGCTTTCAGTATAATAAATATAAGGAAAGCGAACTTACTGGTACGTTAACTTGGCGTTGCAAAAGGAACAAAGCGATGCACTGCAGTGCTTTAATACATACATATGGAAATTCTGTTGTTAAAGGACCTACTGAACACAATGGTTCATGTTCCTATAAAAACAACAAAACTGCTTCAGATTTAAATCAATACCAATGCAACGAGTGTTTAAAAATATTCAATACGAAAACTGCCATTAGGCTTCATATGGATTTTCACATGAAAATGAAATCACTACTGCACCCATTGCCAAGTACAACAGGCATGGAATTTTTCACAAACCAAAGAGGAAATGATGCTTTGCTATACCTTGGCTTTAAGTATAATAAAGCTTCGAGCAATGTGACTGATGTGACAACCTGGCGGTGCGTTAAATTGAGTACGTTCCGCTGCAAATCTTCCATGAAATTATATGGAAACTTTATTTTTAAAGAACCCTCTGAACACAACCATGCTTCCTATTCATATAAGAACAAAAAAAAAACTGCTCAAGATTCAAATCAATACCAATGCAACGAGTGTTTAAGAATGTTCAAATCGAAAATTGGCATTACGATTCACATGAAATCTCACGTTTTAAAATCACAACTGCAGACAGTGACAAGAAGTACAGAGGGTTTGAATTTTTTTACAAATCATAGAGGATATATTAGCCTGACATACCTTGGCTTTCAGTATAATAACCATAGGGAAGTCGAAGTGACTGGTGTGAAAACTTGGCGTTGCAAAAGGAACAGAGCGATGCACTGCAGTGCTTTAATACATACATATGGAAATTCTGTTGTTAAAGGACCTTCTGAACACAATAGTTCCTGTTCCTATACAAACAAAAACAAAACTGCTTCAGATTCAAATCAATACCAATGCAACGAGTGTTTAAAAATATTCAATACGAAAACTGCCATTAGGCTTCATATGGATTGTCACATGAAAATGAAATCACTACTGCACCCATTGCCAAGCACAACAGACATGGAATTCTTCACAACCCAAAGAGGAAATGATGCTGTGCTATACCTTGGCTTTCATTATAACAAAGCCAGTAGCAATGTGACTGATGTGACAACCTGGCGGTGCGTTCAACTGAAGGTGTCCCGCTGCAATTCTACCCTGAAATTATATGGAAACTGTATTATTAGAGAACCTTCTCCACACAATCATGATCCCTGTCCCCAAAAAGTAAAAGCCAACATTGCTCTAAACAAAATATTGCAGAGTATAAAGCAAGATGAAAATGTAACGCAAGCGATTGAAAATGCAATGATTGGATTGAACGATGACATTGTGGCTTATTTTCCAAAGCGAGATTCTATTGTAAGAAGACTATGGAATATAAAGCATCGTCAAACTTCAAAATCTAGTCCTGTTGAGATACAAGCATCTGCAAAGGCCGAAAAATTGATTTTTGACTTAAAAGGAGATCCTATTTAAATCTTCCCGATGCTTGAGAGGATTACTTTGGCAGAACCTTTGCAATTGTAGACTTTGATTTGTTGTAGCCTTGTAACCAGCTGAATAGACCGGTGGTTAGCATATAATGCTTTGAACAGAGTGGTCACAGGTTCTCAAATCCCACTGCTGGGATTTGTGACTCCAGATCGATCGATTCCTATCAGAGTTTACCAATTTATCTGATTTTCATTGAAACGGTTCCAACAAATTGGCAACCTTACTCATTTTCTAGCAATATCTCGGGTTTTCAACAATCTCAAATTTCGCTGAATTGTATAAAATGCTGCAAATTTACACATTTGACCATAGATGTCTTTGTGGATATTAATTGATGTACTTTGTATAATACTAATAATATTTGTATCAAATGTACAATGTTTCTGGTCAGGAAGGCTCATTACCTGTTAGACCTTCCTGGTATATATATTATAATAAAAAATAAAATAAAAAATTTTGGTAAATTTGCTATTATGTTTTTTTCCATTGATGGATTTGATAAAGCCGTCATTCTTTCCTGATTAATTATGCTTCTTAAATGTGTTTTTATTCCTTTTTTACTAATGAAAAACACTGCTCAAGCTCTGTGCTAGTCATTGGAGTTGTAACATAATTTTAATTTTTTATGCACTGCTATAAGAACATTTTTGATAGACGTTTGGGCACTGATGTAGATTTTATAACACATTTTAGATTTTTAATAAGACAAAAGTTCTATTTTTTCCAATTATCAGATTTTGTCCACAAATTATTTAATATCAATATAAAGAAATATTGTAACACCACGTTTTCCCATCGTCCCCTAGGGCAACACTCGCCCTTATTTCGAGTGGCAACTCAGAAAAACCTCATAGGCGCGCGCGCATGTAGAGCGCGCTGTCTCTTACCCGCGAACTCTCGTCGAAGAAACATCTCTCCTGTGCACGTCTCCAGGGGGAGACGGGGCCGAGAGATTCACCGCCATCAGTGCTGAAGAACCGCCACGAGGTCGAGTGTAGCATCACTCCCTCCCCTGAGTTCCAGCCCAACTTCCCCTGCATTCCTCACGCCGTTTCCGGAGAAACCTCAGCCGTGAGACGACGAGGAAGCTGTTATCAACGCACACGACTTGCCGTCAGGAACCTCCCCGACTATATACATTTATACAAATATCCCAAGGTTAGTCCACGTTTCCACCTAACTTGACTCATTGGAAGAATAACGAGATATCACGCCCTCTGCATAAAGACGCGCGTAATATCGTTCGTTACAATATTGTTTAAAAAACAAATACAACTTCCAGTTTACAGATTTTAACTAAAAATCAAAAACTTTTTTTAATGGGAAAAAACCCACTTCTGGTTTAAAAAAATATTGCTTTCATTTATTTATGTATATTGAATTTTTCTCGTGAAGATATTTAAAGAGGCGAAAAGAATATAAGAAAAAGCGAATAAGTGTAATCTGCTACTTCAGGTTGACAGATCTTTACCAGCCTTGGCACTCATTGTTAGTCTTTAGCGGTGGAGTTTTCATTTCCCAAGAAAAAGGGTTAAATATTGTCCTACAAAGTTAGAGAGCAAAACAATGTAAACTTTACTCATTGCCGAGGAGCAGAAGCTGTTATTAAAATTTACCACTTTAGTATGCGGTCTACCTTCACATATCTACTTTAGTATGCGATCTACTTTCACGTTTTTACTTTAATATGCGGTCTCAGTTCTCGCGTGTTGACAATAAGACTGAATAATACCGACCCTAATAACCTAATCTTAAATCAATGGGGCCAACCTTAACTTAACCTAACCTATCCTGACTCTTAAATAAATAGGTGTTGGCTGCTAAGATGTTTTGTTTTTGTGAAAATATTGATGAAATAACTTAAAATAAAGACATCTTAGCAGCTAAAATCTATTTATTTAAGGGTCAGGTTAGGTTAGGTTAAGTTAAGTTTGGCCCTTTAAAAATCAAAAACTACATTTAGAACGAAAAAAAAATACACAATGATTACAAATTAAACTTTATTTGTACATATCTCTAATTATTATTTTTATTTGTATAGTAGTGTAGGCGGGGTACATGTGTGTTGACCGTATCCCAGCCTAACGAAACACTGTTGTGCTTGTTTTATAAAGTTTTATTGTTTGCTTATGGTTGTACAAAGGTATTATATTTGGGCAAAAGTATGGCGTTCAGCGGTCTCTGGATATGGTAGAGTGTCGCTGGCTCGGCATTGGGCTATGTTCAGAAGGTCTCTGGATGCGGCAGTGTGTTGTTGGCTCGTCGTTCGGCTATGTTCAGAAGGTCTCTGGATGCGGCATTGTGTTGCTGGCTCGTTCGGCTGGTTGATCTTCCAAGTCCGCGTGGTGTAGTGGTGGCAGGTCAGGAGCTGGATGTTGACTGGTCTGCTGCTGTGTGTCGACGCTTGCTGCTGTGGGTCGACTGGCGTTGTTTGGGTTGTACCTCCTTTTATAGTGTTTCTGGAATCACCTGACCCATGGTGGTGGTTGTTGATGCGTAAGCGAGGAATGCGCTTTTGTCGATGGGGTGGACTTTTCTGGAACGATTGGCGCCGTTCCGCTCGATGTAGTTTAATGGCGGCGGCGTGTTTCGACCGTTTTGGTTCCGCTCGCCTGGTAGGGGCGTTCCACTTGAGTTTAATATAATGGCTGCAGGTGTGCTTCGACTGGTTTTGTTCCGCTCGAGTGTGAGGGGTGGAACTGTCTCGAAGGTTTTGGCGATTGATTCCAAGAAGTGCGCGTGTTGTTTACGTGTGCGAGTTCTGCGCGGAATGTGGTTTGTTGTTGTGGAATATTCTCGAATGTTTCGATGACGATGACGATGACGAGATTCCTACAGTAGCAACAAAAACATATCTTAGCAGCCAACACCTATTTATTTAAGGGTCAGGTTAGGTTAGGTTAAGTTAGGGCTGGCCCTATAAAAAACAAAAATTATAATAAACAAGTCATTGCTACGATACAAATAAAAAAAAAACTCGACTGCGATTCAAAGGTAGACCGCATACTAAAGTGGCATCAAATTTTCTTACCTATGCTTGCAATTTAATTTTTTATCCATTCATTTGAAAACATCATTTACATCGAAAGCTATTATTAGGCTTCCATTCTATTAAAATTACATGTTTATACTATGAATAAAACCATTAAACAATTTAGAATGTAAATTTATTTATGAACATCACATAAAATTTCGAAATAATATAGTATTGTATAAAAATTTCCAAAATCACATAGGATAATTGTGGGGGCAACGGGATTGATTATGAACGTGGCAAGAACCAGGGCATACAGATTTGGATTTGTAGCGATCTGAAGCTCTGGAGCAAGGTGGGGCATTGAAGCAAGTTGCTTTGCAAATTGAATCGTCCGAACAATCGATCTGACTGTCCGAGTTATTGACGTTGAATCTCTTCTTCTTCCGGTCGGGAGTGTAAGATATGTAAGTGATTTTGGAATCGCACTCTGTTTTGCAGCATTCGCCAGTTTCGTTGTCAGAGCTGGATAAACAGCACGGGTGAGCTATTGGTGTGTTGCGAACCATCTCGTGAGCGATCACATAGTCCCGTCGGCAGGCTGGGTGTGTTTCGAGATTGTCTACACCGTCAGAAAAGTCTGAACGAGAAGTTTCACCGGTGCCAATCTTCAAACATATGTAACGGGGAGGATAGGTAATGTCGGAGTTTAATATGTTTGCCATTTTGGGTTTTCTGATGTGATGCGATCAGGAATTTCGATTCCGAAACGTATTCGATACGAAAATTTGGAACGAAAAGAAAATGGCTGCACACGGGTGGCTAAATTTTCTCTAATAAAACAAAAGAGTAATTATTGATAATGCTTTCCATTTGTGTTATTATTTTCAAATTAAATGAACATTTGAATTCATACAGGTTTACATGATTAATAATTATTTATTAACATATTATTTTTATAGTAAATATTGTTGGGGCTAAATTTTGTTCAAAAATATTAAGTCTGTAACGAACGGATTTACGCGCGCTTATCTGACCTCGCTGTGGGAGTGCAGAGGGCGTTTACTCCGTTATTCTTCCAAGGGTCGGGTTATGTAGAAACGTGGACTAACCTTGGGATCGTGTTATGTATATAGTCGGGGAGGTTCCTGACTGCAAGTCGTCTTCGTTGATAACAGCTTCCTCGTGCTCGGGAAGCTGGCTCTGCGGTCGCCTTCTCGTTGAAGCACCGCTGGTCGGGTCACCGCAGCGGGAGGGGGGGAGGCAGGAGACAAACTCCGTACTGCCTCGTGTGGACACAAGATGGCGATCTCTGGGCGTCTCTGAAGACGCTCGGCGGAGATGCTGGAGAGGCAGGTCCTTCCCGGATGACGGCTGGATGTCGAGAGAAGAGGCTCTGCGGTCCTCTGGTCGGTTCTCTCACGGCTGAGGTTTCTCCGGAAACGGCGTGAGGAATGCAGGGGACGTGGTGCTGGAACCCAGGGGAGGGAGTGATGCTACACTCGACCTCACAGCGGTTCTTCAGCAATGATGGTGGATCTCTGGGCCCCGTCTCCCCCTGGAGACGTGCACAGGAGAGATCTTTCTTCGTCGGTCGATGGCGGGTGAGAGAGCGCGCTCCACATGCGCGCGCGCCTATAAGGCTTTTCCCTGGGTGGCCACTCGAAATAAAGGGCGAGTGTTGCCCTATGGGACGATGGGAAAACGTCGCGTTACAAGTCTTATTTAACATGAAATATTGGCAGCCAAAGTAATGATCAATGAATGATTATATTAATATTATATCTGACAAATTTCTCCGCTAACTATATATGTACATATGAGAGAGTTTGGTTGGTGCTAGTTTAGTATGCGGTCTACCTTTGAATCTCAGTAGACTATTTTTTTATTTGTATCGTAGCAACAAAAACACATCTTAGCAGCCAACACCTATTTATTTAAGGGTCAGGATAGGTTAGGTTAAGTTAAGGTTGACCCCTCGAAGAAAACTTTACAATGAAGTGGTCCACTCGTTTTTGTTGTACGGCGCTCTGATATGGGCGGATGTAATGAGAACGGAAAAGGCGAGACTCAACATGGCAAGAGTTCAGCGAAGAAGTGCGCTAAGAGTTGCTGCTGCATATCGCACGGTATCCGAAGCAGCCATCCTTGCAATAACAGCCATACCACCCATCGATCTGCTCGCAGAAGAGCGGAAAGCGGTCTACAGAGGGGAGCAGAAAAATTACGCAAAAGAGAGAACCATGTCTTTGTGGCAGACTCGATGGGATGCGTCAACTAAGGGTCGTAAATTTGTAAGGTTTGTAAATTTTAATAACAGCTTCTGATCCTCGCCAATGAGTAAAGTTTACATTGTTTTGCTCTCTAACTTTGTAGGACAATATTTAACCCTTTTTCTTGGGAAATGGAAACTCCACCGCCAAAGACAAGCAATGAGTGCCAATGCTAGTAGGTGAAGATCCGTCAACCTGAAGTAGCAGTTTACACTTATTCGCTTTTTCTTATCCACTTTTTTATTGTTCTTTCGTATTTTGTTTTTTGATCTATGGCAGCACCACCCAGATATTTTATCCAAGAGTATGTCAATAGAACTTTTTTTAATAAGACTAGCTTTTGAAGTTTGACGTTGTTTGTGATTCAATAGTCTTTTTATAATAGAATCTCGCTTTGGAAGATGAGCCACAATGTCATCGTTCAATCCAATCATTCCATTTTCAATCGCTTGATTTATATTTATGCTTGTTTTATAAAGTTTTATTGTTTGCCTATGGTTGTACAAAGGTATTATATTTGTGGGCAAAAGTATGTCGTTCAGCGGTCTCTGGATATGGTAGAGTGTCGCTGGCTCGGCATTCAGCTATGTTCAGAAGGTCTCTGGATGCGGCAGTGTGTTGCTGGCTCGTTGTTCGGCTATGTTCGGAAGGTCTCTGGATACGGCAGTGTGTTGCTGGCTCGTCCGGCTGGTTGATCTTCCAAGTCCGCGTAGTGTAGTGGTGGCTGGTCAGGAGCTGTATGTCGACTGGTCTGCTGCTGTGTGTCGACGCTTGCTGCTGTGGGTCGACTGGCGTTGTTTGGGTTGTACCTCCTTTTATAGTGTTTCTGGAATCACCTGACCGATGGTGGTGGTTTGTTGATGCGTAAGCGAGGAATTTGCTTTTGTCGAGGGGTAGAATTTTCTGGAACGATTGGCGCCGTTCCGCTCGATGTAGTTTAATGGTGGCGGCGTGTTTCGACCGTTTTGGTTCCACTCGACTGGTAGGGGCGTTCCGCTTGAGTTTAATATAATGGCTGCAGGTGTGCGTCGTCTGGGTTTCGTTCCGCTCGAATGTGAAGGGTGGATCATTCTCGAAGGATTTGGCGATTGATTCCAAGAAGTGCACGGGTTGTTTACGTGTGTGAGTTCTGCAAGGAATGTGGTTTGTTGTTGTGGAATATTCTCGAATGTTTCGATGACGAGATTCCTACAAGCTGTCAACTGTCTTCTTCTTCTTCTTTTTTATTCCTCTCCTCGTAGGAGGTTGGATATCATGACATATATCTTCTCTCTATCCATGGTTGCCCTGAAAAGTGTTGTGGAGTCACATTGGTACTGAACGAAAGCTGCAGGGGCTGTATATATGCGTGTGTATGTGTGGATGACCAGTGGCTGTGTATGTGTCGTCGTCTCGATCAGCTTGCTCTGGAACGGTGCGGGGTGGGGGAATTATACAAAAGAGTAACGGTTATGATCTCGTTTTTATTGATGAGTTGGTGGCCGAGCCGGGGAGTTGCTCGACGCCTCTGCCTCTTTATGGCGGGGGCTGTGGATTGAGTAGGCTGTGGCTGTGGCTGTGGCTGTGGCTGGTCAGGAAGGGTAGACCAGCCACGCCAACACCTTCTCGGTCGGCGTCTCACGAGCGTCTGAGAGCTCGTGGTCGGTGAGGTCATAGTCATAGACATAGTCGGTGAGGCACGACTATGGAAGAAGCCATACTCCTTCTATGATGCCAATGAGCGCTCGCCGGGATCAGACTCAGACTCGCGGATCACGGGGCCAGAGTTCGGGGCTTAGTTCGAGGCCGGCTTTTACGAGGGACGCTGCATCTGGCGGTCCGCGCCGGACCCACGGGAGAATCTAGAGCGACTGACAGATGGGCGGTGTAAAAGAGGGAAAACAAAAGCCGTAGCCGTAAGAGGACAACCAACGGCCATGAGGGCTTTTGGCTCGGACAGGTACCATCCACGGAGATTGCCCATCCATGAGATGCGTCTTCTACCAACGCTTCTTTTCCCTTGTACTTTGCCCTGCAATATGAGCTGTATGATGTCAACTGTCACTATCGATAATTGGTCCAAAACAGCAAAGCGGCAGACTCATGGCACGTAATTCGCGTGTATATTTCCACGATGGCCAAAAAGACGGATACGATACGTTGACGGATGTTGCTGTAAGGTATGAACAGGAAATGTCGGGTACTGCTGTAAGCCTGCCGTGGCGTAAACGTGACGGTTGGTATGAATATACGCATACAAAATGTACCAAAGAATACTTTTCGTACGGCCGGATACCTGCTGAAGTCGGTACGTGCTGACTAGGTATGAACAGCTCTTAAACTGGCCAACAATGATAGTGTTATTTGTATACGACTATGGATTTCATCTCAACAAAAGTTGCCTGGTGAGTAATGTCACTTGGTAATCAGCTTTCATTTTGAGTGAAAATAATAATATTTACGACAGCATTTTTCGATATTGTCAAACAATAATTTTTTATATAAATTTTAATCCGGCATTGCGAATGGCCGCTGAAATGCCTTCTAGGACCGAACAGCTGTTGACGTTTGACACGTGTCGTAAACAAGTTCTCATGTCATAATTCTGCAATTTTTCTTCGATGATGTCTGGCACTTTTAAAGGATTTACTGAAAATGAAATACAAAAAATGAAGAAAACCAGCTTAGGTTAGATCATATAAATATTCAATTCATAATAATTTATTTTACAATTGAAATATGAGTTGACTTTTACATTCAATCAGTAGTGTATTTTCGCGCCAAAAATTGCTGATAATTCTATTATTTACCTATTATCTTTATAATCCAATAATTCTATTATCTGGTTATTAAACTTTTAGTTATACCCATGCAAAAGTTCAATATTATTATGCTTTTTATTCATAGATAATGACGTACGAATGAAAAAGAAAAAACCACTCAACCAGTCGACTTCCAATCCGAATAGTACAACTCTTGAACAATGCGAACCGATCCGAGACGAAGCCAAGCTATTCAAACCTAAAATCGAACCAATTATCACTGCGAATGCGGAGGATATAAGGAATGACAACTTCCAGGAAATAAACATACACGATAACGAAGCGAACAATAACGTAGAAGACGCGTCATCAGATAGAGACGCAGAGAATTTGACGATGATCGTCGACAGTATTCTTAGGTTTGAGAGGCCGGTCAACATGCAAGAGTTTCAATTGCAACAGAAATTAATCGAAGAACAGAATCGGAAAAGGAGAGAAATGCTTTCGAAAGCTTTAGAAGACCGGTACCTATTATATGTTCAATTATATATAAATATACGTTACATGTTGCAACAATGAAATCTAATACTTTATATATAATGTGTTCTTGCATATATTTTTAAAGTCTTAAATTTATTTACATATAATAAGATACATACATTAGTAAAATCATAACTGCAAATTTTTACTTATATTGTGACATTTAGCATTTAGAAATCTACATTCTTGATGTAAACGATTTATATTAAATACTTTTAATGTTTCTGTATATGTCTTTAATAACTTTGCCGGGATCTTGGCGAATTTGTTTTCAAATACAATAGTTGAGTTTACAGTGAGGTACGATGAATAGAATCCCAGACAAAGATACACTTTCAATTGCCTATGTTTATGCAGTGATATGGATATATTTCAGTGAAAAACAAACAGCTGAAGAAGCCATCCGGTTAGAAAAAATAAAGAAAGAACTCCAAACTTTGGACGCTCAGCTCTCCGGTGACGTATCCATTTTGAGAAAGCAGATAGATAAATGCAGTCTGGCGTATGCCGAATCAGAGTAATCGATCTTGTGTTTTGTCTCATTGTTGTATCACACTGTTGCATGTATTATATGATCTCTCTGCTTCCGTTTGTAGAAAACAGTATCACAAGATCGAGATGGAATTCCTCGCGGCCAAGATGCACCTTCAGAAGGAGAAAGAGAGGAAGGAGATGCTCACCGAGCATTTGTGCACTCTGATAGCGCACAACGAATCGCGCAAAGCCAAGAAACTCGAATCACTAATGGATCAACTGGCGTACAATACGGTAGAAACATTGCAAGCTCCGACTGTTTGTGACGGAGTGTGCGAGCAAACTGGCAAGATGTTGGAGATTGAAAACGGAGAGGTCGTTTTAAGAGACGAGGATGATTTATAAAAGTATTGAAATTAGCAATGAGTTCACCCGTGTGTGTGGGCTTTAATATCTCATTTATTGATATGTTTAACAGTACAATTTTCGTATAGGTCGCAGTCGGCCAATGGATCAGATTTTTATTTATCTTAACTTTGGATGGGTGCATATATAAGTGTGATATCCATTCCTTGTTCCAGGATTGGAGTGATAAATCAATATATGTGATTAATTCTGGAATATGTCGTCCTGCAAAGTTAGCCAAGCTACGGTTTATTTAATAAAAGCAAAATTTTACTCGTCAATAAGAAGTATAGCATGCTATTGTAAATAACAACGAAATTAACATTTTTATTAATATTTATCAGAAGTATGTAACTTGTCGGATATTTCAATAGCGAACCCTTCGAACCTACCCCTAGTAATTAAACATACAGTTGCCATTAATACACTCATTCATTTTAAGTGTTATATCAAATGCCATTTGATTGATATCACCGAGCAACAAAAAAAAAAAAATAACAATCAATCTTTACTAAGTTTGACCCACTGAATTCGAATATGACATGGATTTTGGTTTCGTTTATGAAATATGGGCGTTTAAAAAATGCGTAATTTTTAGTTTTTTCGCTTGTGTAGTCTTTAATTGAAAATATAGTATTGCTGTGCTAAATTGAGTATTGGAATCAATAGTCAGTTTTTTTTACTATTGATTGTGGTTTTTCATTTCTTTAAAATACTTATATTCAATTATCTAGCGAATTTTAAAAGTGAAAAATATGTATATTTTTTGCGAGCGATTTAATTGTACATTGAGAAAAATACTTTGTATCTTAAAGAAAATGTTTGTGCATTAAAAATTTGCATTATTTTCGGTGCATTTAACAATCTCGTATTTTACATCGAATAAAATGTTTTGGCATTATAAAGTGAACATTAAATAAGAAGAGGTTAGTAAAAATATGAAATGATCATTCGAAAAAATAGATTTTAGCACTAAAAAGATAAAAAAAGTGGCAACGTTGCAATCTTCCACTATTGACAACTGTCAACTGTTAAAATTGTTTACGTATTACTTATGAATAATGATGATGTCAGGTTTTAGAGTCGAATCCAAGGTCGTAGGTGTCAAAGGTCGCAAGCCGAAGAGTAAAAAAGAAGGAATCCAGTAGAGACGTTGCCGATACAGTTCATTTGTCATTTTAATGCACATTTCATCCGCTTTTTAAGTAGCAAATATTTTTTTCAATGATCAAAGCAAAGTTTCTAATGCTATCTATATCCGTACAGAAACTTGTACAAATTTTTTTTTTAAATGCACATTTATTTTACAAAATGGACGTTTAAATTGTTCCCATATTTTTTTACACATCTTTTTCCCGTGCTATTATGAATTTATTGGGCCAGTTTAATATTTTATTATGTTTATATGATGGGTTTCAATATTTTTGGTATCCAAATTTACTAATGCGATCGGTAAGGGCGAAATCACACAGGGAAGAACGGCACGTCGTGTGCTTGGCTCCCCGCTGTGGGGGTTCTCCTACATTTCTTCAAATATGGGATACACCGCTATCGATCACTGTCAAGCAAGGATAAATACAAGGATACAATTTTACAGAAAACACTCCAGGGGGTGTGCTGGGCATGTCACATTTTTTCGCATGTTTAAAAGTATCTAAAAAAAACCATGTGCCACGTTCCTTGCTATGTGTTTTCGCCCTAAATGATTTTAGATTGAATTCGGTGGGTCGAACTTAGTAAATATTGATTAGTCTCCGATCCGGTAACTAAAAAATGTGATTTTTTGTTGCTTAGTGTAATCAGCTGGAAGCTTCATTCCAATTTATGATATGCTTTCTGAACTGACATCTCTGAGATCAGGCCTGCCTCAGCTATTTATTATTATCGATTTATATATATAATAAACAGTCCATATGTAACAGATGTTCCGACAGAATCGAAAGTCTGAAAAATAGGATTTTTGATAGACTCTTAAATAATTCAATATTTTGGCTATTTGGATTTTAATGTTAAATCAAATATTATCATTTGACATTATTCAAAACTGTTTGTGTCTTCATTGGTGCTCCCGTTCACGACTGTCAATTGGTGTTAGTGTATTCAAGTGGCCAATAACTATACATATATACTGGCCAACAACTGGAACGCTTGCCTTGTGTAGAATAATTGTGATAAGCAGTTGAAGTTGAAAATTTATTTCATCGGCCGACATGTATATATTAGTCAACCGAAAAATTATGAGGCTTTGACTTTTAAATCGATATTTTAAGATATACTCTATAAATATAATTAAACAATCAATCACACGAATAACTTATATGAATATAGTAAAACTACTTTCAAAAAGAAATCTTTATTTAAAATATTTTTATTGTACGAGCAATACATATTTGTATCTAATACAACACTTTTTATAATATCTTTACATTCGAAGGTCGCTAAATAGTGTAATATTTGCGTGTGTATTATTTTATATTATCTATTATATTTTATTCAAATGTCTACGTATATATGTATGTCAGTGCATTGACGCTTGCATGACTATCCGATTTACGAATTAGTTTTTATAACGATATTGCAATGTTTATAATACTCATTAACTATCCTATTTAAAATTACTCTATTTTATTATTGCTTAAATTATCCATATTTTCAAAAATATGGAACATATTTCAATAATTTTCAACACGTATGCTTCGTTGACAATATTTTCCGGAAAAATATTGATGAGCAACTTTTTAATATAATATATAAAAATAAAATTGTGTATTACGTATGTAATAAAAATGCATACTAACATTAAAAATGTATTACTAAGTTTGTACATTGTTTGTTGTAAACTTTATTATGTTATATTTACACGTGCCGAATTACGTGGTGGATACTCACTCGCATTTACATTCGTCGAAAGGGAGTTTTACGAAGCAAGAAATTGGTGCTATACATGCTATAATGTTTATTTAGCTTAAATTACACTTTGAGATGATAAATATCCTCACTTTACTGCTCTAAATAGTCAACTATTACAATAATGATTACGACAATATGAGAGTTTTGATTGATTTATATTCTGTTTTTAGGAACGTAATATTTTAATGTTTTAACAAAATTGATTTATTATATTTATTATAGTATTATATAATATTAAAAAAATGTACAAACGTTTAAATTTCACATCATGACAATTTTTGGCAACATAAATTAATGCATTATTTTGATGTTGCTTAACTAATAAATTGTGAGAATATTTTTATACATATGTATACAGGGAGATTTATAAACAAGTCGAAATCTTTAATAAAACAAATTAATATTTTTCACATTTGGTTACATTGATTGACCTTAATATAACCTAACCAACGTATCATGATATCTTTCAGTTGGAGTAGGTTAACTTTTACCAGTATATTCACAGACTTCTGTTATTATAAAAAAATTGACATTCTATGTATTTACATATGTATATATATAGGGCACATGTGAGCTACAAACAGTTAATCTTACTGAAAAGGATGTTAATATCTGAAAAACATCCTTTTCCCCGTGTGTTATCCTCTTCCGTAGGTATATTTTCCTTCGGCTTCCCTCAGAACGCGATCTACGTTCATGGTTGCTTTGTCCAACGATTTCCTGCTTTCTTTCTCCTTCTGGAGCAGCTCCAAGCCCTTCTTAGCTGCACAGTGATACCTCTGACTGAGCGATGCTTCGGAACCCTTCACGCGTGGTATGTGACCCGTGTATCCGGCGATCGGTGGAAAATCGGATGAGATGTTATTATCTGAATTGAAAAACAAAATAAATAACAATAATCTGTAAATGTATTGTTGCGTAGGGGTGGGTGGAGGATCCAAGTAAAAGGCCAAAGTCGTGTCACAGCATTTATTAATGATTATGGAGATACACGCACTGGCAGTACTCCGTCCAGAATGTCCTGATATGGTCTAAGTACCTCCTTATAAGGGACAGGTCGCTCAGGGTGGTTACTTCCGTATTGTTTAGGCATGTACCCGGATATGTATTCCCACGACACTCAGTCCCACGCTATCGGTCAGTTCTGAGAAGCGACCAATAGCGGCCAATTCGGTGGCCATTGTTTAGCCAACTTGCACTTAGTCTAGAGATAATCCTTGAAACCAATTATAACGGTCACACAGTTTCTGGGATGCTACTCGGCCTAATCCGATCGTACCTACTCGGCGGTGTACGTAACAGTATATTGTGGAAAGTGCGGTAAATTTTTTTGAAAAATAAAGTTCAAATACTTTGTTAAAATAGTTGATCAGAATATGCATATACTGTATAGATTGGTCACTTTTGTTAATTTATTATGCTCTGTATTGTATCTGTAGTCAGATGAATGAGCATTGTTAAAAGGGAAAAAGAAAAATACCGAAAATATGGGAAGTTATGTAGAAGAGAAGCACATATGTAGTATTTACATACAGATGTATTTATATATGTACTCTTGAGATAAAATTGCTCGTATGATTCGAGGTTGAAAGACTGTATTTGGATGTCATCTTGTTCATTTTGGAATATTAACTATTGGAAGACCTGGTTTTAAACGAGAGAGACCTTTTCAAGACGACAGTCCATCTTAGTCACACTATTATAGTGTCGGTGAGTCGACACAGATATCGTGTCATAGGTAAGGTTTGGTATTTGAAATTCTAGTAGGGCAAACAAATGTCGTAAATTATCTATCAAGCCAATGCAGCTCACGTAGAGGCATTTAAAATCACCAAATGTAAATGTACATAGTTTTATAGGGCGAGTGAGACGACTGTGTTGGTAATGCACAACTGTTTATTTCGGCAGCCGGGGAGGAAGTGAATGCTTGGGGGTGAATGTTTTACGGTCAGTACCTCGGGTTTGCCACAGTTTACTCAAGTTCAATAAGTTAACCTGGAATATAATTGAGTTGTATGAGGAAGACATTTTACCTCTATACTTATGCCTATTTTCGTGTTGTCTTAGCGATGCCCTCACTTCATCTCTGTTATGTATGGGCTCCATCTTAGGTGCACTCCTTGACCTGGTGTATCTCTTGTCAACCTCCTTCCTTCTGCGTAGTTCCGATTGCTTGGCACTGAACTCAGTCATGCTGTCGTCGGCTGCCTTTCCATAAGATTTACCATATCGAAAATTCAGACCGGGAATGTAACCAGTGTAACCCAGGATGTGCTTTTTGCCACGGTGGGCCATGTCGTTGTAGTTATCGGGGTATATGCTGGTCTCCCTTTCTTTTGGTATGGGCTTGTGCAGTGCGTAGTCTTCCACTCTGTACGACGGCTGTCTCCTGGAATAGTTGGTATGTTTAAGTACTTGAAATGTGTTGTTTTAATGTGATGAGTGACAGTGACTGACCTGATGAGTCCTCTCGTCGTCAGCTCCTGCATAATTTCCCTGGTGTTGGTGCCGTAGCATCGTCCGAAGCGAAACTTCAATGTAGGGCAATGTCCCGTATACCTGTGGCAATGTAAACAAATCGATATTTTATATATGAAATGGCATCACGTAACGAACGCACAATGTGAATATTTAAATTAAATTGCAAGCGAATACAATGTCAATGTGAAAACTTGGAATCGAGACCTGGAATGTTCCAATTTTCTCGATATTTTATGTTTAATGTACATTTGGGGAGAAGAAAATGTGTGCCGTTTGCTGTTTTCTCATGAATATTTTAAGATTGCTCAGTATGTAAGTGGAGTGAATGGTTATAAATTGAAAGTAGTGTCGTTGTGATAGGGTAGGCAGTCAGGAAATTGCCTAGGGCGCTATTATATACCGTATCGTATCGTATGTACATATTTATTAAACGAGCTAATCTTGTTTTTATGTACATATACATGCATGAATATATTTCTCAATTTTTTCTTGAAAACTGAACTAACGATTTCTGGGTTTCGACCTTGAGAAATCTCATTTAGGGGGTTGAATTACCTTTGCAATTGGTGCCATTTTGATATCCTATGCTATGCATTATGCTGGCGCACATGCAAGTATATACATAATACTAAGTAGAGATTAGGTTATTGGTGCTTGTCGACTATTGGTTTACTATAGCTGATCACCTGATCTCGCGTTCGCGCCAAAAAAGGCCTCGACGTATGAACAAGCTGTATACAACAGCCAATAAGGTTTCACGATCCATCGACCAATGATCTCTCTGTGCGGAGAGTACCCAATTGGTATAAATATTATAATTGGTCCGCTGTAGGAAGACATTTAGGAAAAATGTACTTGCTGTCTCTTACACCGTCTCACTACCAATAGCATTTAGTGCCGACAATAGAAAATTGTATGTGCAAAATGCTATTGGTCGAGATGGGGTGTAAGGGATAGCATGTCCGTTTTACCTAATTGTCATGGGTGGACTATAGTCGGTTTTGGTCCGTGTTTCCTTCGGAGCTGGCAGGCCGACGGATCAAGAACAATAAACTATGTACCTCTACCACTATTCATTTGCTATAATGATACCAACACTAACAGTTCTATTGTAGTTTCTGTTCTTTCCAGTTGCCAAGGAGAACTAGCATTCATTGCATGGCAGGTAGTAAAAACTTTGTCACGAGGAAGCGACTTATCTCAAAAGCTAATAGTTCTCGTACATAATTTGAGCTCACAGATTGAAATTTGGACCCACGTACAAGTGTTAAACAATCACAAAAATTGTTTTGGTTTCTGATTTGCATCGCGCACCACTTTCTTTATTGTGACCCACTGAGACTCTGTGTAGCAAATTGGATGTAGGACGTACATACGTACATATGTACGTAACGAGAGTCATTACCACGTTCACGAATTGAATGAAGTGCAACTCTGGATCAAGACATCTGGCCATTCGGGGGGGGGGGGGGGGAATGACGCAATGATCTTACGCTTTTTACCCTGGATGAGGGCTTTTGGCACGCGTTGGCTTTAATGGATTACATTTTTATTGGATCATTTGTCGACAAGGTAGTAGGTAGGTAGGTATCACTCCATCAAGCGTGAAACAAAATTGCGCATTATTGCGGAGATGAACCCACTCGAGCTGCGACAGTTATTTATGATGGGACTGTTATTATGCAGATTGTGTTTTGCTTCAGAATTCATTCGGCGGACGTACCTATGTATGTATGTATGTATGTACATTGTATTCGTTTGTAATGACGTGTCGTCTCAAAATATTATAATAAAGGTCATAAATGAAAATAAAAGTACATACATATACATAATATTACATACCCGTAATAGGCTTCAATCTGACGAAAGAAGGAAAATGGAGGAAATTGGTGCAATTAACTTGTTTGTTTCGGTCAAGGCTCTTCCGCAAATTAAGATTGTTGTCAAGGATTGGTATTGATTTGGTGTTAAATCTTGCAAACGATCTCTAAGTAATTTTTCCTCGGTGAATCAGTGTGAGCGTCCGTCAAAAATGACGAATGGTTATTAAGTTATCGATTTTTCTTTTTGCCATTTCCCCGTTATATAATTTATGTTTTTTCTTGTACGTATTTGTTTTCAATAATAAATTACAGTTTATTCTGATTTAGAAGAAACGTTACAGTGATTGTTTGGTTAAAAGTACTATACTGTCTACTTGGAGTATAAATAGGAATCTTGTGCTTGACGGTGATATTACTTTATCTTGTTTATTACTAACTGATGGCAGTACATATGTGACTTTATCGTCGATTGGTTTTAGTTTATTGTTTACAAGTCGTAAAGTGCGATTATAAAGGTTGTTACATAAACATGGACGGCCCAACCACGCTCAACGAAAAAGATGCGCACAGTCGAATTTTGTACTGTTCGTTGCTTTTGCGCATCCTTTTCAAGGAGTGGGGATGGGCCATCGTAAATAGACTGAACTTTACATTTAACATATTTACTTTTAATTATTGATTGTTAAAAGTAAAAAAAAAGGTGCAAGTCGCAAAATGTGTTACTTTTTTGGCATCAATGACACATTTTAAGAAAATACACTCAAATATTGAGTGTATTTGACTACTCAAATATTCACCGTTTATTAAAATTACGATTGAGATAAACTAGAGTTTGGCGATCAGAAAACTTAAATCTTCTGAATTCATATGAAATTCAAAGTTCTGAAAAATTTGAAAAGAATGTCTCTATGAAAATATGAAAGGATCACAGTGTTGTAAGATCTGGTTGTCAGAAGTAAAGAGCGGACCAAGTTTGCGCCGTTCTTTGTTTATTGTTCGTTTTTATGGTGAATCTTTTTTTTGCACTCTATTTTCGTAGTTTGCTATTTCCTGGAAAATAGACCCAAAACGCCCTGTTTCCTGGAAAGAGCACGCTTCCGGTCCTACCTCTAGTCAGAAGACATGGGCGGTGGTGTGTAATTAGTAGAGTGCAGACCCAAAGCGCGCCGCTCATTGTTCAATTGTTGTAAATGCTTTGTAAAAAAGGTTCGGCAAACCTTTAACAATGCATTTACAACATTTGAACAATGAGCGGCGCGCTCTGGGTCCGGGCTTTAGTAATGAGTAGAGCATGGCACTCAGCGTGCTATTTTCTAGGAAAGAGGGTTTGTAGGACAATAGTAGCTTTGTAGGACAATAGGGTTGATAATAGTCAACCCTCTTTCCTGGAAAATAGCACGCTGAGCGTCGTTCTCGACGGCTAAAAAACTGGTTCACTATTGTCAATACCTAGTGTCAACCATTTTTTTGCTCTCCTGCTTTCTCGGACAATGGAGAGGTCTATTGTTATTTTATGGCGACAATTCGACCGCCAATCTTTGGTAATGAGTCTCGCAAGGCGGTTTATAACGGGTCTATGTGACGAGCCAGAATGTTAAATTCTGCGCGCGCACATTAATACGGGAGGAAAAGCCTGTTCCTTTTGTTCCTGTTGTATCCTGCTCGCGCAAATTAAGTGAGTATGTACCGTTTACCATGCACCCTTTTTTTTGATCTTTCGACTTAAGATCTTTCGATTTTCGATCTTAGCCTTCCGATATTTGCGTTTTCTGTAATTTAACATTCTGGCTCATCACGGAGACCGGTTTATAACATTGTTTATTTGACGGAGAGCCACAGTGAACTCATCGCTCGCGAGTCACATTACAAGATGACAACTCAACCATTCTTCAACTCATGCATGCCAACCTAATAACTCATACATGCACTCTTCTAGGGCATAGAAGAATGCACGTATGAATCTAAACTATAAAACTAAATCCCACATTATTGAGTTGACTGATCCACTAGTTTCTATCTATTATAAAAAAATCGATAAAAGCCATTTTAGTGCATTTTACAAACTCAAAATATCACAGAATTTTTTAAGTGTAAACTTCTCACACCCGCGCAAACTTGTTTAAAGTTTCACTTCTTTACGTTTCTTTTTAGAAAGATTTAGAGCATCTAAAATATAAATTCAGCTGGTTCGGTTTGTTAGTATAATATTAAAAATTAAAGCCTTAAAAGTCTCAAGTTACCACGAGCTTTAAATATTGACATGAACGACAAGGTACCATTTTAAGTGCTACTTTCGATCCCCGAGCTACACCCATCACGTTGCATAAATATCATCATCGCGTGATCCATCCAATAACCATGTCGTATCTTACGACATCTGACTCGAACAAAGTGTTCGAGTAAAACTTTTCACGGAAAAGCGTAGTAGTATACCTGTGGCTCGGGAAATTAACCCCATACAAGGATATCTGCGAAGAAATTGTTGAAATTATTACCCTCGAGAGGTAAGGCCAAGACGGATGCGATGTCGTGCAGCGGGAGCTTTTAGCGAAATCACAAGTGCAAAAGGGTTTTTTTTTTTTGATGTGTTCGTGGGTTTTATTTATAAATGTGTGTGCGGTTAGGGGTAGTGCCTAGTACAGGGGCGTACGGTGCCCTCGAATAAAACGCAAGGGTCGTTTCAGACCAGGTGGTACCGATCACTATCCAGTTTATCCGAGCCTGACCTCGTTCACACCATACAAATGGGAAAAAGATTGACTTTATCTCCGTATTACACCCCTTTGCTTTCAATGCTAGAGTACCATGAGATGGTATATCAACTTTGGCGGTTTTAAAGTGAAAATTATAGGTTTGGCGTTGCACGCAAACAAATAAAACAAATAAAAAGCGAACATCGTTTCAAAAACTGCGCATCAACGGTGTTACCTTTGTTTGAACAATTAGTGTAAAATAAGCATTTTTTTTATTAATTAAGCGAAGAGTAGAAGCATGGTCCAAATAAATGTCCTGGATTTCTTTTATTATTTCTCTCACGTACAAATCCACAACCACCATAAGTGAAACTTCTACGTGGTAGTACGTCATGTCCGTCGTTGTTGGAACAGGTTGTACTAATGTGCGTGGTAGACATCATCATTTGATGGTTGTACCTCCTGTTCGCACATTTCTTTATTGAATGGCTCCTATTCCAAGAGCTATTCGACTTCTCAATGAAATGAAATGGTTTTTTCGCAGGTTACGAGCGTATAGTCTAGCAAATCTGAGTCGTCTTCTTAAGGTTACATCACTAATTTCAATTGAAAATTGATCCGAGATCTCTTTTCTTATCTCTACAGCAGTTTTGAACCGTGTCCGTAAAGATAATTGATCAGGTGATCTTGTCTCTCGGATGTGCATCTTTTCGGTCCTGTCCCCTTCTTACGAGCAAAAGTTCCAGAATATTTTTTATTTTTCATTATTCTTGACACAGTAGATACAGAACGTCCCATTTGTTGAGAAACTGATCGCAATAAATGTCCAGAGTCTGCAAAAGTCGCGATTTTTATATTCTCCTCCAATGATAGTTGAGTGTATTTTTGCATGGTATTTTTATTTTCAATGATTTCGATCCGTAAACCTCAACAGCTCACACTAAACTGAACTCAAATCGTAGAACTCAAATCATATGTAAAAGACCCGATCGTTAAAAACCACACACCTAAAGGGACAATATTTTTATTGCCCAAAAATCGTAAAATCACAAGTGTTCCGGTTTCCGAAACCGCGACGGTATGTATATATGTATATATTTTTATTTCTCTCCTGTCCAAACTTAAACTTAAATAAATAAATATATTTGAAATATGATACAGGAAGACGTTGTTATAGAAGGGATTAATATAAAAATAAATTGAAAATTATTGGTCTTGAACAAAATCATTTGGAATATTGTGCCTTTTTTCCCTGTTTTGAATGAGAATTATTTAAATTGTGCGATTTTAAAAGAAACTTTTTCTTTAATATTTGCCTTCAATTAAATACAATTTTTTATGATAGTACTTTGATTGATAAAAAAAACTCGTTGATTTTTTATATGCTACATAAATGAATTTTATTTCATAAACAATGCTAGACATAAATTGCAATAGGAAAAAATCAATAATACAAATATTATTAAAAAAAAAAATTTGCACAAAAGTGAAATTATTTATTTATTCTGTTGAATTTTTAACTTTTAAGCTTTCTAGAAATTATATTTGTACAACGATCTATGTAATTTATGACTAATGGGTCAAATTAAGTTTGACATATACATACATACATACATATGTATGTATGTACATACACATATGAGAATTATTTGAACTCATTTCGATTCGTTACTGTCATTCTAATTAATAATATATGAAAAAAATTGATTCAGACGCCCTCGTTCGAGCAAACTTTCTTTAATAATTTAATTAAACGATAATTCTGTCTAAAATGACGTATACTTGTTGCGTACAATTAAAATATAATCACAATTATGTGTACATTTTAATTAAAACTAATTTTCAACCGGTTCGCGTGTCGCGAATGCAAATCTACGTACAATTAAAAAGCGATTAATATTGTCTTATAATTTGCAAAAAATATTTTTTCACTACATGTTAGCATGTTGTTGTGCATAAGAAATGAAATGAGACTCATATAATTATACAAAGAGCAGTAATAACATTAGAATAATAGTTGGAATGGAACATAAAAAGACGGTCGACACTCTTGTTTTCAATGCGTAAAATAAAATTATGACTTTTTTGATTTGAAAAATAGTTGTTCGGTTTCTGCAGAAAAATAATATTTAAGTACATGTTTTATTAAGATTTCCATTTACGTTAAAAGGGTCAAGTTTGGTATTTTCCTTAAGTGTATTACGTGACTGTGGAAAATCTCTCTAGTGTATTACATTTCACAGCACATAAACTGGTATTGTTTTTGACATGTCTATATTTAAGTCACGTTTGGCTCATTTTTATCGTTTGCATCCGAAACAAAGTAGGGGGAAACATTTCAGTTGCATATTTCATCATTTTGTACAAGTATGATGCAATAGTAATGTTTACGTAAATTAGGAATTATATTGATGAGATAGTTATTAAGAATATTCTTCTTGTTTAGACATTCTGTGACATACATTTATGTATGTACAGCGGAAGGGGAAAAGAGGCACTTTCCTTTTCATTAATACTCGCATCGAGCTGGTCATATTATATTCAGAATAGTATCTATGCTACGATTGTTAATTTTTAAATGATCAGGTAAACTGGGTTGACAAGTTTTATTAAATTTGTGTCAACATTTTTAAAACACGAAAAAATTAAATCCTTCTAGGAAAACATTTCTATAAATTGATATTTGGTTTGGTGAGCAATTCCCAATTTTTTGTTTTAAATGTTTTGAGTCAACTAAGATATGATAAGTCCTCAGTTTGTTCTTTTCTCTCGTTGCACGTACCGACGTGATGATCTCAACGTCTGTATTATGGTGCGTACGCACCAAGCCAACGAACGGCCCACAAGCCAACTTTAAAAACCAGTAGCGTACAAAATATCGAAATAAAAATTAAATTTAAAAATTGAAATTAAATATCAAAATTAAAACTATTATTATTATATCAAAATAAAATTATAATCATTATATTAAAATTAAAATTAAATATTGAGAGTTAAAACAGAACATGCACAATTTAAATAAATTTTCGAGATTGACCTAAAATTAGATCATCAACAATCACATACAGGTAATCCTCGACTTTTGTTTGTCGAAGATGTTTTGACTTACGAAGATACGCACTAAGATCGAAAAAAAATCAAAGAATTATTATTTTTACTTCCCCGTAATGCGCAGTTACTGAGAATATATCATGTATTAGTATGGGTGATCCAACGATTTTTGCTAACCCGGGGTGTTGTCGGTCACATCAAACGGATTTTTTTATTCTTAACTGGATAGTATGAATAGAAACTGCATAGAAACTGATAGTATGAATAGAATCAGCACATTTAGACACATTTTGGCCGAGTGTAAGACAAAATCGGCTTAATCATGCATATTTCATCATTAGCTTGAAGACGCTGAATTACTTGAGATTGCAAGAGTGATTGAAAAGGAAATTCCAATTTACAGGAACCGTTTCAATAAAAATCAAGTCATAAACCAAGGTTTGACCAACAGCTACTAGTGGGAATCGAACCGCTCGAATGCATAATACGATGACCACTAGTCCACGCTACTGGTTCCACACATGTGGCACCCATGTGGCCTTCCTTGTACCCTTTTATATTCTCTCGGGTATAATTCGCGCGCTTCTTCCATCTATTTATCGTCCATTCTTTTGGCTACTTGACCCGCCCATTGCCGTCTATTTATTTACTAATCAGTGCAAATAATATTAAAAATGTCTTATTGGTGATAGTTAAGGTTCAATTTTCAATGGATGCTCATTCATGCATAGGCATCAATCAATCATGCATACTTCACCTAAAAGATTGTTCCAAAGTGACGAGTGTGCCAAACAGATTAAGACAACAAATTATATATTTTTATTATTAATACATAATTATTACATAAATCGAAACCATACATGACATCTATGGTCAGACATTGCAAGCATTGTATACAATACTATCAATAAACATCGTGTACAATACGATCAATAACATTTTCATGTAACAATACAAATTGTATATACACTAAACATCCACAGAGACATATGCATATGGAGAGAAACCTGAGATATAACATAATAACTCTGAAAGCCAATTTCACACGAATCGTTTCAATGTAAATCAGAAATATTAGCAAACTCTGATTAGAAACGACCGACCTGGTTACAAACCAAGGTCTGGCCAGCAGTAACCGGTATTACTCGAACTCACAACCACACTGACCATAGCAATATATGCTAACCACTAGTCCATGCTGCTGGTTACAGCAAATATACATTACAGAGCGCGACTATACGGCGCAATATCGCTTGCGTCGTATCGTTGAATCAATATTGTCACAACATGACGTTTCCGCAAATATTAATACGCGCATGCGCACTTTCGTTAGTACACGTGCACTCGCTACTATGACGTAAAGTCAAAGAAAACGGCTTTGATTGATACGTTACGGTGACATGTACTGATGTATAGTATGAATAGATTTTGTCGGCTACTGCCGTTACGTCTACGCCACGTTAGCCATGAATGTGTCCATATAAAATGTACCAAAGAATACTGTTGGTCGCGTGCAGTTGCCGGTACGTGCTGTGCTTATATGAATATACCTTAAAGTTAATAACTAGAATTACGTCAAAGGCAAACTAAGTCGAATATATAATATGTACAATTATATTTAGGTCAGTCTGTCGATGTTTGAAGTACTTATTTGACATAGTTATTTTATATTAAATATATGTATAGTCTACGTATACTCCAGTCGCGTGCTGAAGTCGTACAAATACAGTTTTGAAAATTTATAAACACGCAACGATGAGAATATTTATTATATCGAGTAACTAATAAGTGTAAACTCGTTCATGACTCTTAAAAATCATATCAATTTGACGTGACGTTTAATTTATTTTATAATTTTATTTATTATTGGAAAATACTTACACATATAATATTGACCGCATTTTTATTACCTATTGTGAAACTTATTGTATGTATTATTGAAAAGGCTTTCGAACGGAACGGAACTATGAACAAGTTTCGCTTTGTTTGTACAATTTTAGCAGTCCAAGTACAGATCATCATAATTTTGTTCCGATTAATAAACACGTGTTGAATTATTAACAACCGTAATAATTCAATCAAACTCGCTAATTAACTTTCATCGCAATAACGAAGCGTAATTGAATTTGAACTAAAGGTTAAATTGAATAAATAATATATATATACATATATATATTTTAGAACGGAATTGGAAACGCCGCCATTGTTTGTGAAATAATAGGAAGTTTTCTTTTGACGGTGATTATTTTAACTAGAAGAAGTGTTAAACTGCGAGTTGATGATGCTGACGCTGATGCTCTCGGATGATGTGAGAATTTCCGTGTGAAAGTGTTTCTCGTTCGCATACATGTAAGTATGTATAAATGCTTACATATGATTACATCTCGTAAGTGTATCGTTCGCATTTTCACTTGCTATGCGTATATAAGTAAAATAAAAATAGCTCGAGACTGAGAAAAACGGCTAAATCAGACACGCATAGACCGCATACTCCAATCAAGTCGTTTGGTAACTGGTAGGGTCAGTATCGAGATCCGATTAGCAACTTTGAACCGACCTTTACTTAATCGTTCAGACTAAATCGGGATCATTGCTCATTTTATTTGCTCGTTATACGAGTATACTTAGTCTGTGGTTTTTTGTGTATAAAATGCGCCGCTGATGAAATTTTTATAGGGAAACGATGCGAGGCGAGAGTGGGGGCCGGAGTTAAGTATTTTGTTTCACAATTTTTGGATGAATCGTCTCATATAGGATACAAGTGAAACTATCTGTGGCGAACAATACTTAATAATATGGTCGAGAGCAGCAACGGAGAAACAAAATGGCAATAGCGATGCAAGGTGAGAGTGAATTTTGCATTTAAATGTATTTCCGTTACACCATTTTCGTATCCGTCACTAAAAAAGTTTACCTAAAGATGCTTTCAATTGTGTTGAAACAAGCTGCTGGCCAGACCTTGGATATGCGATTCCAAGGTCATCAGAGTTTGCCAATTTATCTAATTTCATTGAAACGGTTGCAACAAATTGGCAACCCTGTCCCATCTCTTTCGCAAAAACTCGAGTTATTCAACATCTCGATTTTCACTGATTAGAAAAATAATGCAAAATTTGTCCGTAGATCTCTTATTTCTGTGGTTGTTAATCATTCGACCATAGATGTCGTGTTTAATAAATGGGTTTATACCTGTTTCAATAATTATTAAATACTGTTTAATCTTCCTAGTACACTCGTCGCTTTGGAACAATCTGTTAGACGAGTGTGGGTTATTGATTATTGAAATATGAAAAAAATAAAAATAAAGTATATAACCAGCAACATAGCTCAGTAGTTAGCGTTAAATGCTATCAACTGAGGGGTCACGGGTTTGAGCCCTGATCCAGTGTTGCTGAACAGACCTTGCATGTATGTGACCCAGCTCAATCGTTTCCCATCAGATTTTGCCAATTTGTCTGATTTAATTGAAACGGTTGCTACAAATTAGCAACCCTATGCCATCTCGAGCTATTCAGCATCTCGATATTCACTGATTAGAAAAATAATGCAAAATTTGTCCATAGATCTCTGGTTTTTGTGGCTGTTAATCATTCGACCATAGATGTCGTGTTTAATAAATGGGTTTATACCGGTTAAAATAATTATTAAATAATTCTTAATCTTTCTAGCACACTTGTCGCTTTGGAGCAATCTGTTAGACGAGTGTGGATTATTGATTATTGAAATATGAAAAAAATAAAAATAAAATATATAAATAGCAACATATCTCAGTGGTTAACGTTTAATGCTATCAACTGAAGGGTCACGGGCTCAACCCCTGATCCAGTGTTGCTGAACAGACTCAGAGTTTGCCAATTTGTCTGATTTCATTGCGGAAACGGTTCCTACCAAATAGGCCATCTACCCTCATATGTCACCATTATTAGAATTTATAATAATATTATAAATTTACATATGGTGGCGCCTTGGGGCAATCCCAAAATGAAACCACGGTAAAAATATATATATTTTAATATAAATAAATAAAATATATGCTAGATATATAGATTGTAGATCGTAGTATGTTCTATTTTATATTTATCCTATATGTTTTTAATTATGGTATATTTTATATCTTATTGTATATTTTTTTCTTTTTGTGTAGGCATAGTGACGGCTTGGAGCCAGTCTGTAATGTCACTATGGCGAGACTGTAAAAAATATATATGTAGGCTAAATTAAAATTGTGTTAATGAATTAGAAATGGCCAAAAAATGATTAATTATTCGAGGCCATAGTGAGGTCCACCGGGAATTGCGAAAAACGGCCATAAAACTCGACACAAACACGCATACACCGCTTACTCCAAGCCGACCAATTTGCATACAACTACACAATAGTAGGGGGTTGTAAAAATTCACCAGTCGTAGACTTTTCATTTTAGTAAGGCTTTTGTTCGAGGACAAAAAGTTTTCCATGCTTTCACGTTCGCAACTATAATACAACATACCTTCCGGAAAACACGCCTAAGCTGTGTTTTATGTTTGTGTGTGTTTTTCATCCATTTTCCTTTCGCTTCCGTGTATCTTTCCGTTCGTGGGAAAACTAACGACATCGACCGGGCTGGAAATGCGCGATACAACATTTTCACCGTGGAAAATCTATACTCGACAATTCCAGGAAGCTGAACTTAATCCATTGTGGATATACATACGGTATTGTATTGCACAAAAATGCAATGTTTGAATTCTCTAATCTGTATGTTTTCAGAATTAGCACATTTTGCATAACACATTCATAAAGATATACCGTTATATTTATTTATTTATCAAATTGGATAGTTTTTCCTCATGTGCTATCGCTCATAGATTTACGGCGACGAATTAAAAATATAATATATAAACCTGCTTATATGTTTACAGATAAAAAATCTAAATTTCAAATTGTTGTGAACGAAATTTATCTAATGTCAGTCGATAAATTTACATTTCATCAAATTCACGCACTTCAAACGCTCTATTCTTTTCTTATTTATTGATTCAATTTTATGGGAATTGGTGATTGCATCCGCATAACATCTCATTGGATATTAAATCTGAAAAACATGCAATACTTTGATAACTTTTTTCTCATTATTTCCTGTCATTTGTGAATTATAAAAACTTATTTCAGACTTTTCTATTTTTTCTTCTCTTCCCGTTGTATTAACTACACAAATATGAACGTTTATTCAGATCAATCAGATTTTATGCAGATCAACAAGTTTTCATTTGGGACTGCCAAAATTTATATTCTATTATATCGCATGGCTCTCTAACTTACGTACGTATATGTATATATGTATATGTATATCATATATATCATTTTCAACTGTTTGATTTTTCATTTATGTAAATCTACAATTTTCAATTTAGAATAACCCAATTCAGTACTTCCAACTTAGATGGTAGACGGTTTTTGAAAGGTATCGGCAAAAATACAAAATTGTCTTCTTTTCCAAATGTTTATAGTTTGGACATAACCTAATTTGCAAATTGCAAATATATCAAACGACGCTTAAACCCAAATTATTCAATAAATGACATTACTTGGATCCGTATTGTTGAAGCGCGTGGAATCAATGGTCGACTTGGGTATCACTTTTGATCCTCAATTCACCTTTCACAACCACATCAAGATAATCGCTGACGTTTACTTTCGTCGACTTGGATTTGTCTTGAGATATGCTAGATTATTCTCCAACCCCTTGTCTTCTCGCTTGCTTTTCAGCTCGCTTGTTAGAAGTAAGCTAGAGTATAATGCAATTGTGTGGAATCCGCATGAAGCAAACTACTCTCTTATTATAGAAAAAGTGCAAAAAGCATTTCTTCGTTTTCTTTATAAGAAAGAGTATGGGTACTACCCATATCTCTATCCTACTCCTTTCCTTTTGGGCATGCTTGGGTATAATTCCCTTGAACTTCGGAGAAACTTCTCGTTAATTCGTTTCGTTCTCCAGCTATTGCGTGGTAATACGTCATGCCCGCTGTTGCTGGAACAGTTGGGACTTTATGTCCCTAATAATTATGTGCGTGGTAGACATCATCATTTGATGGTTGTACCTGCTGCTCGCACAGTTCTTTTTCGAATGGCTCCTATTCCAAGAGCTATTCGACTTCTCAATGAAATCATTGCTGCTGTCCCTGAATGTGATATTTTCCACCTTGGGGAGCGTAGATTATCGGATATTATTTTAACATATTTATCTGGTAACCTGCGCTCATCATTACTTTCTTAATTTGAATGTGATGAATGAGTGGAATCTTAAACTACTCTCTTCCATTTGGGCCTCGCTGTGATTTTATTTTTATTCATATTTTGTTTTATTTTATTTTACTTTTTCTTTCTCCTTTGTACATTTTTATATACTATTTTAATTTTGTTCAGTGTAAAGAAAGAAACGGATTTATGGATTTTATTTTTAATTTTTACACTTTTGTTATTTTTTTTTCTCTCTGAATGATGTATTATTTTCCTTTTGTTACTTTTTTTTATTTTATTTTACCATGTTTTTTGCTTTTGCTTTTTTCCTTTATTTACAGTTTACTTGTTTTTATATCTTTTCAAATGTAGGTCATTGTGGCGTATTAGGTCCTTCCTGTAACGCCACAATGGTCCAAAACTATTAAATAAATAAATAAATAAAATAAATTACTTAGTGAGTAGTAAAAGCGTAGTGTTCTGGTAGAGCTATTGCATACTAGTATTTTTATTTAATTTAATTCAATTTATTATTTATAATAATAATAACAATAAAATGACCAGTGTGACCTGACAGGTTGCCCCAAAGCGTCACACTAGTTTTACAAAACAAACGAAAGAAAATAACAAAATAAAAACAATAAAATTCCAATCATTCATCTCATTCAAATAGTCTCGTGTTGAATCTCAAGAACTCAACCAGCTCATCAACATGAAAATTGAACAGGTCCAAATGCTCATCAATTACATTAAGGAACCGGATAGCCTTTACAAGAGACGAGTTATTGAAAGCTGACGTTTTCGCAGGAATAAGTTGAAAAATTAAATGATGACGCAAAGCTCTACCGCATTCAGGCGCCGAAAATTTAAATTCCAATAAAATCGAAGGGTTGTCGATTCTTCCCTTTAATACTCCAAAGAAATATTTGGAAATAGCAATAATTCTTCTTGAAGATAGTGAGTCAAAGCCTAGCATACCTTGTAAAAAGGCAGTGGAAAATAAATATGGGTAATATTTATATTTCTTCATATAAAGGCATCTAAGAATTTTTTTTTCGTGAATAGGTCCTGAAATACATAGGTCGTGAGTTCTAGTCTCGGCTAAATATGCTGCTGGCCAGGTCTTGTGGTTTAAAAAAACACAAAGACCAACCGTTTCTTGTACAAATTTTCCGATTTTTCTAGCTTAATTGTTGTGACGGATCTAATAAATCGGAATCCTCCCATTCTGTTTCTCGCAAATTCGAATTATGTATTGGCATTTCGAATTTGTTGAATCTTATAAATGCTACCTATGCATAGATATATAATATACATAGATTCTCCCTCACGCTTTATACTGGTCTCCTTTTTGGCGCATGCAAAATACATGGCGCATGCATAGTTTCTCTCAGTAGGTAGGTAGGTACCGCTGCGTCGTAGGGAAAAAACCTTTTTTTTCCCAACTTCCCCGCTAGTTAAACCCCCCGCACCCCTCAGTTAGTGAAGACAAGATCTCCGACCAAAATCACACGTCAGGGCCCATCTAGTGTATTATACATCAATGTACGTATATAATGTAGTGTTGCGTACGGGTGGGTGGAGGATCCAAGTAAAAGGCCAACAGTCGTTTCACAGCATTTATTGATGATTCAGGAGATACACGCACGGTCACTGCTCCGTCCAGAATGACATGATATCGCCTACGTACCGCCTTATAAGGGGTAGATCTCTCAGGACGTCTAATCTGTTTACCTACAGTATAGTCACGTATTCGGATATGTATTCCCACGGTATGAGAAGTGCAATCATTGTTTAGCTTTCATGCACTTAGCTTGTCGCTAATCCCTAAAACCACTTACACCGGTCTCACGGTCTCTCAGGACGTCTAATCTGTTTACCTACTGTATAGTCACGTATTCGGATATGTATTCCCACGGTATGAGAAGTGCAATCATTGTTTCATGCACTTAGCTTGTCGCTAATCCTTAAAACCCACTTATACCAGTCGCACGGTATGCATTTAGTTAATCCGTTAACAGATATCCGTTACAGATAATCTTTGAACGGTCACAGTCTCTGGGCTTCTATTCGCTTAATCCGCGGCGTACGTTACAGTATTTTATTTCTAATATTAAAAATTTGTCGATTGTTCATAGATATCTGTTCCTATTGTATTCTATGTACTGTTAAGTTAACAAAAATTAATATAACCACGCAAATATAAATAATAAAATATACATATGTACACATACATATATTTTTCACTTTATTGATCTAGTTTTGAAATGTGTTATGATGTACTTGGAGAGTGCCCAGTATATTTGCTAGTTGTGTATATTTTATTTTCCTTCTTCTCGAAGGATCCTTCAATCACTTTATAAACAAAATAACACTCGATTTCAATAAAAGCGACAGGAATCGATCCACTCTCCTTCTTTTCCTATTCCCAAGAGTAAACAGAGTTTATCTACGGTATCCAGCACATACAACATTTCAGCGATTCGCATAAATCAGGCCGATTTCACAATTTTTTTCGGCCAAAACAAATCGAATTCTCCTCAACTGGCCGACACGATGACGAGATGGCCAGATTTCAAAAAATTCTGCTCGAAAAACGCAAAGAGCAGTGAAAACTAGAGAGAGTCCGTCGTCCTATTTTTGGCGCACTTATCAGTCAATTCTACGTACATTTTAGCAGTTCACCGGCCATGAAAATCGTCTCCCAAGCTTTTATGATCTTTTTTTACCTTATTTGTCTTTCGATCGAGCCGGAAGTAGGCCATTCCGTCGATTCAATAATGCAACGCTTTATTAAACCTTTCGCACGATTTCGTTGACGTCTGGTCAGGTGTGAATAAATAAAAATCAGTCTACCGTGCTATACAGTAGTACAATAAGATTTTATCATGTTTCTAGAAGTCTGTAGTCCTCGACGGAAGTTGGTCTGATACTGATCTATGTCTTCTTGAAGATATGTGCCCAGGTTCAAGTTCAATAAGTTTAGAAAAGAAACTGCTTAACCCCCCCCTCACCGAAGTGGGGTATGCAAGTGCCCCAATTTTTACGTTTTTTGTAATAACTATGTGGTTTTCAAAGCTATACACCCTATATTTTTTGTATTCCTAGAATGAACTACAAGAAATTTATTTTAATAGATTTTGTATGATTTAGAAAAAGGGTACATTGTAAAAAAATACATTTATACGTTCCAAAGTATGATTTAAAGGCGGTAGCGATAAGTCGTGTTTTTGACTGTTCGCTTGCATATTCTTGTTGATCGATGAATCAATGCGAGAGAAAGAGACAGCTATATTTTCCTAAGCTATTGTTTTCGTCGCTTTTGGCACGTGGCTATTGAGTCATGCAATCGCCTGTTGGCCTTACCTATGTGCGTTTGCGTGTTGATGCTTGTCGTTATTTTTTAATACAAAAATAGTCAAAAACGTGCTATAGGACTAAAACTTTTTTTATGTTGATGTATAAAATGATTAATAAGATATATATTGAACCCATTTGTATTAAGAAAAGCTGTATTTTGATTATAAAATACTGAGGTCTTACTCGACCCCGGTTCGGGACAATCGTTCGATCTCGACGCTCCGTCTTTCAAAGATTAACCACTTCATCGCCATAAGCGCACCGGTGCGTGCTCCTTCGTATTTAAAGCTATAACGCAAAATTAATTTTGGTTTCTTCACAGTGACACCTAAAAATATCTTGTGATACTAATAAAATTGAAAAAAGCCAATATTTTAAATTAGTTTGTGATATATTCAAGAGATGATAATATGTCAAAGGTTGTCATGAACTTGGTTTTTCAATACGGATGTTTTATTATTTTATCAACTGGGATTTTTTAGGAAAAATGGCATATGAAATAGCGATTTAAAATTCCACATATGTATGTAGTATATAGTACACGTTTTAAATTATTGGTAATACGATATTTGTGGCAATAAATCTGCGTAACGTAGATTGGAATTAATTACTCAAAACGACTATAATTCCTCTTTACGATCGAGTATTTCATTTAACATGTACCATATACATATACTTGTGTATAAATAGGTCGTAGAGCCTTGAGTATCCATTAGTTCTATTATGTATGTATGTATATTTGACGAGCGCGTTACATTTATGCTAATTGAAAAAAAGACAGTCCATATGTAATGGCGACTGTGTATATTTGTATTACTTAATAATCATAAATAAAAAATGGCGCAACTTTCATCACATTACAAATCGCTTTGTTGTCTTAAGAGGGCTGAACAGCAGCGCCTTGTCCATACAAACGTATTACACTTCTCCCTTCCCCAATTATGGCACTAGAGAAATTATTTTTTTAATATGCTATGGATATCCACCATTGGGGTGCATCTATCGTTTTATTTTTTTGATTAATTATTTTTTATAGGAGCTAGGAGCCGCCAAACATCTATAAAATCGTCTCTTTTTTACACCCACGAAAAGAGTCTAGCGTGGTTATTTAACGGTCGATTTTAAAAAAAATACGCCGATAGATGCACAGAAAATATCTTTCTCATACCGATGATGATTTTTTTTTAAATTGGTCCAGTTTTGGAGGAAAAAATAGTAGAATACGAAACCTCGATTTTGTCAATTTAAACAACGTTTTATCAGGTCGAAGCACAACTGTCGCATTCACTCAATATATATATTGATATATATTGTCGCATTCACTCAATATATACATACACTCAATATATATATCGAAGAAAGGAACGGTAACAAAATTAAGGTTTCGGGTGTACAGTCCTCTTAAGCGTGGGGAATAAGGGATGTGTTTTCAGGCAAAACAAAAGTTTATTCGGTATAATTTAAAATGTTTTCTTATTTTATTTATCAAATTTTACTGTAGATGTGGAAAAATTAAGTCAAATCTTGAGCTTGATTTGACATGCGTAGATACGTATGGGGTAAAATTTTACATAAAAGATATACTTATATTTAGGCTTACATGGACTGGTAACTTTGGAATCGAAAATACTGAAAATAACGTTTTTATGAACAATAGCTGTTGCACCATAGTCATCGGGGACTTTTTTTTAGCATTTGGTGGATAAATCAATATGTAGTGATTAATCAATGAGTTTATGTGTAGTAAAAGTTTGATTTTATATACATATATACTAGTGTTGTACCCGATGAAATATCATTGCATGGGTGTTGGCATATTAAGTTATTAAATAAAAATAAAATTGAAAGAATTTTTTTAAAATACCTTTTTAAATATATTTAATATTTAAATATAATTGTAAAAATTACCTAACTACCTACATATAAACAATATAAAACATAAATGCTCAGAGACTTAGCGCCTTCTATTAGTCTAGAGGAAAAATTTGTAGCAAACAGTATATATACATATATAGAAGTTTTTTTATTTTGTAATTATATTCGTGCGTTTTTTTGGCAATTTTTTAGCTGTGACATATGTATGTCGAATTGAAACGAATATTATAGTACGGCGAGCTTTATCTTACACAGACACACAGACACATAGTGATATTATTTATTTATTTAAAGTTTGGACCATTGTAGCAGTACGGGAATTCCTAATGCGCCACAATGGTCAAAAATATAACAGAAAAGAAACAAAATAATAACCAAAGAAATTCGACATGCCAAAAACAAAACACTATATATGTATGTACATATACACAAACAACACATTTAACAGAATCATAACAATATTAAGCTATATAATAGCCAATAATTATATGATAGTTGTTGCATTATAGCCAACGGGGACATTTTTTCAAGCATTTGGTGGATAAATCAATATGTAGTGCTTTATCAATGAGTTTATGTATTGTAAAATTTTGTAATAATATGCGTATATAATATATTATATATAGATAAGTAATTGGTATTTGAAATGCCAGTGGGATTTGCTGATTAGTTCGTCGAGCGATTCATTAAGGCATATTACATACATATATTATTACAGTTTACTAATTATTTGCATAAAGGGTCGAATATCTAGCAGGTAACTGTTAAATTTACTGAAAACGTAGATTGAGAATTGAAAAAGATTATGTCATCCCTAGTTTTCACCCACTTTATACTTGTAAGAAATCAAATGAAAGTATTCATATTTGGCATTACAATTTCATTTCTGTTGGCATTTTGAACTGACGTTAGTTTATTTTTAAGCTGAAATGCAAAACGCAGCACTCAAGCTCACGCACTCCGGCCATGACCAAAACATTTTCGCTGTTCTTTTGCGACGCGTATTATTTATTCAATCACCTGCTACATTCATTTAACATGCTAGCGTCGGCAAAAATGAAAATAAAAAATAAAATACGTGTACGCATTAATTAATAAGGTGATTGCGTCCCTCACCAAGTCTGTACGCGCATAGGTGTATCCGTTTGACCTAATCTGTCACTTTTGCGAACTCATTGAATAATATCGTGCGTTTTATATTCCTTATAAGGATTAAGGTGTTGCTTTAGGCATTGATCTATGAGCCGTGTCGAGAAAATGAAATAAAATAATACAAAAAAAAAAAGTTCACAAACTGTAACTTGATTTGGGTCAATGGCGCAGAATGACACGGCGTTTTTATACTTTGCTTCTTTTTGCAATGATACTGTTATAATAATACAGTATGAAATTGTTAAATAGATGCGTTTGTATCGAAACCATAAAATATTGATCTTAAGAAAGGGTTTTGTACGAGTCGTGTTGAATAAATAAAAGGGGGTTGTTCCGACTTTTGTAATGACGTGTGGCAAACAGTCTTATTAACTGATTGTCGATTGGCATTATTGACGAGTTGGCATTAGTGTCGGCCCAAGCGGAAATACGCGACGGTCGACAGAGTTCGAGCAGACGGCGTACGGACAACTTGTGTTCCGTACGCTCCGCTGAACCACCACGTGCAAATTTTACATTTCAATAAACTACATCAAACCATTATCGAAGTCTTTTCCATGATGGTCACTTCGAACCGGACACCAGTAACCTAGGCCACAACACCAAACGGACAAACCAATAGGAAAAAACGTGGTCGAGAAAAAATGGATGTCAATTAAGAAATCGGTATCGTTCCTTTGTTACTATCCATACCTTTCCAATACTAATACCATGTTTGCTTCTATTTCAGCAATATATTGATTGATGTACAGAGGTACATGACCGCGTGATTGACGCAGAAAATATATAAATAAAAACATAACCTACAAAGACGCATGGGACACAGAGGTAATCCAAAATTATCGGAACGATCACATAAACATCGTAAAGGATATTCAAGTAAGTGAATGTATTCAATCTCAGGCAATCTGTTCAAAAGGCAATCATGTGGGTAGGTCAGTTTTTAAAATATGTTTTAAAGTATAACAATTAATTAACGCGATTGTATAAAATAATATCGCGCTACGAAGGAATGTTTCATCGGTCGCATCGAATTTCGTATTAAAAGTGTAAAATCAGATGTAGTGTAAAATTAGCAAAGCACGTGGGGAATTATACTTGTAGCCCCAAAGTGGCTTAAACCAAGTACATACCGGTATATTCATATACCGGCAGATCTCTTTGTTTCTTAATGTGTGTAGAAACTTTCTCCCCCCTCCCCCCTCCACAATAAATGTGGAATTATACTTGTAGCCCCAAAGTGGCTTAAACCAAGTACATACCGGTATATTCATATCGGTAGATCTTTGTTTCTTAATGTGTGTAGAAACACCCTCCCCCCCCCCCCCCTTCCACGATAAATGTGGAATTATACTTGTAGCCCCAAAGTGGCTTAAACCAAGTACATACCGGTATATTCATATCGGTAGATCTTTGTTTCTTAATGTGTGTAGAAACACCCTCCCCCCCCCCCTTCCACGATAAATGTGGAATTATACTTGTAGCCCCAAAGTGGCTTAAACCAAGTACATACCGGTATATTCATATCGGTAAATCTTTGTTTCTTAATGTGTGTAGAAACACCCTCCCCCCCCCCCCCCTCCACAATAAATGTGGAATTACACTTGTAGCCCCAAAGTGGATTAAATCAAGTACATACCGGCATATTCATACATCGGTAGATCTCTTTGTTTCATAATGTGTGATGAAACAGTGGTGATTTAAAATAAATCACAAGACTTGTAGCCCCAAAGTGGTTTAAATCAAGCACCCACCAATTTAGGGTTGTTATTTCTTCCAAAATATGTTGGATAGATTCTGGTGATAATAGTTAAAGTAGAATATTAAGATTCACGGTTAATCATTGAATATTATTACCTTATCTCTACGAATAGTTCAATTGACAGCTATAGTAGAGAATAACTGTATTTATGAGACGAAATAGTGCAACTTTCTGAAACAAATGTCAAGTGCTGAAAACGAGGAAATAGAAGCTTCGACTTCCAAGTCGCATAAAGGTCGAAATCCAACTAGGGACGTAGAACCTATTAGAGACAGGTCAAGCTCTAGAATACATCATACTCGAAGTCAGACTCAATCGATAGAAATATTAGCGAAAGAAAATAAAGTAGAAGTTACAATGGCGTCAATAGAATTAAGGTATTCGGGCGCGTTAAAAAGACTAAAGGGAAAAATAGAAAGAACCTCCGAAATAAATGAAGGCCAGTATCAAACCATTAAAGAAGCATACGATTATGTCCGAAAACTCCATTATGAGTATTTAGATAACCTCACAGATATAGAGCAGGCGGATCAAATAGACGAAGAGTTCGACATGATTTCAATGACAATTCAAAATCTTAAAGCGACATTAGATAGACAATCCATTCAAAATAATCAACTAAAAGTAGAGCAAACAACAATTAAATTTGCTAGAGATAAGTTACCGACGTTGACTATTCCCACATTTCAGGGAGATCCATCTGAATGGCAATCATTTCAACAAACCTTCAAAAATATAATAGGAAATAAACCTGAATATTCTAATGTCACTAAATTACTATATTTGCATCAATCATTACTCGGTCCCGCTTTAGCAGCTGTCTCAGGGTTAGATATTAACTCAGACAATTACGAAACAACTTGGAGTATTTTAGACAAGCAATATAATTTACCAAGACTTAATCTCAAAACTAGGATCAACTCACTTTGTGACTTAAAATTAATCACAAAGGAATCACATATCGAATTGAGAGATCTATTAAATAAGGTAACGGTGTGTATTAAAAACATTGAATCATTGGGTTACGCGAGAGAAATTTTAGATCCATGGGTAACATGTTTAGTTCTAAGGAAATTACCATTTAGTTTATTAAAGGACTGGGAAACATCTCTGGTTGACAGAGAAATGCCACCGTACGAGAAGTTAGAAACGTTTCTGCAGAATAGATGTAATGTATTACAATCTACTGCATCTGTAACTACGGTGAAGGAATTCCCTCATAGTCGTCAAAGAATCATGAGAACTCATGTCGCGAACAAAAACCCATCAAGTAAGGTAAACGCATGCGCATTCTGTCGAAATAATCATTTCATAGGCAAATGTGATAAATTCAAAGCAAAATCCAGTATGGAAAGAAATGAATTCGTTAAATCTAATAACATGTGTTTTAAATGTTTAAATTCATCACATAAGATAACAAATTGCAAGTCTAACTATAATTGCTTAAGGTGCAAACAAAACCATCATACTTTGTTGCATCAGGACGATACATTTAGTTCAAATAATACGGGAAGGAAGTCAATTAATGCTCATTCTACTTATTTCTCTCAAAGGGAGATAATTTTACCCACGGTACAAGTAGACATTATAACGTCCAATGGAACGGTCGTTAAGGGTCGCACATTATTAGATTCCGGCTCACAAGTCAACTATGTTACCACATCTTTCGCTAAGAAGAATAACTTCAAGTTAGAGAAAATCTCTCAAAAAATTGTAGGTATCGCTAATCAAGAAAGTAGCATTCGTCACATCACCAAGGTGACCATAAGGTCTTCAACCACTAATTACTCAACCAAAGTGTTGTGTTTGGTATTACCAGAAATTACTGGCGAAATTCCAACTGTGAAACTGGATCAACAGTTAATTTCAATACCAGCGGGAATCAAGTTATCAGATCCCCTTTGGAATAAACCGACGCCAATCGATTTATTGCTCGGCGCCGAGATTTGCGTTCATGCTATGAAAGCAGGAACCATCCAGTTAGGAAAAGGTATGCCTATCTTAAAGGATACCGAATTCGGATGGACAATAGTTGGTCCATATCCCGAAGTAAATAATGCTCCAGGGAAGAGCCACATAGGCTTAAGTCAATTAGACAGTCACATTCAAAACTTTTGGATGATCGACCAGGTTCCTATGGTAAAACATCAATCTCTTGAGGAGAAAAGATGTGAGGAACATTTCCAAGCACACACATCACGAGATAAAAACGGTAGATTTTGTGTAGCTTTACCATATAAAAATTCCCCGGTAGTATTAGGAAGTTCATTGCACATTGCGGAGAAAAGACACAAAACTTTGGAAAGACGTTTTTTAGCCAATAATAATTTAAAAATGGAATACAATAAAGTTTTAGAAGAGTACATAAATTTAGGACATATGTCAGAGTGTGAACCTCCGGAGGCACATGAGGTTCATTGTTATTTACCTCATCACGTCGTGGTTAAGGAGTCTAGCCTTACCACTAAATATCGTGTAGTTTTTGATGCGTCCGCAAAGACAACGTCCAATATCTCACTAAATAATATTTTGATGGTGGGACCTAGTGTCCAATCAGATTTGTTAAGTTTACTACTCAACTTTCGACTCCATAAATACGTGATTACTGCGGATATTAAGCAGATGTACCGACAGATTCAAATAGCAGAGAAAAACAAAAATGTACAATTAAATCATAATTCGTTATGGTGGGACGGCCCTAGTTGGTTGAAATTAGACGAATCACGATGGCCTCGAAGACCTCCTGAGATCACAATAGATCTTCCAGAGAGAAGGGTAGTCACTAACGCTACCCGTGTGAGGGAAAATAATTGGATAGATAAATATTCTCATCTTCCAAGACTCCTTCGAGTTTTATCATATGTTCGTCGGCCACTAAGGAATAAACAATTAAACGTTAAAGAAAATAACGAACCGTCCGCTTTAGAATTAAATGATGCTTTAAATAATTTGATTAGGTTATCGCAAATGGAATCATTTCCATTGGAATATCGTTTGCTGAGCAAGGGACATCCAATTCCCAGTAGCAGTAAATTAGCTAAATTGTCCCCTCTATTCCACGAGAATTTAATTTGTGTTGGAAGTAGACTTCCTCTGGGAACAACTCTATCAAAGTCACCCATTATCTTGTCAAATAAGCATAAACTTACACACATGATTGTCCGAGACGCGCACTTGAAATATATTCACTTGGGTACTCAAGCCTTACTGTCGTTATTGCGGCAGACCTATTGGCCATTGGCCGGACATAATACTGTCAAAGGAGTGGTGCGTTCATGTGTCATTTGTTTCAGAAATAAACCACTGTCACACAATAGATTAATGGGATTACTCCCGCTTGAACGTACCACTGCGAATTTTCCTTTCAGTCATGTGGGGATAGACTTCGCAGGACCTTTTCCTGTGAAGAGTGGTTGCAATAAGAATTCTAAGATAATTAAGGGTTACGTTTGTGTCTTTGTGTGTTTTTCCAGTAAGGCAGTTCACTTGGAACTTGTCGGAGACTTAACGAGTTCAAATTTATTAAATTGTTTAAGAAGATTCGTAGCCAGACGTGGCAGGCCCAATACGATATATTCCGACAATGCTACTAATTTTGTCGGTGCAAGTCGTGAACTCGTTAATTTAGTAAAATTAATTTACGAACGTCCTCATGAGGAGAAGCTACTACGGTATGTAGCCTCCGAAGGGATTCGTTGGAAGTTTAACCCGCCAAGGGCGCCTCACATGGGAGGGCTGTGGGAAGCAGCGGTTAAATCCATGAAGATTCATTTAAACAAGGTGTTAAAGGCCACCACCTTAAATTTCGAATCATTTTGTACGGTATTGACTCAAATAGAAGCTTGCATGAATTCCCGTCCTCTTAGTCCCTTGTCTTCGGATCCACTAGACCTTTTACCCCTCACACCTGGACATTTCTTAATTGGCAGATCCTTACTCGCTCTTCCAATGGAGGTTAAATATAACACTAATGTCCATGCCAATCTGCTTCAGATACAATTGACCACAGCAGCATTTTGGAAACGTTGGTCGGCGGAATATTTACATTCTTTGCAGTTACGACACAAATGGAAGAAGGACTCGAGCAACAATCTGAGTGTGGGTCAAATGGTCCTGTTAAAGGAGGAACACATGCTGCCAACCCGATGGGTCTTGGGTCGAGTCACTAAATTGTATCCCGGACCAGATGGCAGAGTTCGAGTCGTCGACGTCTTTACTGCCAGCGGAGAGTTTCGTCGGTCCAGTCATCTAGTGGCGCCATTGCCGATTCTACCACAAGGACCACTTGACAGGAAGGAAGATCAGCAAGAGGGAGGAGAAACAGCAGCTTCAATTCCGTCAACTTCGGTAGCTTAGTTTAACCCGAAGACACTACCCCCAACTCATATTACTTATTAGATGTAATCATGAGTTTAAATCATTCAATGTTAATAGTAGTACTCCGTAATTCACTTTAATTGTGTTGTGTGTATAATTTAAGCTATTTTCATTTTAACATTCGGCAGTATATATCTCCGAATTTAATCTAATCATTTTGTCTTTATAATATAAGACTTGTCTCATGTCATCACTCGGAAGGATTATATCCGAGTTTAAAATAAACTGTTCAAATTTGACAGTTAAAATTAGATTCATGATTTGTTAATGTTAGTCTCCAAGCCACACTTAATGGAGCATCTTAAATTATTTCATGTCTACTTAATTATAACCTGCCGGGAGTCATCCGCAGGTCTTATGTTTCTTGTTATGAAAACATAAGTTAACTCTTACTGTTTATAGTATTTATGTGAATCATAGAATAAGTAAATATTATAATACTGAACATTTCGATGTTTAACGTAGAGACATCTATAATCATAGTTCGCCTTCATTTCCTGCTTGTAGGAATGAATGAATGACTTTCCAATTTACTTTTAATTTAGCAATGTTTGTGCTACTTGTTGATGAAATCAAGTTAACTTAGGAGCATTACACTCACTAATCAAGTTTAGTTGATCGGTAATAGCTGATCTGTCTTGACAACTGTAACAGTGTCAACATTGTATTGTCTAAGTTAACATCAAGATGAGGAATGCTTAAGTTTTAAACCATATACAGTCCACTCTCTCTTCTTTAAAGTAAACTTATCTTGTAATGCTTATTCACAGCTTCAAAGGAGATTTCAAAAATTTTAATGTAAATAGAAACAACATTCACCAGAGGTATACCTATAAGTTGAAATATTACTGAACCAATAAATTGATTTTATCCTCACACTGGATGAGGCAAAGGTTTCATTATTCACCCTCTATTTAATTATTTTAAGAGCTATGATTTATTGTAAACGACTCGTCAGTAATGCTGTAACTCTGTAGAATAACTGTATTGTTCAACAGTTTTCCTATGTGGGACTATGTTCCGACTTTTGTAATGACGTGTGGCAAACAGTCTTATTAACTGATTGTCGATTGGCATTATTGACGAGTTGGCATTAGTGTCGGCCCAAGCGGAAATACGCGACGGTCGACAGAGTTCGAGCAGACGGCGTACGGACAACTTGTGTTCCGTACGCTCCGCTGAACCACCACGTGCAAATTTTACATTTCAATAAACTACATCAAACCATTATTGAAGTCTTTTCCAGGGGTTGAAATACTAAAATGAATTATTTTAATTTCATGATTCGATATTAAACAGATATTATTATATATTATTTTATTGTAATATTGCGAACAGACCGAAACGCTATCAAAATATCATTGTAGAAAAAATATTGTATAAATATATACGATTTTTTTTATTAAAATTTTATTTGGGAAAGGGGAAATCAAATATGTATGACATGAGCACAAATCACTACTGCCGGTCGGCTGAATTCGATAAAATTTTTATATGATCTTAATGATGTCATAAATAAACAATATTATATAAATACAAAAAAATTAATTGTACAATAAAAATATGAAATTTGATATAATATAATACGTAATTAAAATTTCATTTCCAATTCACTTATTTTGGGAATTTGCATATGCAATATTATATTATAAATGATAAGATGAATGCGAAAATATTTTAAAAACAGCATTCTAATGAAATTGCTTCCTGCAGAGGAAAAGGCATAATTAATTGACATTTAAATGTTTAAAATATAGATTTTTAATACAGTTTTTTTCCATATTTTCCAAATTAAATGGATGGAAAGTATATACATTTTGATACAGAACGTGACATTCGCCTACAATGTAATCTGTATATCGGCGTGTAATAAAAGCCTCAGTTCGAGGCTGAAGTTTTCCCACGATTTCGTTTCAAATGGTTGATTTGCCTACTCCATTAAAGGTGTGGTTATCCGAAAAGTCATTCGCCAAATTAAAAGACACGTCAAATTTATTTCGACAATGATGAACTCACTCATTTGCATTAAAATACAGCCAAGCGTATAAGAAAAACTGAAATTTTCCGTACTAATTTGAAACATCAGTGTGGCTCTCACTTGTCTGAATTTTTTTTCGTTTTAGTATTACTCCTATAAGTGCAAGTGGCATAGTAAATGTTTCAAAGTCTAAATTTCTTTTGAAAAAGAGAAACTCACACACAAAACAATTACGAAATGTTTAAGAAAAACTGGAATTTTCTTTATACATATGAAGCATTACAGATGCACTGACTTTGCCGTAAAAAAATTCGCTTTTCTTGCATTATTCTGATGAATAATGAGTGTCATGGAAAAAGTTATATGCAAAATCTGGCTTTATTCAAGCTTTATTGGTGTAAAATGATCATACAAAATTTATAGATATGATATTTCAACTTTAAATAAAGCGGACTTTGTATTCATCTAAGACTTTACGCTCTTTATTTTACTTTCAGTATGGCTATAAAACGAAAATTATTATATAGCCATATTATTCATAATTCATTTAAGTGCAAATCATAAAACAGAATCACTTACCCGGGCATTAAGCATCCGTTCGCTTGGGATAAATAGTTGTGTCGCTCGTTTTTGCTGACATCAACCCACATTTTTTGACAGATTTCAATTCAAAAGTCGCCGAATTATGAAAGAAAATTTGGAATATACATTGTGGCGATTCGTCAGATGCGCAAAAGATCTATGTGCACGTTTTTAATTGATCAAAATTCAAAAACGTCGAAGTTCCCGCGCGTTCGTTCCACTATTTGGTCGCGAACGACTTTCTACTGCAAAAGACGGTCACCGACTGAGTTGCTGCGAGTTTCGTTCGCGTTTCCATGGCTACAGTCAGTTTTGTTTGGATTGGACATATGTAGTATGTATGTGTTGCAAATGTCAAACTAAACTAGGTGAAAAACGCTCATTATTGAGGTACACACAGTCAAGGCTATTACAACGTGGATTTAGAATTGAAAAATTAAGGTGGGCCTCTTTCTGTGGGGGGGGGGTCTCTATTTTAAGATAAAATTGTCTCTTTCAGAGTTTCTGGCTATTAGACTTATCTAGTGCTAGTTTTAGGGGGGGGGGGCTAGGTTGGGCGGCGCCAAATAAGTTAGGGCGCCGCTCGATGCGTCAAAGGCGCTTTAAATTTTAAAATTAGAGCGCCAAAAGCCCTACAAAATTTTAGATTAGAGCGTCAAAGGCGAATTTTTTTTCTAAGGATGTATAAAAAAAGTCCCGAGGGCGTCATTGGGTGTAAGGCCGGCACTGGACTTATCGTACATACATAGGTGGTACGACAAACCCTACGACAGATATACGAGAGATCTTTATATTTTTATAGATATATTTTGGTAACATAGAATACGCTTTTAGCAAATGGAATCCTCATGTAAAAAAATATGACATGTATCGAATGGGTACAAAGGAGAATTACAAAGATTCCTTATGAACTTAATTCACTTTCTTATAATCAAAGATTGAAAAGAATGAATCTGACTACACTCAAAGTCTTTAAAATAGTAAATAATCATTATAAATTTCATCATATGTCCAAGCTTATTACATTACACTCACTCACCTCAGAGGTCACTCGCTTAGACTCCAAAACGAAAAATTTAATAAATTGATCAGAGATTCCTTCTTTTCAAACAGAGTGGTTTCAGTTTAGAATAGTCTTCCCAATGACGTTGTAATTTCTGACAACCTTAAGAGGGCTGGACACCAGCGCCTTGTTCATACAAACGTATTAAACTTCTCCCTTTCTCAATTATGGCATTAGAGAAATTATTTTTTAATATGCTATGGATATCCACCATTGGGATGCATCTATTGTTTTATTTTTTGATTAGTTATTTTTTATAGGAGCTAGGAGCTGCCAAACATCTATAAAATCGCCTCTTTTTTACACCCACGAAAAGAGTCCAGCGTGCTTATTTAACGGTCGATTTAAAAAAAAAAATACGCGCATAGTTGCACAGAAAATATCTTTTTCATACCGATGATGACATTTTTTTAAAAATTGATCCAGTTTCGGAGGAGAAAATAGGAGAATACGAAACCTCGATTTTGTCGATTTAAAATACGTTTTATCTGGTCGAAACGCAACTGTCGCATTCACTCAATATATGTATATATATTGATATATATATATATATATATTGTCGCATTCACTCAATAAACATATACATTCACTCAATATATAACGGCAACGGCAATAATATAACGGCAACAAAATTAAGGTTTCGGGTGTACAGCCCTCTTAATATTTTTAAGAATAAGCTTGATGTATTTCTTAAACTTAAAGGATTTCTGTAATTCTTCTTAATTCTGTTTCTTGTTTACTTTTTTTTCTCTTGTTTTTTATTTTTATTTTAATATTCTAATTTTGAATGTATTTTACAAACCCCTTGGGTCTATCGGCTTTGCCAGCTCACCCAAGTATGTTAAATAAATAAATATTGACAAAACGACTGACACAGCTGGACAGGGAAGTAGGAAAGTAGGATTAAACATTAACGTAAATAAGGCCAAACTATTGTTCAATAGTTATTACATGCCTGATCGCATCTCATTAGATAATAAAATAGCAGAAGTAGTGAATAGTTATTTATGTATATTTAGGTGAAATAATTGACATGTCTGGTAGCAAAGAAGAAGAAATAAAGAGACGTGTGAAACTAAGATGGAGTGCATGTGGACGAATGAATGTGATATGCCGCGTCTCTTTCCACGACATACGATTCCAAGGGGAGAAAGAGAGAGGGAGCATTGTTTAACAGCGAGTACGTCGTACGCACGCACGCGTTAGACAATTATTACATAAGATATACCCCTTTTTCTTCAGATATTCAAACTATCTATGTGATTACAAACAAAAATAATAAAACTAGTTATCAAATCATATTTAAACCGATAAAATTTCCACGCATAACGTATAACATTATAAATTATTGTGGAAACGTATATTTACACATGATATACGTATGTATGTATGTATGCTTAAGACCAAAACCATGTGTAATACAGGGCTGACACCATACGCGTGCAATGCAATCAAAGAAGTATGGAACGCTGCATGCTTGGCATAACGAGGAAAGATAGGAAACTTAATATGTGGGTGAGAAGTATGATAAGAGTAGTGGATAGAGTGAAGAGATTGAAATGGCAATGGGCGGGCCATGTGGGTAGAAGGAATGGATGAAAGGCGGACAAAAGAAGTACTAGAATGGTACCCGAGAGAATGCAAAAGGGTAAAAGGAAGACCACAGGAAAGATGGGTAGACGAAATAAGGAAAATGTGTGGAGTGAGATGGATGAGAGTTACGCAAAACAGAGACGAGTGGAAGGATGTTGGAGAGGTTCAGCAGTGGATGGTGAGCGACTGTATATGATGATGATGATGATTGACAAAAAACAAAACTTCTCATACTTGCATTCCTACATATGTACATACTAAGGTGACCATTCGTACTGGTTTTACCATTTCAGTACTGGATTTTTGGGAATAATGCCAGTCCACGTTTTTTAATCAAATAGATGGATTTAAATATTCAAAGCCTTCGGCAAAAAAGGTTGTCTCTTACAAAAATATTGACAAATAAGTTGAATATGGTCTTTGTTTAATAGGAACAAATGCAACTGCCAGACGACTCTTTTTTTTTAAATTGTAAAAGGCATTATTTAAAATTCACTAACGTTTTTTTAGGTATTTTATTTTTTTTTATTGTTACAAATCAATATACACTCGCCATTACAGATTTGCTCCAATGCGACGGGTGTACGTTAACGAAATACATAATACATAAACAATCAGAAATCAGAAATACAGTAATACAGTAATATATACAATCAGAATACATATATAGCATATAACAATTAATCAGAATTAATAATCATAGAGACATCTATGGATTATTTTTAGATTTTTTTTTGTATACAATTTTTATAAACATAATAAATACGAAATTATAGAGATGTCTAAAGAGATATCTATAGATTTCAGATTACTGTGTATAATTATTACACAGATTTTGTGACAACAGGATTAGATGTAATAATGATCAGATAAAATTGGCAAACTCTGATAGAGAAACGATCGATTTGGAGTCACAAAACCCCCAAATCTAACCATCAGTGGCGAGGACTCGAACCTTTGACCTCGGTGGTGCTAAATATATACGCTACCACTAAGCCAAACTGCTGGCTAATATGAATGCAATTGAAGCAAATTCCGATTTTGCAGTGATAGAATAATAATAGCACAATGTCATTATTTATAATTTTCCGTATTGAATCCGAAAGAAATGTACATCTATTTGAATGAGGCATGGGGAAGATTTCTTGAAATTAGCGATCATTTGATCTGAAGCTAAAAATATGGTTTTAACCTTATCATCCTCGTCATAAGTAATTTTGTATATTCCTCCATCCAATTCAAGTTGATTAAAAAATGCATGCAACAATTTTTTATTTTCTTCTGAACATTGAAGAAAATTTTATTTCAAATGTTTTGAACATCCTTTCGGGTAAAACGACTATCACCCTTTTTTCTAATACTTCTGCGTCTATGGGTCTTTCGCATTTCCCAAAATTAAACTTTTTTCTTTTAACTTGGAATTTCTTCGGTAAAACTCTTCTTTACCGATAGTGTGATTGTGATCTAAGCAGACTTTTGTCACTTTCCATATGTTTTCTTTATTTTTGTACATATTGATCTTCGCTACACATCCTTTGTAAAAGTAATGCTGATTTGACTTTGACTTTCTTTGAAACCCATTACAGCAACTATAAACAATTTGTCTACTGTTGTGACATCTCACAACAAACGGGTGGTAATTTTGTTCACAAAATTAATGAAAATATTGGTTCACACTTTCATAGGTTCCAAAAGTTTGCCCTTCTGTGAATTGATAAAAAATTTCTTCCATTTTGCAGATTCCAAAATTATAAAATAAATGTTAATTGAAATCTTGATTATTTGAATGAGCATTCAATGTTTCGCAAAAAGGACGAAAGGGTTACCTTGATTTTCATTTATGGTATTTTTTACATGTATTCAGTATACATTTGATACGTATACTCAACCTCTAATCTGTAGGTAAAAACCAATGACAAATTCATAGATTCTTCAAATTCGCTAAAGTGTAATTGTTATCAATGTATCTAGATAGTTTTAGAACAATTAGAATAATTTAGGACAATTTGGCACTAACCGTCTAATATTTGACATTTGGGTGCCGTTAAAAAGACGTGTCATTTGACAATATTTCAAATGACACATAACTTTTAACTGATATAATATGTAATATATTATATAATGGAGTTCGGTCTTTCGTGTCATGCGGGGAAGACGTGCTTCTGCGTTCTTCCCGCTATTACTCGCTTAAACCCGGCTATTGCACGAAATCTAACTTAACCATCTAATCACTTATTTTACTAATTGCATCCTAGTATAATTTAAGTGTAAAAATAAACAGCAAATCGGTCGTAAAAAGCGGTTTTATATCAGTTATTTCGAAAAATTTTGTGCTAATTTTTGTGTCAAATCGGTGTCAAACGAGATACATCTCCCTACCTGAATACAAAAAAAGGGTCCTTCGCCAGTCAAGTCGGTCCCACAGAAGCAATAAATCTTCCACATAATTGCTTCCAGCCAAAAATCTTTAACGAACTTTACTTAATAGAATAATAGCAAACAGAAACGGTGTTTCCCAACTGTCTATCAGTTCTTTTTCATATTTAAATTATATTAAAGTAATTCGTGTAATTTTATATTCTTTACTAAAGTTATTATTAAAATATTAAATTGCAAACCGCACTCACATATATAAATCCGTTGTCTCCAAAGAGGCGTCTCACGATAAAGATCTGTAAAAAAGATCTGTAAAAAAGTAGTATAACAATTGCTAATCTATTATTATCATAACTAACTACTTTCACTTACAAAGTAACCCTGTTAAATGGCATGTAATAACTCATAAGTGATCCAAGTGATACCTAGGATGACTATCTGTCAAAGCTGACCACAGAGAAGAGTCTATGGCGGTAAGAACTCACTCCTTGAATGGAAATCTCTCTCAAGTACCGCCTTTTTCTCAACACATCTTGGATAAATGCGAGAAAAATAATATCCAAACCTCCAACAAGGTAAGAGTGACGATGGATGATAGCTTAGCTAATAGAAACCTGTATTTAGCCACGTACAATGTAAGAACGTTATCGAGTGAAGGAAGTGTGCTTGCATTAGAGAATGAACTAGAAAGTATCAAATGGGATTTAGTAGGACTTAGCGAAGTAAGACGAAAACAGGAAAACCAAATAATCCTAAAAAGTGGTAACTGTCTCTACTGGAGAGGGCTACCAAATGGTAGAATAGGAGGAGTAGGGTTTCTTATCAATAAGAGAATAGAAAGAAATATTATAGAAATAAACGACATATCGGAACGTATATGCTATGTAGTATTAAGAATCTCGAGCAGGTACACTTGTCAAATCTTCCAAGTGTACGCCCCCACATCTAGCCACCCAGACGAGGAAATAGAAGACTTCTACGAAAAACTACAGGGCGCATACGATAATAGCCGCCACCACTTTAAAATAATCATGGGCGACTTTAACGCAAAAATAGGACAAAAGGCAAACACAGAAAGAGCAGTAGGCAATTTTGGTACCGGCCAAAGAAACGACAGAGGCGATCGCCTCATAGAATTCGCAGAACACAACAGGCTCTTCATCACTAATTCATTTTTCAGGAAAAACACCAACAATAAGTGGGCTTGGGAGAGTCCTAAAGGAGACAGAAACGAGATCGATTTCATCCTAACAAATGCCCTGCACTCCGTTAAAGACGTTAGTGTTTTAAGTAAAGTAGATATAGGTAGCGATCACAGATTAGTCCGTGCCAAGATGGCCATTAATATAAATTGCGAACGTAGGAAATTAATAAAAGGATGCAGTAACTCTCCAGATTTCGCTCAACTAAGGTCTAGGAAAAAGGAATTCGAACTCGAACTTGGAAATCGATACGGGAAATTAAACCCAGAAGCAGACATCGAGGAATTGAACACTGTAATTAGTTCGGTTCTAACCTCAACAGGTAAGAAATTAGGTGGATTCAGGAAACAGATTAAATTAAGCAAAATTTCAGCGGAAACAAAAAACCTAATTAAGCATAAAAGGAATTTAGATAGGGATAATAATAAGCAAGAATACAATCTAGTAAATAAGGAAATTAAGAAGAGAATAGTCAGGGATGTCAGGGATTTTAATAGCAAGCTAATAGAAAATACCATTAAGAATAACCGTAGCCTGAAAAAGTGCAAACAGGATCTTTTCTTAGGCAAAAACCAAATGATCGCAATCAGATCAGAGAGCGGAGTAATAATTAGGAATAGAGAAGAAATCATAGACAGAGTTTACACGTTCTATGCAAAACTATACGAGAACGACAACGGCCAATTCCCCACTCTGGAATCGACACACGGCCAAAGGGTTCCTGCAGTATTGCCTAGCGAAGTAGAGGCCGCGCTAAAAACTGCAAAGAATGGTAAAACCCCAGGGGAAGATAATATTCCCATTGACTTACTAAAATGTGGCGGCCCCCCCCTAATTAATATCTTAGCTAGGCTTTTCAGCAAATGCATCCAGAACCAAGCTATACCAGAAGGATGGAATAACGCAACTATCATTTTAATACACAAAAAAGGCGACAAAAGCGATATCAAGAACTACCGACCCATTAGTCTACTTTCAGCGGTCTACAAGCTCTTCACGAAGGTTATTACAGAAAGGCTGAAGAATATCCTCGACGAGAACCAACCTATAGAGCAGGCAGGGTTTAGGGCAAATTTCAGCACAATGGACCACCTCCAAGTAGTTGGCGAACTAATCGAGCGCGCCAACGAATATCAACGGCCATTGTGCCTAGGTTTCGTCGATTATGAGAAAGCCTTCGATACAGTTAGTCATAATGCAGTACTTAACGCTCTAAAAACACAGGGAGTGCCGGAACCCTATGTGGGACTGTTAGCTGCAATATATAAGAATGCCACAGCTTCGGTTAAAATTTTTTCAGGTACAGATAGATTTAGCATAGGAAAAGGAGTAAGACAAGGAGATACAATCTCGCCCAAGTTATTCAATGCGGTGCTTGAGGGAGTTTTCAGGAAATTGGATTGGGATACAGCCGGAGTAAGCATCAATGGTCGCTTTTTGAGTCACCTTCGGTTCGCAGACGATATAGTTTTAGTAGCTCGTGATTCAGCTGACCTACTTATCAGACTAACACAGCTGGATAGGGAAAGTAGAAAAGTAGGATTAAAAATTAACGTAGATAAGACTAAACTAATGTTCAATAGTTATTGCATGCCTGATAGCATCCCCTTAGATGATAAACCAGTAGAAGTAGTAAATAGTTATTTATATTTAGGTCAAATAATTGACATGTCTGGTAGTAAAAATGAAGAGATAAAGAGACGTATGAAATTAGGGTGGAGTGCATTTGGACGGATGAATGCTGTTTTTAAATCAAAAATGCCACTCTGCCTGAAGAAAAGGATCTTTGATCAATGCGTTTTGCCAGTGATGACGTATGGATGTGAAACTTGGACACTGAACGCCAAGATGCAAAATAAAATCCAATGCACTCAAAGAAGTATGGAACGCTGTATGCTTGGCATAACGAGGAAAGACAGGAAGCGGAACACGTGGGTGAGAAATATGACAAGGGTAGTGGACATAGTGAATAGAGTGAAGAGATTGAAATGGCAATGGGCGGGTCACGTAGCTAGGAGGATGGACGACAGGTGGACAAAAGAAGTGCTTGAATGGTACCCGAGAGAAGGCAAAAGAGTAAAAGGAAGACCGCAAGGAAGATGGGTGAACGAAATTAGGAAAATGTGCGGAATGAGATGGATGAGTGTTGCGCAAAACAGAGACGAGTGGAAGCGTGTTGGAGAGGCCTTCATCCAGCAGTGGATGGCGAATGGCTGTAAATGATGATGATGATGATATTATATAATATTCATATATGTATATGTAGAGAAAGCAAATTTAAAAGTAAAGTAAATAGATAAAGAGTCTTAATGTGGGTAATTTAAAATTAATAATGAGTCGATTAAATCATCTTTATGATATTTGAATATTTGTTGAAAGTATTCAAAAGAATAATTATTAAGCGCTTAATAGTAAAATTTCTCGGTCGTTAGACTGTTAATGTGCAATTTAAGTATGTTTACATACATAGCATTGAGATAATCGACTAACGTTTTGTGATATTTACAATGAAAGGGTTGGCTTTAGGTGGGTTTCCTCGCAGGATAAGAAAAGCTTAAGCTAATTTCATTTTCCGAGTCTATTTCGGGCAAGTAATCAATTCTCTGATTTTTTTTGTATATGCGCGAAGTGTAGCTTAGCAAATATATATGTAAAATATATGTATGGATACATAATATATTTACAACCGTGGTTTTCACACCTTTTTGCTCTTGCGGAGTGGTAAAAAAAATAGAAATATTTTGCATAATATTTTTGGTTGACGTCAGCAGCAATAAAAAAGTGTTACAAAACTGGTACGTTTGCACGTGACTAATTGGCCAGAAAAATATTCTCTTTTTAGAATCATTTTATTTTTTTGTGCAAAAATATTTGTGCAAAACCACAGAAAAGGAATATAAACATCGTTGAGAAAACTAAATGGATCTTATTGAAAATATGTCATCTTTTACACTCGGAGAAACAAATCTTCGTACTTTCGACGTTAACACACCTTAAGCGGGCGAATTTTTTTGCGGCGACTAGCGGTAGCGGGCAAAATCACAAGGCTGCGCCAATAAATAAAATAGATTATAAAAATTCGCTCAACATTCAAACTCACATAAAAACAATCTCCATATACTATTGGAATAAACGTAGTACTACGTATCCCGCCTTCCACGATGAACCAATATCAAACGTAATACTACATATCCCGCATTTCTCGTCAAGCTCATATGAAACGTAATATGTACTACGTGAACCGCTTAAGGTGTGTTAATTATATTTCATCAAAATAAGTTTATTATTTATGTATAAAAAGAGTTGTTGTCTTCTCAAAATCTATTAAAATATTTCATTTATATTGTAGATATTGGTAAGCGGATTATTTCGCACATTGTGATCGCGCACACGACAATCGGTGCCACGAAAATTACGAATACAGAATATCAGCCACTCGATTTCTCGTTAGTATTGTTACGTACGCCGCGGATTGAGCGAATTGCACTTAGACCAACGGATATCTGTTATCGGATTAACTAGGTGCATGCACTTACTTCCAAAGATTATATCTGGACTCTAAGTGCATTTAGGCTAAACAATGACCGTTATTAGTTATTTCTCAGAATCGGTACGGGGAGACCCAATGTCGTGGAAATACATATCCGAATACGTGACTATACAACAGGTAAACAGATTAGGCGTCCTGAGAGATCTACCCTTTATAAGGCGGTACGTAGGCGATATCATGTCATTCTGGACTGAGCAGTGACAGTGCGTGTATTTCCTTAATCATCAATAAATGCTGTGAAACGACTATTGGCCTTTTACTTGGATCCTCCACCCACCCCTACGCAACAGTATTATAGTTCGCGTGATGGATGGATGGAATTTTCGGATGTTAGATGTTTTGCGATCTAGATTTTAGTGACGTGTGCTTGATCGCTTTGTACGGAATAATTACTGAACCGATTGCAAGTCCATATTCTCATCTACGGATTCACATTGACAAACATTTAACGTGGTGTGGCAAAATTAGTCAAATACACAAAAAACAAGAATTAATACAAAATAAAGGAAAATACGGAACTAACAAAATTTTGTGAATTTGTAAAATTATAAAAATAAAAAAAAAATTGAAATTACAAAAGTTTTTAACTTTTGGTAAAATGAATTCGTCTGAATTTTGGTTTTTACTGGCTTTTAAATTCGTCCGCAAAACATCAATATTGAGAGATTGGGCAATTTCATCTTGTATTGAAATTCAGAGCATCATCATCAAAGTAAGAGTATCTTTATGTACGTAAATATACATATACTCGTATTTTAAAATCTATATTCTTATGTAAGTCGAAAATATGATGGTTTATGAGATTTTTTATATATAGAAAAATTTATAACATTTTTCGAAATATGTCAGATGCTCTTGTGTATCAAACGGGTCTACCTCATGGGATCGAAAGTGAAAAGTTCGAAAAAGCAAATATCGGAACAAAGATCGAAAATCGAACGATCTTAAGTCGAAAGATAAAAAAAGGGTGCATTGTAAACGGTACTATGTATTATATATAAAATATATGAGTGGCATGCGGTGAAGTTATCTCTCTTTTTGTCACACAGCCTTGTTTAATGTGCGCGCGCAGGATACGGGAGGAAAAGCCTGCTCCTCTTGTTCCGGTTGTATCCTGCTCGCGCAAATGAAGTGAGGATGTACGACGGGGGGAGAGAGACTTTTACCGCACGCCACTGATAACCGTTTTTCATATGTATGCATGATAAAAATAGAAGTAGAATGCATAGAATGGTCATTGTTAACAAAAGTACCGTCTAAAAGCGAGCAATCGAAGAAAGAGACGGAAAGTCAGAAAATAGACAAGGGACAAGAGAGAGAGAGACGAATTTTAGCAAACAATGAACAAACTCTGCCGTGCAGAGTTTTTGTAGCGACATTTTTGGAGGCTGAGAGCGATTCTATGCATTCCACTTCTATGATGATAAACGAATATTTTCGACTTTTTCAATTTTTAAAAGCTAGTTCTGCGCGGCAGAACCGACAAGTATTATGCAGTACACTGTCTATGGACACATTCACACATGGCGCCTTTATGATGTGGCGGCTCGCTTATACGACATGGTCGAGTTTGGTTGCCTTACCTGCGAGTGGGGACCAACTCGGCTGGGTTCGGAGAGCCGCTACTCACTCTGCCTTTAGCTGTCATATAATAAACACGTGCATTAACATGCCAGTCGTCTCATTCGTTCATCCCCCATAACTGGTGACCCCCGACATCGAGCCACGCAGCCTCGATTAATTCAGCATGCCACTGCTCATCCCTGCCTCGCCGAGCCAGGCGGGAAAGCTACCCGCCACGCTGCCATCGACACACCACGTCGCGGCCCGCGGGTGACAATAAACGAACAGACACGGCTACCTACCTACCTACCTACCGACTTGAGTCCAGCCGCAACGTCGATGACAGGTGCTTAAGAAAATGGGGGAGCGAATGAGACGACGATCTTGACAGCTGGATGTGGAGTCATGTGCGATACAGTACACATAGAACGGTCATCCAGCACCACAAGACATACACCACCTCAGCACCATCATCATCATCATCATCAAGGCCCCGTCCGTCCCCACGAGCGTCGTCACGCCGAGACGGGCGGTAGCGCTACAACACCTCCACGAGCCACAACGACTCACGGTCCAGCTCGGAGTATCATCAACCACATCGATGCCCCTGCCGCTCCCGCCGCCCCACCAACCGACATCAGCCTCGGAAGAGCGGCGCCGGCGCAGCATCGCATCGGCGCGACCATCGGACCAGCCACCGTCCTGCTCACGACGTCACCGCCCTCGAATGTACCGACCATTCAGGGCGGTACACCTACACAGCGGATGACCCACGTCAACAATTTTTTTTTCTCCCCACTTAATAATTTTTTTCTCTTTGTGTAAAAATATTTTTTTTCTTTTGTAAAATTTGTTTCTTTGTAATTTTTGTATCGCTGATGCTGGGGGGGGAGTGATGTGGCGGCTCGCTTATACGACATGGTCGAGTTTGGTTGCCTTACCTGCGAGTGGGGACCAACTCGGCTGGGTTCAGAGAGCCGCTACTCACTCTGCCTTTAGCTGTCATATAATAAACACGTGCATTAACATGCCAGTCGTCTCATTCGTTCATCCCCCATAATGTATACGTACAAAACATGAATATATTCATTTAAAATGTGAATAAGAATATTAATCGAACCTGTTACATCACGTTTTACGTCTGCGGACATGAATGATCCACAATAATACAACACTTCGGTAAAAACCGAATTCGACCGTACTAAAATTTGTCTCTAATGGTCGTTCAAAAAATTACAAATGCATTTTATTTGAGATGGATATTAAAAGGCAAAGTTAAAATGCGAGTTTGAGTCGAGTGTGCAACAATTAAAAATGAAAAAGTGCGATTGATCGGGTTGTTGATGTGCGAAGGCCATGGCCGCGATATAGAGCGTTAGGTCGCGCTCCAGCGGTTAGTGACAGTAGTTCGCCGGGCCTGGCTGCGGCAGCTCATCTCCCGGCAGACGTCTCTTTTCTCCGCCGCCCGTCACTCTCATCTGTCATCTGTCAGCTGTCAGCTGTCAGCTGTCACTTGCCGTGTGTCAGTTGCTCGTAGTGTGCCACTCGCCACTCGCCACTCACATCGCCATGTCCGTGGGTCTGCAGGAGCATCGGCCGGCGCTCCTCGCCGCCTGGCAGGACGTCATCGACTCCAACACTGACACCGATTGGTAAACACTTCAACACCCCAACTCTTCAACACTACACTACAACATTTCAAACTCCCGCATTTTCCCTACATTTTCCCATTTTCGCACTTCATTCTCACTCTCGCTGTCACTCTCACTTGTGTGTGTGTGTGTGTGTGTGCGCGTGAACGTTCCATACGAATTTTTCCCCATTTGCATACTGTCGACTTTCACACGTCACAATTGCCCATTATCGGCTAAATCGCGCTTTTTTCCACTATAACGAATTTCTATACAGAATGACCGCATTTGAACATTTCAATTCTGGTGATAAGCGTTATCGTTGGGTATGTAGCAGCTTCCGAAATTAATTTCCGATTATTCGACGGGTAATTTTATAGTTTTCTCAGATAACAAATAAATATTTAACGTTTTGCCAACAAGTCGATGGGCCTGAAAAACGCCGATAGGCCAAGGTATGTCAAATTGATATTTCCTCTTCAGTTTGTTGAAAATTGAAGGTTGAAATTTTATGTTGTGAGTTTTTATGTTATTCAAAATGCCACTCTTGGTAATGAATAATCTAAAACAATCGTTGCATTGGTATGATTTTTCTTTGCATTGCGTTTCTTCATTTCGTTTTGAAGACATTTCAATACTAGATAAAGTAATATTTTGTTTCTGCACCTGCGAAGTAAACCGATGATTATATTATTAAGTGTACGCTTCAATGGTGATTCAATTTTTGTTCCGTTAAATATTTCATTTACAACATAGTAAACTCGATAAATTGGAATGTGTAATATGTTATTTTCACCCTTTGAATGCTGACCAACGCTAATCGGCGTTTTGCCATGTGCATACATACACCTGAAAAACGCCAATAGCCGTTGTTTTTTGAGCCTTTCCAGGCAGCATTGAAAAAAAAATGCATTGAACATGGGTCGTGTTATCCGTGTCAATGTTTATAAAGACTGGTTTACACTAGAATTTCTGAATTTATAATCATAGAGTGTTTTAGGTTGTGACTTGGAATTTACATTGAGCATTACATTTTAACAACAATGAAGAAGATGAAACTGGTTTTGGAAAAATACATTCATTAATAGACTTATTTTGTTTATTTAATATTGTTGCAAGATATATTAGAGAGTCTAAACACACCTTTACAAAACTCGAAATCCTCAGAGGTAGTTGTTTGGATAAGTTACAATTTTTATACCTGCTTTCTATTGGATTTCTAAATAATTCTAGTTGGAAATGTTGGCGAAATTTTCAGCGTGGACTTTCGATAGAAAAGACGTCAGCACTCAAAGGGTTCACCAGCGGATTAGACTAGTAGTTAGCATACTTTGAAAAAAGTGCTCAAAGGTTCAAATCCTACTGGTTTCTATTTGCCAGAACAAGGATTTGTGACCTCGGGTCGATCGTTTCGTATCAGAGTTTGTCAATTCATCTGATTTTCATTGAAACGGTTCCAACAAATTGGCAACCTTATCCGTTTACTCACAAATCTCGAATTTTCAGCTATGTCGAATTGTATAAAATGCTGCAAAAATAAGTCATTTTTGTATGTGCGAATGTTATTTGATATGTATTTACCTTGTATAATACTAATGATACTTGTATCAAATGTACAATAATAAAATATAAATAAATTTTAAGCGAAGAAAACTTGCATTGAAATGTGCAATATCTCAAATAATCAAAATATTGAAAAATTTATTAGAGGAAGATAAATATTTTAGTCATATTTTAACATAAAATTTTAGTTTTGGAAACAGTTTCAGATAGTAACTAAAAGATAAGCTCTCCCAGAATAGCCTTATCGAGATATTGTATAAAAGGAATTAAAAACAACGATATTTATCATTTTTTTGATAATACAATTATCTAAAAAAAATACCTCTTCTTGTCATTCGAAATATGTATATGTATGTATATAAAATACACAATCTTTGCGGTTTATAGTAATTTGATACTGATAAGTCTCATTCATGTAAAAGGATATAATTCAAAGTAATTTGATTCCATACACTCTTATTATACAGTAGGCTTTAAAATGGAATATTGCATCGATTGTATCATTTTAGTAATGTTGATAATAATTTATGTTTTCAGGGCCTTGTTTGGGTATGAAGGTCAGACGAACAATTTAAAAGTCGTGAGTAAGGGCAGCGGAGGAATCGAGGAGTTGAGAGAAGATCTCAACAGTGGAAAAATTATGTATGCATTTTTAAAAGTCGACGATCCGAAGACGAGTCTTTCAAAATTCGTCTTGATTAATTGGCAGGTAAATATTTGTCGCTTAATCTTGTGCGGTTGACTGATTAGATTGTTCAAACTATATTATTTTGTACAACTCGTTCGGTTAAAATTCCTGAAATACATACTATGTGTGATTCACACGTTTCAGGGAGAAGGTGCTCCGGTCGTCCGCAAAGGAACCTGTGCCAATCACATTCGGGATGTAGGCTCTCTGTTCACCGGTGCTCATCTGACGCTGCACGCTCGGACCGAAGACGACGTCGAGCCCGAATTGATAATCGACAAAGTCGCAAATGCAGGTTCTGCGTACAGTTTCAAAACTCCGAGGAGTGAGACTGGTGAAAATGCAGGTCCCGTCGGCACGACTTACCATAGGGTTCAACCCAGTGAGTGTTGTGTTGTGATTTCATACCAGACTTTTATTAGATTATCGAGTTATTTTTTGATGTTTGTTTGTTAGATAAAGAAATCAATGCTAAAGAAAGGGATCAATTTTGGATCAAAGAAGAGCAGGAGGAAAAGAATCGAGTCGCTGCTGAAAAAGTTCGCAAAGACAAGGTATACATACATATGGTTATTGCACAATTTATATTAAAAAGTTGAAATTGGTATTGTAGCGTATGCTAAAAGGAGCCGCCGTTATTATTGGTTTTCGAGGATTATCTCCAGGCTGAGTGCAAGTAGGCTAAACAATGACCACCGAATTGGCTTAGTAACGGCACCCGGTCCCTTCTTAGAAGTGACAGCGATAGCGTGGGACTAAGTGTCGTGGGAATACATATCCTAGTACGTGACTATAACAATAGGTAAACAAACCGGACGTCGAACATTCCCTGAACGACCTGTCCTTTATAAGGAGGTACTTAGACCATATCAAGGCATTCTGGACGGAGCACTGGCGGTGCGTGGGTCTCCTTAATCACCAGTAAATGCTGTGACACGACTTTGGCCTTTTACTTAGCTCCTCCATCCACCCCTACGCAACAGTATTATGAATCTGTTATATGTATATGTGGTATAAATCCTGGCAGATAGCGTTGTTCAGGACCACGGTTGCTAGGAGTGCAGGTCTAACTGCCACTGGGGTTTACATCTCTGTCTCTTTCATCCCCCACCCTACAATCAGTCATCATCCCCACAATCAGTCACTCTTTCTCAGCCATACCCTTTACATCAGCCTCTCGTACAATCCCAACCCTACAGCTCGACCTTTCCTGACCACAAACCTGCCCTCAGGTTTATCTCCTCTACCGGGTCATCACTCAATCATACTGCACATATGTAATCTCAAACATACTTCACAGTAATCTCAAACATACTTCATAGTATCTCAAACATACTTCATAGTAATCTCAAACATATTTTACATTGATCTCAAACTATCCCTCTTATTCCCTAATCCACCAACACATCCCTCACTTTAATTGACACAACCTATGCACTAGCCATTGCCGGATGTAGTTCCATTTGACCGTCTGATGATGTTGTCAGGAATGGACCTTCCGTCGCCCCACAATTTTCCATGTAATACTTTCCCACAAATGAAGTTGACCAATATCGGTTCTGGTTCACCGATATATCCAATAATTTTTTTCTTAATCCATGGTCTTATTTTCTTTTCCATTAAAAGTAACGCCAATCCGACTACAATCAAGCTTGAAAGTGAATATAGCGTACTTTTTTTTTAAAAATTTTGACCATATATTTTTAGACTAAATCAATTTTGACCATTGATTTAGCCATATATTTTTCTTTTTCTTTAAATTTCTCCTTTTCTTCATCTTTATCTTTATAATTTATTTTTCTTCGCCAATTTAAAAGAATAGGATAAATGAGAAGGAATATGTAATCGTTTTTCAAATACATAGAAGGAATATTTTTCGGTGCTAGTTTTGTATAGAATTATTCAACTCAAAGTTTGCTATTCGTATATTAATTTATGGATAACGCAATGGCGTAAGAAGCGCATTTTGCGTAAAATTAAATCAAATTAATTGGCAGGGACAAATCTTTGAAATCTCTTATTGATTTTATCTTTGAACGTTAAGAATAAATTTGATGAAAGTGTGAAGGATTAATAGAAAATCACACTTATAAAGAAACCAATATATCTAAATCAACAGGAACGTAAGCGTATCGAAGAAGAAATCAAAGCCAGGGATGCGAGGGAGGCAGCCGAGAGAGAAAACGCTGCAGAGAAACGAAACGAAGCCATCGCCAGGAGGAGAGCAGCCGAACATAGCCAAGAAATTGCCCGAAGAAGAGAGGAGGACGATAAAGAAACGCAAAGGTTTATAATTTAAACCCACAGAATATTTCTGTAGTTGAATTTCGTTTGACAGAAAAACCATTTTGATTTTTTTCAGACTTCTCCGAGAGCAAGAAGAAAATGCCGCAGTTGCCAACGTAAACACCAGTGAAGCGTTGAGACGTCAACGGTCAAAGGAAGCCAAGGAATTGATCGGCCATTCGACCTCTCAAGCTCGAGCCATATTCGAACAGAACTCGGCACAAGGACAAATGAGCAATAGGTATCGACCTTCTTTCTATTCGGACAATATTAGTATGATGATTCAAACATATTCATAAACTTTACTATACATTACAGAAACTACGGAAACATTCCTCAAAAGCCGCTACGCTCGATCGTATCGCAACGCATCAACAATCTGACGCAGCAGTCAGAGTCGAACAACTCCTTGCTGCGAAACAACGAAGACTCGCCTCCGATGAAGACCAGTCCGATAAAGAACATCGATAAGATCAAACTGAGTCTGGAGACGCCGTCTCAAATCCAGCAATCGATACAGATCGACCCGGCAATCAGCGATCTGAGCCCCAGCGACGTCAGTCCCGTGCAGTTCACGTCGGTAGCCCCGTGCAAGGAAGAGACCAGCGAGGACGTGAACCGAAGTCCCAATCACACGAATCCGCAGAACGAAGACTTCATCAAACAGAACATATTAGACAATGACATATACGACACGTCGCTCTCCACTTCCAGTAACGACTTTGAAGACGACGATAGCGATAATAAATTTAGCACAATTAAACGTTCGCCGCACAGTAAGAATAACATATCGGACGGCTCCGGAGACAGCAGCGCCAAGGATCAGGGCGATGCCAGTCGGCAGAATACCGTCATCGAGAACGTTCAGTATAAGGATAACGGCCATACTAATGGATCTAGCACGCCCGACGGTAAGCTTTTGCATGTTTCATTCGAAATTATACTTCGTTTGAGCAGATCTATTTGATTTTGACTGTTTGTGTTTGTAGATGTTTCGCCGGAGGCTTTAGAGGACGACGGTTTATATCAAGATTTGGACGAAGATCCCGGTCTCATGGCTCGCGCTCTGTACGACTATCAAGCGGGTTTGTTTTGATTTATTGTCTTCGTTGTGATATTAAGTTGACAAATTTAAATGGATACGATTTAACTGTACGTTGAGGAAAATACTTTGTATCTTAAAAAAAATTTTTGTGCATTAAAATGGTGCATTAAACAATCTCGTATTGAGCATCGAATAAAATATTTTGGCATTAATAATACGCGTTTAAGTGTATACGCATTTTTAGACACCGATTCGATTATTTTATGTTTTTGTTTAGTGTCAACCCTTGACACTACCTCTTGAATGTATGTATAACAAACAGGAAACATATTGACTTTTTTCAATTTCGTTAGTATCACAGGATATTTTTAGAAAGAGCGCGCACCGGTGCCCGCTTGGTGATTAAGTGGTTAAAAGATATGAAATGATCATTCGAAAAAATGGTAATTGGATTATAAGTCACATTGCGATCGCCCAAAAGACAAGTTTTTCCATGAAAATCGCGAATACGGAATATTTGGCACTCGAGTTCTCGTTAGTATGACAGATTTTTTGGCTGCCAGATTTTCCGTTATACATATTTTAGTGACTTGGGCGAGCGCTTTGTGACCAATAATCACCGAGCCGAAAAAATAGACTAGCATTAGAATGGATACAAAAAGTGGCAACATTGCAGTCTTCCGCTATTAACAACTGTCGAGTGTCAAAAGTGTTCACTTTTGTTTCTCACTAGTGAAATTATAATCTGACTAGTGAAATGTAATCTTAAATAAATAAAACCAACCCTAACTTAACCTAACCTAACCAAACCATAAATAAATAAAACCTAACCAAACGTTGGTTCGTATTTTGGTATTCGCAACGTTGCTGATACAGTTCATCTGTCATTTTAATGCACATTTCATTCACTTTTTAAGTAGCAAATATTTTTTTCAATGATCAAAGCAAACTTTCTAATGCTATCTGTATCCGTCGTTTAGAAATGCACACAATTTTTTTGTAATGTACATTTATTTTATAAAATGGACGTTTAAATTGTTCCCATTTTAAATTTTAATTCGAGCCTCGTGGATGTAGATCGATAAAAATTATGTTTCTGTTTGCAGCCGACGAATCCGAGATAACGTTCGATCCCGGCGATATAATCTCGCACATAGATCAGATCGACGAGGGCTGGTGGCAAGGTTTAGGGCCGCAGGGAGTCTTTGGATTGTTCCCGGCGAACTACGTCGAGCTTATACCGAACAAGCCGAAACAATAGTATGATAATTGAATCGGCGTTTCGGAACTTAATTTTTTTTAACGAATATTTTTTAACTTAAGCTATTGTATGATTATTTTTCTCAATCTTGTCATATATTCATATTTTTGTGAGATTATTATTTCTTATTCTACAATGAGCTTATTTAATTTTGACTTATTGAAAGGCTTTTCGACAAGTATTTTGTAATACACTACGTTATGCTATTGCTCTACGTTTCCTATATTATATTGTATCGTTTATTTTATATTTAAGTATATACTTATTTTTTTTTTTAAACAATTTATTTCATCCTAGTCATCATAGGATTACATATTTTAAATATTTAATTTTTTTACATTTTTTAAAAATATTTTTAGTGTTCGACATTATATGAACAACTGCATAGGACATGAATTGAATTGCATTTCAATTATAAATCGACAGGAATTAAATTAAATATTTAATTTTTACTAGTCTTTACAGTTTAACGTGTATTTAATTACATATTGCAATTAGCATTCAGTATTAACAGTGATTTTTTTTTTTAATTCGTTTCGAACGATTTCAATTTTTGATTTTTAGTAAAATTCCTACGACCTCATATTTTGTACGAGAGTAATTTATTTAACGTATAACATAAAAATTGTACTCGTAAAAATTGTCACTGTACAATATTTTTACGTAATGTTAAGTATTGAATATTGTTGTATTTAAATTTGAACAAGAGATCAACACCAATTTTAATACGTAATAAGTATTTTTTTAAATTATAATGCGGCACAAGTGTTTTTTCTACTTTTTTAAATACCTCTTTAAAAAGCAAAAGCGTCAACATATCAGAGTTATCTTTCTATTTTTAGTTTTTTTTTATCATAAAATTGAATCGTTTCTTTTTTTTTTCTTTCCACTAGCATTAAAATTGTCCAATTCTAAATATAAACGGATTTGTATTATATATTATAATTAATTATTGCATTTAGTTTGAAAGTCTGTATTTATTTAGTGTTTCAGCATACATTATATAGTATTAATATTACAAGCAATTTAGTTTCTAGATTTGGTGCTTATGTTCTTTCCTAATTCTTATATTGCTTTCTTACGGCGACAATTCGGCACGTATTCTTGATTTAATGAATATACAATATAAAATGAGGCAAATAAATAAATAAATAAAAAAAACAAACTGGACTGAATTAGTTTATAGTCTTAACTTGTAATCGTAACTTTTCAATAGCATTTAAGGAAACATGAATATATATTGATTGGTTGGCGTACTAGTTACGGAGTAAAAGAATAAATATGAGTAACGATTCATTTGATTACTTAATGACAAAAATCTTCGTAAATGATTAGGTAACACTTTCAAACGAGACCGTTGCGATTCACTTACAGTATATTGAACAGGCCCAATCGTAAAAGATCAGACTCTTTACATCACACTATCAGCATGTGGCTTCTTAAAATGTGTTATAAAGCTGTTATGGCAGTTGATTTGCAGTAATCTACCCTTATAAAAGTCTATTCATACTTCTCCAGCACTGTACAGTGTAAACAGCAGTATTCTTCGGTACATTCTAAATGGACACATTCAAATGTTCCGTAATAAGTATGTGACGTCGATGTAACAGCAGTAGCCGACACGATCAATTCATACTATACTGTTGTATGAACCTGTCACCCTGGCGTATCAACTAAAACCTGTTTTCTTTGGCTACTGTGGAAGTATTCACGGATGACGTGACGTCATAGCAGCGAGTGCACATGTACTAACAAAAGTGCGCATGCGCATATGAATATTTTCTTGAATATTGACTTCACTCGAGCAATATTGCGTATAGTAGGCCGATTTTGTATTGCACTCTGCTAAAACTTGTCCGAACTTGTACCGCTGTATAGTATGAATAAAAGTAGTCTTTACCGTGGCATGTTGTTGCCTTGCAGTGCTGGATAGTATGAATACACTTTTTTTCGTCCACAACACTTTGCTTCGAGATCAAAATTGATAGATTCATCCTATTTTATTGACAACTATATGAAACTGCTCATTTCATGGTTATGGAATTGAATATAAAACATAGTCCCATTAATGACGTATGATTTCGACTAGTATTTGAGAAGAGTTTGTAAATTCTGATTGGGCCGTTCTGATTTTCGGTGCAATCGTGATGCTCTCGGTTTGACTCCCAATTGAGGAATAATTTCACTGTATTATATAAATTTGTGATAATAAAATTTGAGATTTGATGGCATTTTTCGATATGTACTGTAGATTTTTGTATTTATCCTGATTAATAATGAGTGTCTAATAAAGGTTTGATGTTCTTCGGTACGCAGCGTGTGGAATTTTCATAGTTTATTTGACGCTTTCGTTGTTGACGTGTTGTGTCAAATTCTAGTGAACGGTAAAGTGATTTTATTATATGCCAATATATTAAAAAATAATAAAAAAGATTAAAAATTAAAATAGACTATTTATATAGTGAAGTAATAATACGCATAGAAATGTTAAATGTTTGTATGTAAAGAGTTCTATTTTGTGTTTTCTATGATAACATTCTGCATCAAACACATATAATATTAATTAAGATTAGAGTGTAGAATGATAATATTGTGATCGATAATTTTACTGAGACCTAATAGATACGGAATAGTGGATCGTTTTGACATTTTAGGTGCCAAAATTATTATTATGTATTCGGTTTCACAATTCGGCGCTCTCTATCTCTCTCTCTCTCGTAAATTCTTATATGTGAGATTATGTTTTCCGGACTCGTACACTTGCCGAAGCCTCAGCTTGTGCATAAAATTTCAGACGATGGATCATCTCAAGTATACGAGCCGTAATAATAGTGGATTTTTAATTTTTTCAACACATTTTGCAATTTCAGTATTATTTTTGTACTATTCGATTCAAAATTTTCTTCATATTTGTTATCGTTACATTTTACTATGTTCTCATTGTAAATAAATATATTATAATGTTATTTATCGTAACTTATTCCTATTAGATCAAAATAATGTAAGCTAATCGATAGTCAATACTCTTAAAGGAATTTAAAAGAAATTAAAACAAATAAATGACCAACCGTTTTGTATTGCAATTGAAAATAGGTGAATAGATTTTTTTTTATGTACTTTAGACTATGTAGATAAGTAATACAGAATTTTTGTCATTTTCTATGTATCTATGTATGTATTGTACTTCATTTATTTTTACAGTTTTATTTTAATTATTATTAAAAGAGTCGCAAAAAATACTTAACGTACTTTATTAAATATTAATTCCGCAATTTTTTACATAATATCTCCTTTAAATGTGCATATAAATACATATGTAAATCATTTGCTACGTTTTGACAGTTTGCTCTACTGGCATTTCAAATATATACAAAGAGTCGGAACTGTCCGTGCGGACGTAGCATTGGGAGTTTTAATTTTTAGCGCTTTCGCAGTCTTGTTGAACGCTTTCGCACATTATACTATATATACATGTTTAATTAAATATACATGTACAATATATATATATATATAAAGTATATATACATTTTGTAATCCTTTTTTTAAAACGTCTCTGATCGTAGGCACACCCACGAGATCATCTATTTATGACTTTTTACCTTTGTATCGAATACAAATAATAATCTTTATATATTTGTCAATAAATTGTTTCAGTATTTAAACGTTGCCTTTCATTTTGTTTCAATTCTGCATACGGAGAGGAAAACGAGAATGGCCTGTGTTGGTGTTCTGTTATGGCCGAAAATGTAATTATTTCCAGGTATTTCAATTTGCCGGGGTGAAATTTGGCACTGTTCAAATAGCTGACAGGTAAACGTATGAAAATTAAGGTAACAATGAACAGTTGCATTGTAGTCGGGTAATTTACATATGTACAGATAGTGGATATGCTCGATGTAATTTAATATTTTATTATTATTTCAGTACCGAGTGTGTGGCTGGCAGCCATTTTGTTTTTATTATACACACACTCAATAGTGTAAAATTTCACTGTTCACTACTGTTGTTTGTTTTAATGTCGAATATTTATTATGAGTAAGTAATACTATGGGATATTTCATAATATTATGTCTTATCTACAATAAAAGTGGCTTTCATGCGTCATTTTATTATGAGATTTAAAATTAAAGCTGTTTTTATTCGCTTTTTTGACGAGGGGAATGGCAAATGTATACATTTTGCAACTTCGCTCATCGGGCGTTGCGAAGTTGAGCAATTTTGTTTATTTTACTTTATTTTTTAAACGTTTTTAGTTGATGGGGAAGGAAGGGAGAGCGAGAGGAAAGCCGCATAAACGCCCGTTAAATGGAATAACGACGCAAAATCGAATTCTCGTTAAGTAATACGATTGAAAGGCGGCTATTTTGCGATGAGAGCGAGAAAGGAAATCGAGTTGTAGGATAATTCGATAAAATCGGAGCTTGGGGTGGTTTGATCTTTTCATTTTATTTTTTTCCACCGCTCAAAGGTTGCTTTTAAATCGAGATAATTTCTTCAGTTAATATGCAAAGAGTTTTGCACACGGCAAATTTTTATACGCGCCATATTTTTTTATGTATATCGTTTCGAACAAGTTAAATGGCGCGAATCGGAGAAGAATAATTTTATGTACGTATATTACAGGAAAAATTTGCGAAATTTGCTAGACAATTTACATCATTTTTATATGAATCAGTGAAATTCGAGATGTTGAAAATTCGAAAGTTGCGAGAAAGAGGGTAAAGGTATCCGTTGGGGGGGGGGGGGGTGGCCTTATGTTGAGGGCTTTAAGGGTCAAATTCCTTGACCTTGAAATCGGGCTTTAAAAAGGAGTAAAGATTGCCAATTTGTTGGAACCGTTTCAATTAAAATTAAAATCAGATATATTGACAAACTCTGATAGGAAGCGATCGACCTGGAGTCACAAACCAAGGTCTAGCCAGCAGCAACCAGTGGGCCTCGAACCCGTGGCCACTATGTTTGAAAGCTTATAAGCTAATCACTAGTCCACGCTGCTGGTTTTTATTACAAATATAATATAACTTTATGGCATATTAAATTATTAAATTAAAAAAAATTAAAAGAAATGTTCGCGCCTGTGTTCGATCTGCACGCGGTCGTATTTTTTTCAAATATATTTTAAATATATTTCATTTAATATTTATATTTGTTTAATATGAAAAAAAAGATAAAAACTATCTAACTACCTAAACAATATAAAACACCAATAGAAAAATTAATTAATTAAAGAAATTTTCAATAGATAGCGGCAAATTCTCTGCCAAGAGGAAAAATTGGTAGTAAATAGTATATATATATATATAGGTTTTTTTTCTTATATATATATATATTTTTCTTATATATATATATATATATATATATATATATATATATATATATATATATATATATATATATATATATATATATATATATATCATCATCATCATCATTTACAGCCATTCGCCATCCACTGCTGGATGAAGGCCTCTCCAACACGCTTCCACTCGTCTCTGTTTTGCGCAACACTCATCCATCTCATTCCGCACATTTTCCTAATTTCGTTCACCCATCTTCCTTGCGGTCTTCCTTTTACTCTTTTGCCTTCTCTCGGGTACCATTCAAGCACTTCTTTTGTCCACCTTTCGTCCATCCTCCTAGCTACGTGACCCGCCCATTGCCATTTCAATCTCTTCACTCTATCCACTATGTCCACTACCCTTGTCATATTTCTCACCCACGTGTTCCGCTTCCTGTCTTTCCTCGTTATGCCAAGCATACAGCGTTCCATACTTCTTTGAGTGCATTGGATTTTATTTTGCATCTTGGCGTTCAGTGTCCAAGTTTCACATCCATACGTCATCACTGGCAAAACGCATTGATCAAAGATCCTTTTCTTCAGGCAGAGTGGCATTTTTGATTTAAAAACAGCATTCATCCGTCCAAATGCACTCCACCCTAATTTCATACGTCTCTTTATCTCTTCATTTTTACTACCAGACATGTCAATTATTTGACCTAAATATAAATAATTATTTACTACTTCTACTGGTTTATCATCTAAGGGGATGCTATCAGGCATGCAATAGCTATTGAACATTAGTTTAGTCTTATCTACGTTAATTTTTAATCCTACTTTTCTACTTTCCCTGTCCAGCTGTGTTAGTCTGATAAGTAGGTCAGCTGAATCACGAGCTACTAAAACTATATCGTCTGCGAACCGAAGGTGACTCAAAAAGCGACCATTGATGCTTACTCCGGCTGTATCCCAATCCAATTTCCTGAAAACTCCCTCAAGCACCGCATTGAATAACTTGGGCGAGATTGTATCTCCTTGTCTTACTCCTTTTCCTATGCTAAATCTATCTGTACCTGAAAAAATTTTAACCGAAGCTGTGGCATTCTTATATATTGCAGCTAACAGTCCCACATAGGGTTCCGGCACTCCCTGTGTTTTTAGAGCGTTAAGTACTGCATTATGACTAACTGTATCGAAGGCTTTCTCATAATCGACGAAACCTAGGCACAATGGCCGTTGATATTCGTTGGCGCGCTCGATTAGTTCGCCAACTACTTGGAGGTGGTCCATTGTGCTGAAATTTGCCCTAAACCCTGCCTGCTCTATAGGTTGGTTCTCGTCGAGGATATTCTTCAGCCTTTCTGTAATAACCTTCGTGAAGAGCTTGTAGACCGCTGAAAGTAGACTAATGGGTCGGTAGTTCTTGATATCGCTTTTGTCGCCTTTTTTGTGTATTAAAATGATAGTTGCGTTATTCCATCCTTCTGGTATAGCTTGGTTCTGGATGCATTTGCTGAAAAGCCTAGCTAAGATATTAATTAGGGGGGGGCCGCCACATTTTAGTAAGTCAATGGGAATATTATCTTCCCCTGGGGTTTTTCCGTTCTTTGCAGTTTTTAGCGCGGCCTCTACTTCGCTAGGCAATACTGCAGGAACCCTTTGGCCGTGTGTCGATTCCAGAGCGGGGAATTGGCCGTTGTCGTTCTCGTATAGTTTTGCATAGAACGTGTAAACTCTGTCTATGATTTCTTCTCTATTCCTAATTATTACTCCGCTCTCTGATCTGATTGCGATCATTTGGTTTTTGCCTAAGAAAAGATCCTGTTTGCACTTTTTCAGGCTACGGTTATTCTTAATGGTATTTTCTATTAGCTTGCTGTTAAAATCCCTGACATCCCTGACTATTCTCTTTTTAATTTCCTTATTTACTAGATTGTATTCTTGCTTATTATTATCCCTATCTAAATTCCTTTTATGCTTAATTAGGTTTTTTGTTTCCGCTGAAATTTTGCTTAATTTAATTTGTTTCCTGAATCCACCTAATTTCTTACCTGTTGAGGTTAGAACCGAACTAATTACAGTGTTCAATTCCTCGATGTCTGCTTCTGGGTTTAATTTCCCGTATCGATTTCCAAGTTCGAGTTCGAATTCCTTTTTCCTAGACCTTAGTTGAGTGAAATCTGGAGAGTTACTGCATCCTTTTATTAATTTCCTACGTTCGCAATTTATATTAATGGCCATCTTGGCACGGACTAATCTGTGATCGCTACCTATATCTACTTTACTTAAAACACTAACGTCTTTAACGGAGTGCAGGGCATTTGTTAGGATGAAATCGATCTCGTTTCTGTCTCCTTTAGGACTCTCCCAAGTCCACTTATTGTTGGTGTTTTTCCTGAAAAATGAATTAGTGATAAAGAGCCTGTTGTGTTCTGCGAATTCTATGAGGCGATCGCCTCTGTCGTTTCTTTGGCCGGTACCAAAATTGCCTACTGCTCTTTCAGTATTTGCCTTTTGTCCTATTTTTGCGTTAAAGTCGCCCATGATTATTTTAAAGTGGTGACGGCTATTATCGTATGCGTCCTGTATTTTTTCGTAGAAGTCTTCTATTTCCTCGTCTGGGTGGCTAGATGTGGGGGCGTACACTTGGAAGATTTGACAAGTGTACCTGCTCGAGATTCTTAATACTATATAGCATATACGTTCCGATATGTCGCTTATTTCTATAATATTTCTTTCTATTCTCTTATTGATAAGAAACCCTACTCCTCCTATTCTACCATTTGGTAGCCCTCTCCAGTAGAGACAGTTACCACTTTTTAGGATTACTTGGTTTTGCTGTTTTCGTCTTAATTCACTAAGTCCTACTATATCCCATTTGATATTTTCTAATTCATTCTCTAATGCAAGCACACTTCCTTCACTCGATAACGTTCTTACATTGTACGTGGCTAAATACAGGTTTCTATTAGCTAAGCTATCATCCATCGTCACTCTTACCTTGTTGGAGGTTTGGATATTATTTTTCTCGCATTTATCCAAGATGTGTTGAGAAAAAGGCGGTACTTGAGAGAGATTTCCATTCAAGGAGTGAGTTCTTACCGCCATAGACTCTTCTCTGTGGTCAGCTTTGACAGATAGTCATCCTAGGTATCACTTGGATCACTTATGAGTTATTACATGCCATTTAACAGGGTTACTTTGTAAGTGAAAGTAGTTAGTTATGATAATAATAGATTAGCAATTGTTATACTACTTTTTTACAGATCTTTATCGTGAGACGCCTCTTTGGAGACAACGGATTTATATATGTGAGTGCGGTTTGCAATTTAATATTTTAATAATAAATTTAGTAAAGAATATAAAATTACACGAATTACTTTAATATAAATTAAATATGAAAAAGAACTATTAGACAGTTGGGAAACACCGTTTCTGTTTGCTATTATTCTATTAAGTAAAGTTCGTTAAAAATTTTTGTCTGAAAGCAATTATGTGGAAGATTTATTGCTTCTGTGGGACCGAATTTTGACTGACGAGCAGGGACCCTTATTTTTTTTTTGTATTCAGGTAGGGAGATGTATCTCGTTCGTATACGCTTTTGTAACTGACACAAAATTAACACAAAATTTTTCGCAATCACTGATATTAAAAAACGCTGTTAACGGCCGATCATCTGTTTATTTTTACACTTAAATTATACTAGGATGCAATTAGTAAAATAAGTGATTAGATGGTTAAGTTTTTAGATTAAATTTCGTGCAATAGCCGGGTTTAAGCGAGTAATAGCGGGAAGAACGCAGAAGCACGTCTTCCCCGCATGACACGAAAGACCGAACTCATATATATATATATATATATATATATATATATATATATATATATATATATATATATATATATATATATATATATATATATATATATAAGTTTTTATTTTGTATTCGTATATACGTTTTGGCAGTGGCTTAGTTGTGACATACATACATATGTATGTCGAATCGAAACGACTATTATAGTACGGCGAGCGTTATATCAGACAGCATTTTTAATATAAATCGTCAAATCTCAAGATGCTGAAAAACTCGATGTTTTCGAGACATTTATGAACAAATTTGTATTTGCTGCATTTTTATACGAATCAGCGAAATTCGAGATGCTGAAAACTCAAATATTGCAAGAAATGGGTAAAGGCTTTCCAATTTGTTAGAACCGTTTCAATGAAAATCAGATAAATTGGCATACTCTGATAAGAAACGATCGACCTGGAGTCACAAACCAAGGTGTGGCCAGCAGCTACCAGTGTTACTCGAACCCGGGACCACTATGTTCGAAAGCATACATGCTAACCACTAATCCCCGCTGCTAGTTATTCGTTACACAGCAAAATGGATAAGTCAGTTTGAAGATAATATGAATATTGTCGACATGTATTAGTGCTTTTGAGCTCGTGTAACCTTTGAATATGGGCTGTAAAGCGTTCTGGTGATAATCAATATGGAATCAAGTGTTCGAGTTCAAAGTGGGTATTATCGCTTGTACCTGACTCTCATAATACGATTATGCTGTGTGTTTATAACAGCATTGTGTAGCAAAATATGAAATATATAATCTTGGCTTCTATTATTATTAATCCCGTGTTCTTTCACCATTGTTATTGAACCGACTAAGTACATATATAAAAGTCAACAAATTAAATCAATAAAAGTTCTCAATATTCTCCTGTCTGTGTTTTATTGTTTTTTTTTTCACTCAAACATTTCGTGTTTTATTCTGTTGGTTATCATTTAATCGAGCTACTAACCGATTGAAGTAAAAAAAATTGCTAAAAATCAAGCCAAAATAGCATTCTAGTATGTTTCAGCTATTTGAAAGCACCATAATTTATTTTGAGCAACCAATAGCAACGTAAAAAAGAGGCAGAATGAGGTAGAGTAAGACCTTTGCGACACTCACCAAGCTATCTAGCCTATTTAGATAACATCAGCTGATCGTCAAGCATCATTACACGTAAGTTGATCAGTCAGTGTTGGTGAAAGGTGGTTAAGCACATAGTTATAATACATTTAAAATTTTCATCGTTGCGGTAATATTTGATCAAATCAGTCGGTGGTTTGAGTCTCATTAACATGTGTTTGTGACGGTGACAGTGACATATATGAACATTGTACTACCAACCTAATTCATCATCTACAGTCACTCACCATCCACTGCTGGATGAAGGCCTCTCCAACACGCTTACATTCGTCTCTGTTCTGCACAACTCTCATCCATCTTACCCCATACATTTTCCTAATTTCATCTACCCATCTTCCCTGCGATCTTTCTCTTACCCTTTTGCATTCTCTTGGGTACCATTCTAGCCTTTCTTTTGTCTACCTCTCGTCTATTCTTCTAGCCACGTGGCCCACCCATTGCAGTTTCAATATCTTTACTCGATCCACAATGTTCAATACCCTTGTCATACTTCTCACCCACGTGTTCCGTTTCCTGTTTTTTCTTCATTATGCCGAGAATACAGCGTTCCATACTTCTTTGAGTGAATTGGACTTTGTTTAGCATCCAATGTCCAAGTTTCACATCCATACGTCATTACTGGCAAAACGCATTGATCGAAGATCTTTTTCTTCAGGCAGATTGACATTTTTGATTTAAAAACAACATACCATCCTAATTTCATACGTGTCTTTATTTCTTCTTATTTACCAACTTAATTATGATTGTATAAATATATTGCTACTATTCTTCGCGTATCGAATCGAAAAAAGCATGTATAATACTGGAATGGTGTTTAATGGGCGTTACGAGTGACGATCGAGTGACTCGGTCTGAGTGCATTCGTATCGTGTCAGTCCTGTATTACACACGGTTTTGATCTTAAGCGTACATACATATATCTAGTTTAATTATTTTTGTTTTTAATCACATAGACAGTTTGGGTATCTGAAGTAAAAGGGGTATATCTTATATAATAATTGTCCAATGCGTGCGTGTGTACGAAGCACTCGTTGTCAACACCATGCTCCGTCTGTCTTTCTCCCCTTGGAATCGTATATCGTGGAAAGAGACGCCGCATATCACATTCATTCGTCCAAATGCACTCCATCCTAGTTTCACACGTCTCTTTGTTTCTTCTTCTTTGCTACCAGACTTTCAATTATTCAATCTACAGTCAATTATTTGACCTAAATATAAATAACTACTTACAACATCTACTATTTTATTATCTAATGAGATGCTATCAGGCATGCAATAACTATTGAACAATAGTTTGGTCTTATCTACGTTATTTTTTAATGCTACTTTCCTACTTTCCCTGTCCAGCTGTGTTAGTCGTTTTGTCAGTATAATTCAAAAAATTATTTTTTATTAAAAAATATTAATTTCTCAGAAACGAAGTTGGGAGATTTGTATCTCTCGTAGGGTTTGTCATAGCACTTGCGATAAGCTTAATAGCCAGAAACCCTAAAAGAGACAATTGTATCTTAAAAAAGTTTATCCCAATTTTATCCCCCACAAGAGGCCAGCTTAATTCTTTCAATTCTAAATCCACATTGTAATAGCCTTGACTGTGTGTACTTCAATAATGAGCCAATGATAACTTGTTTAATTATTTTTGATTGTATCTAATCACATAGACAGTTTCAATATCTGAAGTAAAAGGGGTATATCTTATATAATAATTGTCTAATGCGTGCTTGTGTACGAAGGACTCGCTGTCAACACCATGCTCTGTTTCTCTTTCTCCCCTTGGAATCGTATATCGTGGGGAGAGACGCGGCATATCACTTCATTCCTATGAGTGGCTGACAAAAACAAAAGATTTTTTTTTTTCAAAAAGATTAATTCAATTTTAAATTATTAACAAATTATTTATTTATGCGCGCTTTATGTGTTCATGCGTTGTTGTTTATTTTGTACTTGGTTATGTACAGTGTGGTTTATTTATTACAACAGTGATGTGCGGTTGTTCTTGTGCGATATTCATGAACAACCGTCTCGTTCTCCGACGAAAGGGTCTCTTAGACTGTATTCGTTGGGGGGGGGGGGGGGGGGAGGTGGCCTCATGGTGAGGGCTTTAAGGGTCAAATTCCTTGACCTTTAAAGCGGGCTTAGTATTCCGTTGATCCAAATTACGACTAGTGTCATGTGAGCACATTTATGTGCACACATGACACTAGTTATACCTATATATACATACATATATGTACGTGTACAGAAAGTTTGCTTAGTAAACATTCCGTTTCATTTCTCTTGTGCGATTTCCTTTTCGTTTCTTCGACATTTTCAAACAGGTAATGTATTTCTCTAGCGTCTTGCTACAACGCATACGACATCATTTTCCGGAAATCATACATATGTTCATATGTACATACATATGTTCATATGTATATACTTTTAAAATGTATGCACAGTTTTCAATATCAGGCAAATTTCCTTTTTGCGATTGCGGTTGTCTACTCTGACTACACAATATACGCTTCAAATATTTATTCAATACATAACCTCACAAATACTGATCACGAATAATGTTTCATGCTCTTTAGTTTTATGTATAAAGTGGTGTTTTGGTCCTCATTTCTCATCCAGCCTTGACCTTTAGCCGCGATTGATGACATTTTAAATGTACACCGATATTTTTTTCGGCTTAACTAAATTTGTTTATATGTTTATCAATGTTTGATGTTGACCTTTGAAGTGGGATAATCTGTGTTTTATGGCTCGTAAAAAAGGTGTAATTCTGCATGATGAAGCCATAAACATATGCTTTTATTTTCGCATGCGAAACTCGACGAAATCATCTGTAACGGCCGACGTACGTATATTATACGTATTATTTTTCCTCGGTACTAATTTTACTATTACATTATGCTAATTTTACGAGTCAACTTTTAGTGCGAGTAATTCTTCTTTTCAGAAGTCGTCTAAACGTTATAATCGGACGCTCATTAAACTTTGCTTCTACGGCCATTATTACAAACATACATACATATATTATACCATAAATAATATATAACCTATTTGTCTGGTAGCCTGCGCTCATCATTATTTTTATAATGGAATGTAATGTATTAGTGGAATTTTGTTATTCTCTCTTCCATTTGGACCTGGCAGGGATGTTTTGCATTTGCGGCTGGTTCTTATATATTGGTGCTGGCTATAGGTGCAAGACATTCCCTACTTTGTATTTTATTATTTGATATTTTTACTTTATCTGCTATTATTATAATGCTATTGTAGAGTTCGAAGATATAGGGAGGATTGCGGGAGAGATAATCAAAGACGATGTTGGTCCATCAATGTACGTTTATTGTACATTAAGTATACACACGTGCGCGTACGCACCTACCGGTGGCCGTCCGGTCAGCGGCTCGAATACTAGCTGTCAGTTGGCGTCACACTTTTGCCAACTCATGTGTACCACTGTTTGTACATCACTCCTCAACATTACTCATTACATAATTCACTCACACACATAAAATCCCACATTTGTTTTTTTACGTTTATGTATAGATGTATTTTTTGTCTGTGTATGTATATATTTTTATTTTTCTTATCTCTCTGTATTTTTTCGACCATTGTGACGCATTAGGGACTCCTGTAATGCCACAATGGTCTTGTAATGCCAACTTAAACTTAAATAAATAAATATGAAATAACAGTATCATCAACCGCCATGACCCAATCTTCGACAAATTTCTCAATGACGGTCTATTTTCGAAGGAGACTTTGTATGTAAGTATGTATGTATATATGTATATATGTAAGTATCTTTGGTTGGGAACTTCGTAAACAAAACAAAGTTTCTATGACGACAATTCATTTGGTTGAATATTATATTTTTTTCGATTCAAATAAATTTAATAAAAAAACAAATGAAAGATTCGCCATGTTTAAGCTGTTTATATTAAAAATACTGAGCGAAGCCGGGTAAAACAACTAGTACTATATAAAATGATAAATATTAACCAATATATCTTGCATTATAATATAACACTTTGGTGGTGGTGAGGAGTGCTACATAAGTGAGTAAACTCATCGAGTTGAAACTGCAAGTTATCTTACAGTCTCTACTTGCATCGTGTATTCGAGCCTTTGTCTCTCGTGTGTGATCGTTTTATTCCGTACCATATAAAAGCCATTATATGATGGTTGATTTATATTCTATTCCCGTATATGAATAAGTGATTATCTAATCTATATATTATACTTGCATTGTGTTTTAAAGCCTTTGTCTTTGTCGATATGACAGTCGATTTTAGGTTTATTCATACTATCCAGTAGTTCACGGATACAGCACAACAGCACAACAGATACAGCACAACAGCTAATGTAAACGACAGTGTCTATTCATACTACACAGCAACGCAGATTTGGGTAGGTTCAGACAAGTTTTGGCCGAGTGCAGGGTAAAATCGGTTTTCATATACATTAGAGAACGCGACGATACGGTTCAATGTTGCTTGCGTCGTATTGTCACAATATGACGTCTCCGAAAGCATTCAAATGCGCAGGCGCAATTTCGTTAGTGCACTCGCTACTATGGCGTAACGTCGTGCGTGAATACTTCCACAGTGACCAAAGAAAGCGGGTTTTGCTTATTACGTTACGGTGACATGTACTGCTGTATGGCATTTTATTTCATTTCATAGAACATGAACACTCGCCTTTACAGATCGCTTCAAAGCGACAAGTGCACTTATACAGATACAATACTGTTGCGTAGGGGTAGGTGGAGGATCCAGGTAAAAGGCCAAAGTCGTTTCACAGCATTTATTGGTGATTCAGGAGATACACGCACCGCCAGTGCTCCGTCCAGAATGCCTTGATGTTGCCTAAGTACCCGTTTATAAAGGACAGGTCGCTCTCTGGATCTTCGACGTCCGGTTACTTCCTTATTGTTTAGTCACGTACCAGGATATGCAGTCCCACGCTTTCGCGTTGTCAGTTCTAAGAATTCTAGTGGGAAGTCTAGTGGTGCCGTTACCGACCGCTAAGTCCATCCATTGTTTAGCCGACTTGCACTTAGTCTGGAGATAATCCTCGGAAACCAATTATAACGGTCGCAGGAACGCGACGTCTCACGCTCGTCCAGATTCTGGGAAAAAACGATGCCTAATTCGAGGGTCTCCTTTGTTGCCCTCGAAACCACTTAAGCCGCCTGATAATGCTGACAATACAATCAGTATACATAAGCATTTTATACAATGCGAATTCATACAAACATCCACAGTGACGTATTTTATAATCACCTTAAGACGCTGAATAACCTTAGATTAACAAGAGATATAGGAAAGGACATGATTTATTTATTTTACATACATACATATATACAAATATACCAGGAAGGCTTAACAGGTAAACCCCTAATGCGCCTTCCTGGTTCACATAATTATTACATAGATACATGTAAATCTAAACAATATCTGACATCTATCGTCAGATATTACAAATATCGTATTAATACTGTTACGTACGCCGCGGATTGAGCGAATTGCACTAAGACCAACGGATATCTGTTATCGGATTAACTAAGTGCATGCACTTACTTCCAAGGATTATATCTGGACTTTAAGTGCATTTAGGCTAAACAATGACCGTTATTAGTTATTTCTCAGAATCGGTACGGGGAGACCCAATGTCGTGGAAATACATATCCGAATACGTGACTATACAACAGGTAAACAGATTAGGCGTCCTGAGAGATCTACCCTTTATAAGGCGGTACGTAGGCGATATCATGTCATTCTGGACTGAGCACTGACAGTGCGTGTATCTCCTTAATCATCAATAAATGCTGTGAAACGACTGTTGGCCTTTTACTTGGATCCTCCACCCACCCCAACGCAACAATACGATAAATAACGATGAATAAATTTCATGTAACAATACGAATTTTATATTCGATAAACAACCACAGAGACATCTATGGTGAGCAATATGGCGAAACCTAAGATATAACAATAACTAAAGGTTCGCAACGGAAAATTGGGAAGGAAACGCCAATTTTACAGGAATCGTTTCAATGAAAATCAGAAAAATGGGCAAATTCTGATTAGAAACGATCGATCCTGACAAATCAAGGTCTGGCCAATAGTGAGACTTAGCGGGAATCGAACTCGTAACATCAAGTACGAGATAATTCAACATTCACCACTAGACCACGCTACTGGTTATGATAAGAAACGATCGACCTGGAGTCACAAACTAAGGTCTAGCCAGCAGCGGGACTCTAGTGGGATTCGAACCCGTGACTACTCTGCTCGAAATCATTATATGCTAACCACTAGTCCATTACTAGTACATTATAACAACGTACTCATGCGTATTGTTCGATGGTGAATATACCAACCGGAAAACATATCGGAAAAGCCTTATTGCTTTTTATTTTCACGTATTTATTATTTGAACATGATTTCCTCTCCTCCCCCGTTCGATAAGTACCGAAGCCAATTTTTTCATGTCCTCGAGTCGATATGAGAATTTTTCATGTTCGTAATAAATACATAGGATCTCAACATCGTGTTCGCGAAAAAAGCTCACAAAATACACATGAATATGGGTATGCATGTATACATGTATGTACATATGTCATTACATTATAATTCGTATGTAGAGAAAAATAATGGAAAAACATTTTCGTAAAATAAAGCTACACGATGTGTAGTAATTATGAAACTATGCGATGCTAATTAGCCACGTGTAATATGATATACGAATTAATATGATGTGTAGGAATTTTAACAGCGTATCTATTACATATATGATTAAGTATGTATGTATAGAGGGAACATAAAACACTTTTGTGTGATAGATAAGTAAGGTAAACGGAAAATCCAGTGTGTCTAGATAAAGGTTGTAAAATGATTTTTTTCTATTACAATAGATAAAGCACAATGTTTATTCAATTAGTTGATATATTACACATACATACGTATATCCATGTAATTTAGCTTATTGTGTTCATTTTCTTTTGAAATTTAATACCTACGGGTGGTGATATATAATATATATACAGGGGTTGTATAAGTACAGGTGGTGATATACACGAGTGCAAATAAAAATCTTTTTTTTTTTTAAAAAGGCAAACATCCACAAGAATAGTTGACATATGATTTTTGTGGAATTTTATTTAATTCTCATACTAATACAATTTAATGTATTATCCCTATTAATTCAATTCAGATTCGTGTAAATACGAGTAAATAATAGTACGAGCTTTTAGCTCGCAATTTTACCGATTTAAAATTCAGCACATTTCCAACGAAAAAAAAAAAATAGTGTGGCCAGAATACTATCCCAATAAATGTGTTTCAATAGAAAATACTCGATATAAAATAGTGTTAACAGTTAACAGAAAAAAATCCCAAGTGAAAATACGTACTTTTGACTTTTGATTTGAACTGGACGACTACTTAGAAAGATTTGAAAGCTGAAAAGTACTACAAGTGAAAGATAAAATAAAATAATATTCATTTTGAACAGAAAATTGACAGATTTTGAGAAATCGACCGAACAACACGAAGATATAGGAAAATCGCGCGATTTAAAAAACACATATACATATCTCCGAATCTCGAGCCAATCAACATTTGTTATTACCAGATTCGTGTTTACTGGGCATAGATCTATAAAAAAAGTCATATCTTGTCTCTGAACCATTTTTCGTGTCGAACAGTGTTATTTAAACTTTTTTCACTCTCATTCTTTAACTTCTAAATAATGTATAGCACAAACTAATACATTCATGAATATTAAAATACAAATTAAAATAACTGCTAAGAACACTATTCATGAAACACATTACTACTTACATCTAATATATAATTTCGATAGAGACTTTGTAAGTATGTAAGTATGTAATGTTGGTTGGTAACATCGATAACAAATTTTATATGAAGACGGTTCGATATATATTTTTACATACCTCCTTTACGTTTCACATGGCTTTCGTGTCAATGGTCATTTTTATATCTTATCCGATCGTTTTCATACTTTGCCATATTGCTCATTTTGGTCATCAATACACGTTAATGTATCGTCTGCCATTACGTTGGAGATAAAATATCGTATACAACGCGTTTTAAACACGCGGAAAGTAAATCTTCTTGACGTTTAATAAGCGTTCGTCCCGTATCTTCCAACCTGTTCGCCTTGATATGGCGATATAAGATTTTAATTGTTTAAACGCCTATAATTCACTCTATATTTTATGAAATTTGCTCTATTGGTTCTCGTTATCTCTAATATATAAATATTTATAGTTTTAACTCTCATATGTATATATAAATTTCAAATTTGGCGTGTAGCTTCTTGTAGGGTAATACACGATATATATTGATTTTTGGTCAAATATGTCAGATTTGACATTTCACGGCTAAAAGTATATCTCTTCACTGGGTTTTATCTGCGAGATAAGTATTCAATAATAAGTTATGTTGTATCTAATTGTTAATATGATTTACAATAAGCTTACATACATACATCACATACAATAATTTTTAGTTATCAGCTGATTTCATTTTTTTCGATTCAAATAAATTTAATAAAAAAAAAATGAACATTTACTATTAGATTCGCCATGTTTAAGCGGTTTATATTACAAATACTGAGCGAAGCCGGATAAAACAACTAGGATATAATAAATACGACAGAAATAAAATACCGGACTAAAGTGGTAAAGCTTTTGACTTTCAGTTGATATGGTCGATAGATTGCGCACACTTTGAAATTACAATATATTATGATGATTTATAGAAAATAATTTAATGATTTATACTTTCATGTTCAACATTATTTTCGTAGATTTTAAATCAAGTCAGAAAATCATTAAAAGTGCACATGAGTGGCACAAGGTTGTATTTATTCATCGGAATTTTCCTGTGTGGATTATTTTTGCTTTGTCATAGGGTTGAATGTGGCAACATTTTCCATGACACGATTATATTTTCCAAACTCCCATGTGTGATCAGAATTTATCTGCTATTTGATAGGAGCTGTGCGCGGCCATTATTGCCGTACCACCTGTGAAAGCTCGTAGAGCTTTGATCCCGTCCCAACCTGGTTACATCCCAACCCATCCCATCTCGATAATCTCGTTTTCCCAAATCACCCGAAGCTTTCCTTTAGCGCTTCAGAATACGAGCGATAAGAGCTCTTATCAACGGGCGCCAGAGAGCTTATCGTGCACTTATTATTATATAAAGTCGCGTGAACATCAATGTATAAATAAAAATGTCTGGTGAAAAAAATCTATTTATATAAATTTTTGTTTCTTTGTGATTTTCTATTTTGGAAATTTACTATTTAGATCATAGACGGGTTTTGGAAAGACTCTTATATAAAATGTCCGGGCAATGCCGGGCAGTTTTACAGTTTTTAAAGTAGAATATATGACGGGCTGAAAACCAGACTGGTACAAGTGACATTTGAAAACAAGCTGGTTTAAGTGCTAAAATAATAGCATATAAGAAATGCGTTTTTTAGATCGCGCGATTTTTCTATATCTTGGTGTTGTTCGGTCGATTTCTTTAAATCTGTTAATTTTCTGTTCAAAATGAATATTGGAATCTACAGTCGGGTATTTTATCTTTCATTTGTAGTACTTTTCAGCTTTCAAATCTCTCTAAGTAGTCGTCCAGTTAAAATCAAAAGTCAAAATTACGTATTTTCACTTGGGATTTTTTCCCACTGCTAATACTATATTATATTGAGTATTTTCTATTGAAACATGTTTATTAAGATAATGTTCTGACCACACTATTTTTTGTTTTCGTTTAAAAGGGTTAACTGGAAGTGTGCTGAACTTTAAATCGTTAAAATTGCGAGCAAAAAGCTCGTACTAGTGTTTACTCGTATTTACACGAATCAGAATTGAATTAATAGGGATAATATATTAAATTATCTTTATATGAGAATTAAATAAAATTCCACTTAGAAAAATCATATTTCGACTATTCTTGTGGATTAATAACAAAAATTCTATTGATAACTGGCTTACCTCGATAAAATAAACGAAAAAGTGTTTCTTAATACGTAAAGCACACTCGTTACATTGGAGAAATATGTTAGACGAGTGTGCATGATTGATTGAATAAATGAAAATAAATAAATTTTGGTGGGGCTTGAAGCTTGGGCTTCCATACAAAAACGCTCGAGCAACGCCGGGCTAGTGTGTTTGTTCGTTTTGAAATTCAAATAGGTCTGCCAAATTTTGTATAATATATTATTTTGCGGTACACTAACTTAGACTGTAGACCTGTTTCATAAGAGGGCTCCAAGCTTGGGATCGATAGGTTTTGATACAAAAACGCCCGGGCAACGCCTGGTAAATGTGTCTGCTCAATATGAAATTCAACAGTTAATATGTTTAAAATAATACCGCTAAATTTGTTATACTATCTCAGGTCCGTAGATATGTATATATTGGAAGGGGTGTTTGGAAAGGTTTACGTGAAAAAACGCCCAGGTAACGCTGGGCAAGTGTGTTTTTCCGAGTTGTATTTCCACAATTTTCAAAATAGAACCGCCAAATTTGGTTAAATTAAACTGTAGATTTGTTTTGAAAGGGCTTGGAGGGTGAAGTTGATGATCGTATACAGAAAAAGCAGCGCCCGAGCAACGCAGGGTGTTTGTACTTTATTCTTTGAGAAGTCGGAAAATTAATAATATTATTGAAGAAGTGTGTTTTGGATGGGGTCGTAACTTTATATAAGTTTTTCTTCAAAGTTCATCCGCTCGTGGAAATCCGGGTGAATTCCAGAAATGCACCGCTATGTCGAGCAACGCCTGTTAATATTCTCATATTGCGAAAAAGTGTTGAGTTTATGTATGTATGTAGTTATATACATATGTACATTCAACATATTTTTCATATTTTTGTAATTTTCTATGGAGACGTGCAGACAGCGGTCGAGCCAATGGTTCGTTTTTCGCTTTCCGGTTTAGTGCGAGTTCCGGAAGTCGCTTCCGCAGAAAACTGGAAAGCCTCTCGAGACTCGAGTGAAGCCGGAAATCAATCCTATGAATGATGACGGAAATATTTTTACAAATAGAATTGCTTGTTCAAAAGCTCACACGTTCACGTCTACACTTTTTCCACTCAACTTTCAACTGCGAAGACTTTATTTACATCGATATTGTCAGAAAAACATTTTTTTAATGAATTTTGATACACTGTTCACCGATAAACTGTTCGACAAATGACGATTTTTTTTGGTTCAGAGACGAGATATGACTTTTCTTATAGATCTATGCCCAGTGAATACGAATCTGGTAATAAAAAAATGTTGATTGGCTCGACATTCGGAGATATATATATGTGTATTTTAAATTGCGCGATTTTTCTATATCTTGGTGTTGTTCGGTCGATGTCTCAAAATCTGTCAATTTTCTGTTCAAAATAAATATTGGAATCTATAGTCGGGTATTTTATCTTTCATTTGTAGTACTTTTCAGCTTTCAAATCTATTTAAGTAGTCGTCCAGTTAAAATCAAAACTCAAAAGTACGTATTTTCATTTGGGATTTTTTCCCACTGTTAATACTATTTTATATTGAGTATTTTATATTGAAACATGTTTATTGGAATAGCGTTCTGGCCACAATATATTTTGTTTTCGTTTAAAAGGGTTAATTGGAAGTGAGCTGAGTTTTAAATCGGTAAAATTGCGAGCTAAATTTTACAAAAGCTTTGTTGTAAATTTTGTCAATGGAAAACTTTTGCAATTTCACTCCCGTATCTTCGATCTTGTTTTGTACATATTTAACTTTGGCCCATAAATAAATAATTGTCTTTACATGCCTATCGCGACTCGAAACTTTGAACCTGACGACATATTGATGATGCTCGTTTTATGGCCAACTTCGAGCCTAATTAGACCGTCATAGAATATTTTGAAGCAACATACAAATATGTATCTGTCTTTTAAATTATACTAGGTACTATTCAGTTCCAATATATGTACATATCTTATCTTATGTTCATTGCTATATTTGAATTTTTTTATTCTATCATGCACACTCCTCTAATAGATTGCTCCAATGCGAAGAGCGTGTTATGCAGATTAAGAATTATTTATTAATTATTTTAACATATATAAACCCATTTATTAAGCACGAAATCTATGGTCAAATGATTAATATCCACAGGATATCTATGGATAATCTTTTGGAGCGAAAATCGAATTAATCGAATTTTGCGAAAGGGATGGGACAGGGTTCCCAATTTGTTGGAAACATTTCAATGAAATTAGATAAATTGGCAAACTCTGATAGGAAATCATCGACCTTGAAGTCACATATCCAAGGTCTGGCCGGCAGCATACACCAGGGATAGAACATGTGAGCACACAATTGAAAGTATTATATGCTTACCATTAATCTATGGTGCTGGTTATATGCAATAAAAATTTAATTTTATGCAACATTCTAAAGTTCATTGTAAAAAAATATTGGTATAACGAGATAATATGGGAACAAAACAAATAACAGAAAAAAGCAATTTAATCGAATATAATATGAATAAGATATGATGGTGATTTTTAATAAGATGTTTTCAGCTTTCAGTTGTTTTTTTGTTATTATACATATATTTATATATTTTATTTAAAATAAAATATATAAATATATTCTTTACATTAGAAATACAATTATATTTATACAATATCATATAGACATCTATGGACAAATTGATAAACCTCAAATTTTGCTAGAAATACATAGATTTTGTATGCAGGCGGGTAGCATATTTATAAAAATCAACAAATTCGAGATAGAATGTAGATACTTGAATTTGCGAGAAATGAGGATAGCTTGCCAATTTGGTGGAACCGTTTCAACAATTAGTTCTGATGAATTGTCAAACTCTGGTTATAAACTAAACGTATCTAAAGTTTGGTCAGCAATACCGGGCCAGGGAATAAACGGGTGACCCCTCAGTTGACAGCATTATATGCTAATTACTGAGTTAAGTTGCCGGTTAATATATAATAATAACAATTAAATTTGGATGACTTAAATTTGCATGCAATTTAAAAGCACATATGTACACAAATAAATAAATATACAGATCGTGTCAAATTTTTGAAAATTCATTTGGCATACTTATAAGACTTTTGATAGTTAGTGACAAAATATATGCGTACGTTTTAAATATATAATTATTCACGCTTCGAATGACCTCATTAATGGACTGTTAAAGCTAAGCACCACTTGCTTGAGACATTCCGTATATCGATTCGACATAAATCTTGTTAACAGCTCGCGATACACCAGGTTCCCTGTCAACGAACAAGTAATTGAACGTTGTGTTTTACTACTTGTCAAATTTCAAACTGACTAATTGAAATTTCAAGTCAAATCGCTCCGATGGATTTTCCGTCAATATTCCGTCAAGGCTGTTCTGGACAAAGAAATGCAATTAAAGTTGAAAGTTGTGGACATACGTATGTATGCATCCTCGTATCTAGTCTTATACATTTTTGGTGTGGATTTAATCAGTTTGCTGAGACCGCACACCGTCAAAAACTTATTATAACACCGAAGTCTCGTATCCGAGACTTCGTCGTGTTGATTGAAGCCTTAAAGAGCAATTTTGCACGAGATAGATGTTATTTAATCAACGTATTTATATATATGCATATAATAATATTCTTCATCTTCGAGGTTTGGTTAATTTGCCTTTGTTTCGTTCGCCAAATCAAAGCGGCTGTTTTCCCATGAATATTTTGAGTGGAGAATTCCCGAGTGAAAAACGAAAAGCCGGGAAATTAAAACGGCTGAGATTACGAGGGCTGTGTATTGGTATAGAGCCAATTTCGGGAAAGATATATGTACGTAGCGTGATTTGGAAGGGTTCTGTGTCTTTGATGTGCTATTAATAGAGTGAATAACATCATAATCGAAACTAAAATATAAAATTTTTGACATGGGTGAAGCATGTTGCTTTTTGTATGTATAAATATTTAAAGCATTCCAAATATCGTGATGAATCCATTGATTGACAAGTATAAAATGTTGGGTTTCAAATGCACAATGGAGTATTATTTGTATAATAAATTTTGATTTAGGCGACGCCGGGTGCCTAGAAGTCCAAAGATAATAAAATAAATGAATGTAAATAAAAATATACTATAAAAAGTTACTGTGAGAAATAGCTTTATATGTCATTGATATCAATGAGGTAATATAATTAGACCTAAATTTGAGCCTTGCGGTACTCCAGATTGAGTTTTGAATTCATCAGAACGGCAGCGATTGAAGTATAATTTGATTGTAAATGTATTGCCTTATCTATCTGGAAATTAATTCACCTTATCACCAACTAGTCATAGATTTGAATCGATGCTTTAATCTTTTTAGGATATTTAAAAAAAAAAATTAAGCAATTACTTGACTAAAGTTGGTCGCGTCGCATTTCGTTGCGGCAGTATAGCCATAGAGCAAATACTTGCAATTAGTGACGTTATAAAATTTGGTTCATTAATAATTCAATAGGTGTTGCCAGAGCTCGGCCATTATTTTTCAATCTCGTCATTTTGCCGCATCAATTTGCATGACAATCGATTCGCAATTAAACTTCGAAAGAGGGGCCCCTCCCGCTTTTCACCCTCAGGTGAAATTAGTCAAGAAATTCGGGCCCCATGATAATATTTTACAAAACGATCCACTTAATTGAGTTCTAGTGGACGGGATAGATATTTAATACAATAATAAAGCGCTTTCCTCAAAGGGTGTAATTTTGCGAAACGGTTTAATTTAGAATATAGTCGGAATCGATTATGATAAAGGTCAAGGAAACGAAAAAAATTTCCTCAGTAATAGGCTAAATCTACCTCATTTTATTAAAAATCACAATCAGTTTAAGCAATATGGTTATATAAACAACAACGCATACTAAACATTTTATTAAATGGAATGTAATTTTTTTACGAATCGAGAGACATGTGAATAACAAATAGATTCAAATTTTATTTCAAAAGCATTAGTAATGCAGAAAAATTTTATAATCCCATAAACGTGACGTTCAGTTGGTTAAATGTTTTTTCAACTTGCTTACCAGAGTGTGTTTTTAAAACGGCTTATTTTTTTTATGAATCCATTCCTAAATATTTATGGCAATGGTGTTTCAACAGTGAACTCGTTTTATGGATTGTATTAGAAAAAAGTTTTAACCAAATTGATTTGATTCGAAATTTTTCTCGACTAAAGCCATGTTCGATATAAGCCAGCGGTTTCCAAACTTTATGCTACTACGCCTCCCTAAAAAAAATTTTTTTTCCGCGCCTCCCTACCTTTTATTTTTTAATAGATATAATAATATACATAGATACGTTTTAAATAATAAACCTTTATTTAAAAATAAAATACTGAACTCTACAATAGACAGAATAATAAAAAGGTTTTGCTATAACATAAATTTATACGAACACGTACATATATTTATTTTTATATTAAATTACTAATTAAACTACATCTAACACATCAAAATTGAATGCGAAGGATGTTGTTGTTTATTGGCACAAAGTTTATCAAATCTTGGGGGCAATATGGAGAGTGCCACTCGTAACTCCTTTTCGACTATTAACCTGGCTCGATATTTGGTTTTCATTGCAGCTAGTGCCGAAAAGCCCGTTTCGCATAAATAAGACGTTACGAACGGTAGCAGCACTTGCATTTTTTTGCAATACAAAGATTCATACTCTCCACTAGGATTCATCCAAAATTTAATTATGGTTTCATTTTGAAACTTTTGTTTTAGTGAGATATCGCATGATAATTCTATCAATTTTTATTTTTCGATGGTTGTTTGCTCGAATTCGTCTTCTTCGTTGTAGTTAAATGGATTCTGTATCCACAAAAACTGAAAAATGCAGCACTAAAACATCCAAGTGGTCGGTAAAAATATTTTTACTTGCTTCAATATTGGCTGTGGCCCAGAAATCTTTGGAAAGTGAAAATCTATCCAACCCATTCTTTTGTAAATTTGATTTCCATAACTTTAATTTTTTAATGAAAGCTTTTACTTTGTCTTTTTGAACAAGTGGGTGTATTTGTGATCCCTGCATTGATTTATTTAAACCGCTCAATTTTCCAAAAATTTCAACCAAATAGGCAAGTTTAACAATAAAATTATCGTTCGTCATACAAAAGTTAGGTATAATTAGCTTCCATATCAGCACACAGCTTTGCAAACAGCCTTGCTCTCAAAGGACTATTTTTAATGTTGTTTATAATTTTTATAACTTTTGTAAAAATGCTGTTCAGTTTCTCGCTCATATTTTTTGACAATAGAGCTGCTCTGAGAATCATACAGTGTGTTCAGATAGCATGTTGTGCTTTCTTTTTGATCAATGCTTTAAGACCTGCTTTGTGTCCGGACATTGATAAAGCTCCGTCGGTACACAGTCCAATTATTATTGTATGTCGTTCACAACGCAATTATTTCACTTTATGTCGTTTTCTTCAACAAAACTGTCTATTATATTAAAAATTTCAATGGATGTGGTCTTCCAAAGAATGTGTTTGCAAAATAATATATCTTCTAATATATTATTATCCGCGACATATCGAACATATGCAATTTAATGGGCATCTTTAGCTAAAACAGAGCGTATGCAAAGGCGCAATTTTTAAAATCTTCTTCTCCGGATAATTTTTTATAGGAATTAAATGTATATAAAAAATGAAAGAAAAATAAAAATAAACATTCATGCATTGAATTTTTACTGTTAAGCTACGATATTAAGTTTTATTTATTTTTAGATATTATGGTATGAAAATTATTTTTTTATTAAAAAGTTTTGGCGCCTCCCCTGGCAATGGTCCGCACCTCCCCTGGGAGGCGCGCCTCCCAGTTTGGAAACCGCTGATATAAGCGATACCGACTATCTTTTACGCATATAGAAATATCTTCATCAGATCAATCGCAATACCTTAAACACTACAATTTAATTAGACAGCAAGCATCCACTCATACATAAATTTTGTGGAAAGCAAACTAATAAGAGCAGTTTTCCGGGAAAATAGCACGAGAAAATGATCGTTTCGTTTCAATCTTGATCAGAAGGGTTCTCGTGATAAATCTGAATCAGAATTAATGAAGTCGTCGTCCGGACGAGAGGAGTGGCCGCCATTACGAGAAGGCCCAACGAATTTGATGTGGGGAGTTGGGAGGGGTAGGGGGGGTGGTGAGGGGAAAACAGGGCCAAAGTTTTCAAAGCCCTCGCATTCGCGTGGTCCATAAAGCCTTAACGTCCATTGTGGGTAATGACGCGACTTTTTCAGCGAATGGCCCGTTTTCCGCTGGAAATTCCCCAAAGCTACAAGTCTACACATACGCACGCTACACTTAGACTATACGTGTATCTAACGACCGTCTGCATCGACTGTGGGCGGGGATAAATGGCGAGGCGAAAATTTAATAAATTTCCCGCGAGCTGTTTTCCAAGTGAGGTATACACACGCCAGTTTGTGATAAAATGCGCTGCAGTGGAAAAGTACCCTTTTTTCTTTTGCAAAAGTCTCCCGAGATTACCGTACATTTGTACATATGTTTCATACATATTAGGGTACATCGAAAAGAGCAAATTTTGAAATTTGGAAACATGTGTAGTTGGAAAAGTGTCCAGTCAAAATCGCTCGGTACATAAGCGCCCCGACATAACCGCGCGGTAATAAAACTGCACGCTGACAAAATCGCCCAGCAAAAAGCGCCTGGCAGAATATACAGAAAAATTTAAATATCAATTTCGATTTGATTAATATAACTGAAGCATAATCATAACGATTATCTCTCACGGTTTTGTCTCCACGTGGTATGTAATGTCGGGGTGCTTTTGTCAGTCGCGCAAAAGTCAGGGTACCAAATTATAAAAGTGGGCATGTTATCGGTATCTGGCGATCTAACTGGACGGTTAAGAACATCAACGGCAAGTATTAGTATTTGAAATGCCAGTGGGGCTCGCTGATCGGGAAACGTGGTAAGGGGCCTTAAATTCTTTCGCAAGTGCTATGACCTATTTATATGTTAGGCAATCAGTTGTGCAATTTGTTGCATCGTCAACCACGACTAGGTAGCAGGTATTTTATTTGCAGTGTAGGATTCAAAATGGATGATATGTAGGATTCAAAATGGATGATATGTAGGTTTCAAAATGGATGGGTTAAAGCCATTTTTTATTGACAGAATTATCTTTCTACACGGCTTACCAAACAATCGGTATCGGTTATCTAAAAGCCTTCCCAAATCTAACCTAACCTAACCATCTAGGAAAATGATCAAAATCTAAAAACACCCATCGTATACATCCAATATCGTAATTGCATGGATTGTTGAACATTTGGGTAGGTAAAAAGCTTGGTAAAAACCTTAAAAGCGCATGCGCAAATAAAGCAATTCAGCTAAAGTTTGGTGTTTGTTTGATGGTCCGTACGCACCAAACCAACAACGATTTTGGGCCAACTTTTAAAACCAGTAGCGTACAAAATATCGAAATAAAAATTAAATAAAAAAATTGAAATTAAATATCAAAATTAAGCTTACGAGCGAGATTGAGCTAAAATTAGATCATCGTTGATGTTTTGAATTACAATAATGTTTTGAATTACGACGATGCGCATTACAACCAGAGAAATATTATAATTACGAGCGAAAAAAACCTTGTTATTGTTTCTTTTAAGTCGTCACGATAACTACTGTGTTTCCCCCTTCGGAAATATTTAACCAACGACGATTTTGGGCCAACTTTTAAAACCAGTAGCGTACAAAATATCGAAATAAAAAATTAAATAAAAAAATTGAAATTAAATATCAAAATTAAGCTAACGAGCGAGATTGAGCTAAAATTAGATCATCGTTGATGTTTTGAATTACAACAATGTTTTGAATTACGACGATATTTTTTTTATTTTTTATTTATTTATTTAACATATTAGCCACAGTGACATTACAGAGATCTCCAACGCGTCGCTGTGGCCGGTCATTCAGTAATAATAACATGATAACAGTAATAATAACTTATAATAATAACAATATTAACACAACATCATTAAAATCATAAAATCATAAAAAAAAGAAAAAACATAGATAAAGTAATAACAATCATTAATATTTATAATAGGCAAAATCAACCACTGGCATTCCTCAATAACCACTCAACCAGATTAGTATATTTTATATTGAAGAGGTCAATTTCACCAGAAATCCTGTTAAGCAGATATATCGCTCTAGATATAGGAGCCGTTGACAACATATTTGTGCGAGCCACAGGAGGAACAAACAAATCACGATTTCTCAAGTCCCTGAATTTACAAGGTGCATTAAACCTAAATTCCTTTAGAACCTGAGGATTGTGTATTATCCCATTCAACAGTTTAAAAAAGTGTCTTCCCAGTAACATATTCCGACGAGACTCCAATGAGTTGAAACCTAACGCCCCTAATAGGAATGCACTAGGATATAGCCAAGGATAATAACCACACTGTTTCAAATAAAGATATCTGAGAAACCGTTTTTGGATTCTCTCAATCTTCAATGAATGAGTTATATGGGTAGGATTCCATATAATAGAAGAAAATTCTAGAATACTACGTACTAAAGATTCATAAAGAATTTTAAGCACCAACGTACTCTGGAAAGGTTTGCTAACTCTTAGTAAGAATCCCAGCATTTTTGTTGCACGCAAACAAATATTGTCTATGTGTCGTTTAAATTGAAAATTATTCGAGAACGAGACCCCCAAATCACAATATTCATCTACAAACTTTAATTCAACACCACTTAGGCGATATGGATAAATCAAGCGATTTGAAGATCTTGTCACATTGAGAACACAGCATTTTTGAATGCTAAAAAATAATTTATTATCGATAGACCAACTTGACAGCGCATCTACATAAGTCCAATTGGAGAAGGGCTGCGTCACTATGAGACTTAACTGTCATAAAAAGCTTAAGGTCATCGGCGAATAAAAGATAGTCTGAATACTTAATTATTTTTGAGATGTCATTAATGTAAATTAAAAAGAATCATGCACAGAGTCGTCAAGCCAGGTTTCCGTTAGTACCAGGATGTCAGCACATTGAATAGCCGAGTTAGAACCTAATTCATCCAGTTTAGATTTAACATAAATTTTCGTACATTTTGATAGAAAATGCTTATATTATGCATTACAACCAGAGAAATATTATAATTACGAGCGAAAAAAACCTTGTTATTGTTTCTTATAAGTCGTCACGATACACCAATGTGTTTCGCCGTCGATGAAATATTTAACAAAAAAAATGTCGGTGATTTGTCAAAGGGTTTTTTCTTTTCTTTTGTCGAAATAAAATTAATAATCACACATTATCCGATAAATTTTACCTCTGAGATGGATTTAATTATTTGATTTATTTCGACGAGAGAAACAATTGAAGACATTATCCGATAAAATTTACCTCTGAAATGATTTAATTAATTGATTTATTTCGACGAGAGAAACAATTGAAGACAAAAAAATTTCCTTTGATAAACCGACAACGTCTCGGGTTGAAACCATCACTCGGTCACCCATACTAACACATGATATATTCTCAGTAACTGCGCATTACGGGGAAGTAAAAATAATAATTCTTTGATTTTTTTTTCGATCTTAGTGCGTATCTACGTAAGTCAAAACATCTTCGACAAACAAAAGTCGAGGATTACCTGTATGTGATTGTTGATGATCTCATTTTAGGTCAATCTCGAAAATTTATTTAAATTGGGCATGTTCTGTTTTAACTTTCAATATTTTATTTTAATTTTAATATATTGATTATAATTTTATTTTGATATTTGAATTTAATTTTAATATAATAATATTTTTAATTTTGATATTTAATTTCAATTTTTAAATTTAATTTTTATTTCGATATTTTGTACGCTACTGGTTTTATCCTGCTGGTTAAATCGTTGGACCAAAATCGTCGTTGGTTTGGTCCGTACGCAGCATGAATAGAGCACATTTATAGCAGAATTTTGTAGGGATTGCGTTTTATAAAAAAATTTCCACATACACACATGTTGTAGATTCGTTCTATTTTTTGCGCCAATGTTTCAGTTAATGGATTTTCGTCGAATGCTGACAATACATATGTATGAATGAATTGTGTTCTTTCAATATACAATAAATCCAGACGAGTGTCTCTCGAGACGCACTTTATACAACAAATAACAAAAAATATGATTCCAAATATTGTAGACAATTTGTTTTTTTATGCGTCTGGGATTTGCTTTACGTACACGGGTAAGAATACTTTAATACAAGTACGTGTACTTGCATACAAGTACGTATACTTGCATGTACTACATGATGGATGAAACTTTACAAATAATTCATTGAATTCAAATCAGGTATATGGTATTTTTGTGTTTAAACCGAGTTCATACAATTGGGTAAATTAGCAGGTAAGGTATTCAAGATGGTGGATAGCCATTACAATGGATGATTAGTGGTTGTATAATAAAACTGTCATCGTTGTAATTTAAATTATGATGTTCTTAATGTGTTTTCTCATTCTTATTAATTTCAATTACATCGTTAGAGTTTGCTTTAGACGTTTTTTAAAATGTTGTAGTATATTTTAATTTGTGACTCATTTAACTTGAATCAGAACGTGTATCAGACTCATTCGACAGGTGTACAGTTGAAAAACATAACACGTACAATTTTGCACACATGTACATATGTACAAATTCAGTGAATTCGGACGTCATCAATTGTTATATTGTAACGTGGGAACATGAGAGAGAGTATTCACTGTCTAAGTGCATTCGTGGATGAACAATAGAAACCTCGGATTAGGCTAATTAGGTTAAACCTCGGATTAGAGACTCAGTAAGGGCCCGAACAAAAGATACGCTGGAGTTCTCATAGACCCGGGCGAGTGAGTGCGTTTCGCCAGGGTAGACTACGTGCCTAGACAATAGAGACCATAATGGATCAGGGAAGCTATGCTGTGCAACTTGTCCTTTATAAGGAGGTACACACGGGAAATCATATAATTCTGGAGTGAGCGACGGTTACGGGTGGACCTCCTGAATCGTTGAATGAATGCTGTGAAGCGACTTTGGCATTAAAATTGTATCCTGAACCCACCCCTACGCAATAATATGAGTATTTTAGATTGTAGCTTGGCATTTAGATTGTGAGCATTACATTTTAATAACAATGAAGAAGATGGTACTAGTTTTGAAAAAATACACTCATTAATAGACTGCTTTTGTTTATTTTATATTGTTGCAAGACATATTAGAGAGTATAAAAAAATCTTTACAAAACTCGAAATCCTTGGCGGTAGTTATCTAGGGGTTGTTATGATTAGCTTCAATTTTTATACCTGCTTTCTATTGGATTTCTGAATAATTCTAGTTGGAAATGAAATTTTCAGCGTGGCGGGCTTTCAACAGAAACTATTTCAGCCTTCAAAGGGTCAAAATAGAAAATAAAACCACACGTATGAATCTAATTAGAATTTTGTATAGAAAGTGCGATATTATATTGTATATACGATGTACTGTGACACTTTGGCATTTGCGAAAGGGTCAATTTTCCTCACTATCGCCTTTGAAAATTACTGAATTGAGCTGAAATTAGTCAACGGACAACATTACAGCATCAATGGCGACCAGACTGACAGATTGATTTATCAATCTGACGGGATTGAAAGCGAGCTGATCGAATGGAAAGCTGATACGTAAATAGATACATAGCAGATTTGCAGACTTTCGCAGAAATGAAGGTTTGTAAAGAAAAACGGAGTGCATCCGTTTCTTTATAATAAATTTTCTTTCGTTTATTTAGCACGTACTTAATCTTTACAGCGGCAATTTCACGCGAAAGTTCGAAAGTAAATTATTTATCAATGCGAAACACGCGTTTCGCGAAAGCTCAAAGTTTAATGTGTACGTAAGCTCGTGTGAATTGAATCGAAGTTTATTACATTTTGCAACTGATCGAAAGTTCAACTGCAGCTCGAGTTTCCGTTGTTTGAATATATCGATATATGTATGTATCTACATATACATATGTATATATTCAAACATGCTTTAACTTTTATGGATGCAGCTATATATATATATATATATATATATATATATATATATATATATATATATATATATATATATATATATATATATATATATATATATATATATATATATATATATATATATATATATATATATATATATATACTATACGAAATGTGATAACAATTTGAATCTACATATACATACATATACATCTGAGTCGTTATGTTTGAAAATCGTGGAAGTTAATCACTTACTTTTATTCACCCGTTTTTATTTATTTAAAATTCGGACCATTGTAGCATTACAGGAATTCCTAATGCGCCACAATGGTCAAAAATATAACAGAAAAGAAAACAAAACATATACATACATACATATATACACAAACAACTAATAATAACTACAAATTATAAAAAACAACAAAAAAGAAAAAAGAGAAAGAAAAATATTTTTTTTTTATATATGTACATACATATGTTATTTAATATTTTGCGAAATATTTCTCGGAATGAAAAAAATTATACTTTCAAATATAACGACTATCGTATGTAAAGTTACGTGCTAGATGTATGTAGTTTCATTTTCCAAGGCCCACCCCCCACTCTTTGAAAATGGTATGTAAAAAGAACGGTCAGTATACGATCTTAGCGTGTGCATCTTTTACGTAGAATAAGGATAGGCCTTCGAAAATGGAACGTACTCAAAATTGTGACAAGATAAATATAATTATTACAATGGTTTTATATTTTTTTTTAAAAAAAAGCTTTTTTTGATAAGATAAATATGATGAATACATAGAAGATGAATATAAAGGGTGTTTTTTTTAGAAGCTTTAAAATTAAATAAAAGTCGTACTTATGGTCATGGTTTGAGTCTTATTTGAAGATAATGTTATGCCATTAGTTATTAAATATGAGTGCCGCTGCCGGTTCGAATAAAGCGAAACCTTGAAGTCCAAATTTTTGACCACTTATTTGAGCAGCTGGGGCCGTATATCGGCAATAACGCGGCGAAGGCTTCCAAGTCGTCCATCGTTTCTGGTTTATCGGCGTAGATAAGCGACTTCACATATGCCCACAGAAAATAATCCAATCACACGATCGGAAAATGGACGTAGCCCACGGTATGTCTGACGAGCTGAACCACGATTTTCGAAATAAATTTTTAAGTCTATTTATGATAAATTGACAAACCAAACTGGGCACAAATCGGTCATCAACTATCGAATTGGCTGTCGCTGGAAAACGTGTTGCCAATTCAAAACACAATCTTCTAAAAAAACATCATTTACATATATATTATATTATATGTAAGTATACGCTCGCGAACACATGTTTTTATGCAAAATACCTATATTATAAAATGATCACTTTGATCATATAATTAGGGGTTTTTATGTTTTATCTTTTTTTGCGCATTAGTCTGAGTGAGGAAAATAGAATAAGTCTAGACGAGATGTGAAACAAAACGCTTTAACCTAATGAGTCACAGTAACGACGCCTATCGGTTGCTTTGAAAAGTTCAACAATTTCCGCTTGGCATCTGACTTATCAATGTGCAATAATTATTTATTTATTTAGATAGCAAAACTGCAAATACATAAACACAAAATAACATCAAAAAATTATAAATCATCTTCCACAAAGGTATCCATTAACACCCTAATTAATAATTAGTAATGTGTTGTTTGCTTCTAATGTAACCTAAATGATATTTTTGGAATGTGCTCACGAGTGTGTTACAAATTAATTGAAATATAAATATGATAAATGCATATATTTATTAATAATGCATATGTACATATGTATGAAATATATTTTAATGTACCATAGCCGAATATATGTATGTATGTAGTTGCAAATACATTGATGTCAACTCACTATCCAATATTATATATTTTATTTTATTTTACATAGACATATACCAAGAAAGCCTAACAGGCAAACCCCAATGCGCCTTTCTAGACAATTAATTACAAATATTGCAGCATTTTTATTGCATAAATCTATGTATTTCGTGAAGCTGAAGAACACGAAATTAACAATTAATTAATTAATTAATCCATAGAGACGTCTATGGATTTAGACTTGTACATAAATTTTACATAAATCAAATTCAGATATTTGTGACATAGCGGGTAGGATGATTTTTGCCAATTTGATGGTGGAACCGTTTCAACAATGAAATCAGATAATTTGGCAAACTTCTGATCGATCGTCTTGGAGTCACAAATATCCAAGTCTGACCAGCAGTATTAAAGATTAGCACGGGATCGAACTCGGTAACCTCTCGGTGCTAAACAAAAACGCAACCACAATATATAAATTATATTATATGAAGTGAAAAATAAAATAAAGTTATTCCTATAATATGTTATTATAGGCAGAAAAGTTAGAGTGAGCAGGTGTGGTACAACAGGTGTTCGGGGAGATTCCTCTCGGTAACGACACGGTCGATTTCGCAAATTCAATTTGAATAATTCGGTAACAAGCTGTGACACAGCCTCGACTGGACCCGGCTAGGGTATCCATCAAATCCCCTGGAAATCTGCTTAATTAGTTCGCCAATAAAACGGCCTTAAAACGTGGCACGATTCAATTTCATACGGTGCTAATTACGACGCCGTATAAAATATTTTCATATTAAAAATTATTTAATAATTTTTTTTTCCGAGGAAATCGTATTCCGACCAATCGACATTCGAATAATGTGATAATTGAACTTAATTGATTTGGAGCAATTTTGCCAATAACCAGAAACTAATTAAGATTAACGAAACAAAATAAATGTTTGCATAGTTAATATTAAAATATAAGTTTTTGTTTTTATATTTTACAATGAACGGATACATGTAGAGAAATGTTATAACAATAGAAGTCCCTTTACGAATAAATAAATTTTGTCAATAATACGTGGTACGTCTCCATAACTGCGCCACAACGCACGGAATATAATCAGGGTCATCACATATTCATTACAGAAATTAAAGTTTTATTTTGATATATATTTATTTACAATTTGAATATATGGTGGTGTTGAGCGTTGGTGGCCAATCCGTTTCTTTTCTCAGTTGGTGGATTATTTTTATCCCCCTTTTTTGTATTTGTCTGTTCTTGGGAACTCTTAAATTAACGTGTAATGAAGTTTCAACAAAAATATATTAATTAAAAATATAATATTAATTAAACTTAAATAATTGGTTATTAATATAATTGAGTATTCGACGCCATCAAGAGAAATGTTTTTACATTTATTTAAAAATATTTTTTACATTTCTCTGGTGGCCACCCCTGAAATTTTATGTAGAATGCCGGCGATCGCCATGATACTTAAAAACTGTCAAACAACGATGTTAATTGAATAATATGTTACTTAAATGATCAATTTACTTATAAAAATGTATCCCATGTTGTTTATTGTGTGTTTTTTAATGCATTGTGCAATTTTTAACGATGCACTTGCCCATCTTGCGAGTAATATAAACAAACAGAGAAGTTTTTATCGGACATACATACATACGTATGTATGTCGAGCACCAAGCATCAAATACGACTGACGCCAAAATTATTTGAAAAGGTCTGTGGACATTCCTCACTTGACAACAATATGACGCCTTAAGCCACTTATATTATTATAAGATTTTTCTCTGGATACATGTATTTATTTTAAAATATAATCAAACTGTATTGGAATATACATACAAATGATTGAAAGTTAACAGAGCCGATTGCGGTCAACCGCAGATTGAATGCTGCTGACGCAAATATGATATGTTAACATATCAATTTATCCTGTATTATTAATCTTGTATAATTTTACATACAAACTCGTACATGTATATTATATATTTAATTGTAAATAGGTTTTTAAGCTCTTTTTCCTATTATGCTGTACATTAACATTAGAATGATATAATACTATAATTACTAACCAAATTAAATTAAATTGTAAAATAGAAAATGATCAGTAGATCAGTAGCTATTAAAATAGATATACATATGTAAGATGTATTGTGAACATAATTTCGTAATAATAAAAAGCATTAAAAAATCAAAAACCTCGTTCGGACGTGTCAAAACCTGTCCGAACGAGTCAAGACAATAGTCCAGTTGTTTTTTTTTTGCCTACCTTAACCAAAAATTATAATAAACAATAAGTAATCAGTCATAAGTTATTCTCTCTTTAATCATCCCTTGTGCTAAGCAAAGCTCGTTCTTTCCGTATTCGTATAAAATATAAATAAATCAGGTATATTTTATATGCATACAAATAAATAGAGCAGGAATAAGTGCCAATTTTGTCGAGTTTTCATATTTTCTAACCGAGGAAGAAATTAATTTTTTCATAATTAGGGGGAAAATTTTCCGTGAGTTTGTTTATACTTTATTTAATTGCGCCTTAACCTTTTGTTAGCAATATGCGGGATGTTTGTCATTAAAATTTTCCTTCTGAGAAAATTGCACTTTTCTCCGACTGAAAAATGTACTTAAAATTGAAATTTTAATTGCGAGCCATTTCTAGCATTCTAAATTACATAAGGTATTCTAAGAATTTAATTACAACACTGACAACGTGATATTGATACTTCAATAAGATAATGAGTGTCGAAAGGTATTCCCGGGAAAAATACGATCTTATCGAAATAATTAAGCTTCCGAAAAGAATAAATATATGTATATAAACGAAGCAAAGGAAAATAATTAAAAAATCCGAAATTCATTATAACTTTTAATAGTCTATTATGAAATTAAGGACGGGCAGAATAAATTGAAAATTATTGTATTACATTTTCAAATTAATAAAGACGGATCTTTTAATGAATTTGATATTGTATACTATTATATTATATGTATGTATTTTGAATATAAATTTTAATTTAAAATCACATCGAAAATAAATTGGTTCGTTTACAGGATATTTCATATTTTTTGAAGATTTCTCCGCGCAAGTGGAGTAATTAAACGGTTTTCAATCGCTAAATTTAAAAACCTTTTCAGTTTTTTGAAGTTTACAATAATAATAATAAAAACTTTATTCCAGGAAAAAATAGAAAACAGTGCAATCCCCATCGTAAATTTATGTAATATATACATATGTACACCCAGCGCAAAGCGAAGCTTATCAGTTGCATCACATGCAAATAACGATATATTTTAAAAGACTAGGAAAGGAATTTAAAATAACAGTTTTCGTATTACTTTCTACAACTCCTTTTCATCAATATGCAGCAAAAAAAAAAGAGATTCCGTCAATAGATAACATTATGAGGGGAATCATTGTAAATTTGGAGTAAAAATTAACATTTTTTTTTACCTGGAGTAGATTTCATAAATCAAAAAATCGATAAAAACGGATTTTTTTTTCTTTTTCAAGCTTTTCAACATATCAAGGGGACTTCAAATAATAGTAGGGAATACAAATAAAAATGTTTTTTTATTTTAATATTTAATGGGACCCCCTTTGTTTTTAATAAATAGTTTTATTCGTTTAAGTAGTGATTCATATTATTTTTTTAATAATTCATCACTAATTTCATTTTAGCATACATCATAAATAATGTATTTTAATTATTTTATGGTTTTTGGTTTCTAATCTCTAATTTTTTTGCCTATTTTGCTTCACATATTTTCGATTATACATATTTAGATCCGAGCTGTTTCCCGGCCATTCAATGGAGTTTATACCTAAACTATCTTTATCTTGATGGATATTTAAAAAAAAACCAAATGGTGATATACCAATGCATTAAAAATAATTAAAATTAATTGTGAAAACAATTTGAATGCTCTCAAATTTTGAACGATGCGCCAGTGCTGAATCATCGTGAAAGACAAGATCCTTAACCATTTCCGGTAAGCCTTCTAATGTAGGAATAACGCTTTTGTCGATGATTTATTTATACTCCTGTGAGTTGACTATCCCATCTAGTTTAATGATTGACCCAACACTATACCGTGTGATGGCCCCCAATACCATACCATGGCGAATGTTAAACAGTCAGCGCTTAGCACGATTCTTTATAGCGTTCGCCTGATTTTCGTCGTACTAGCGCCATCCCATCTGATCCAATCAAGTTGAGTTTGGATTCATCTGAAAAAGTAATCGTCTCCCAATCTTGAACTGTCCAATTTTTCTTCTCTTTGGCCCATCAAAGATGATTATCCTTCATTTTCTTCGTGAGGAGGGTTTTTTTTTGCACGGCGCCGTTAAAATAGACCACTTCATTTAGTTCGTCTTTAGGTTCGTCTCGAGAAGTCAGTTTTTTTGCCATTTTTCCTCTTTCGACAGGTGTTATGTCCATTGTTTTTTTATACTTCATAAAAAATAAAGTTATTGTAGGTAGAATGTGTCCCCGTTCGTCGATAAATTTCCGCAAAAGAATAATTTTCCTCCCAGAAAGTTTGATTTCTTTCAAAATTTTTGATTTCTCGGCAATCGACAAAAATTCATATTTTACGCTCAACGCTCACAACACTAAAAAAAGACACGCTCTACTTGAAAGTTTGGGGGAAACTAACTTTAAAACTTTTTGGCCACAATACGTTGAGGTATGCTGAAAGCAACTGTAAAAGTATAAAAACAAAATTGCCAGAAAGTGAAACCCAATAGGGCGAAAAATGGGCCATTCCTGTAAAATTTGTGACTGATAAGCTTCGCTTTGCGCTGGGTGTATGTATGTTTATATAATATGTACAAATGAATGATAAAATAATCAATAAATATATGTTCATATGAAATATAATGATATAATATGTAATGGCTTGTATTTTACTGGTAAGTATTGTAATCTATTTTGTCAGTATTTACATTAAACGGCTATTATTCATCGTTCAGTATGCAAGTGGTCAGTATAAATAATAAAAGGTCAGTATTTATATATATGTAAAATGGTCAGTATTAATGGTAAAGTGTAAGTTTTATTTTGACGAATGACCAGTATTACTTTTTGGCTGGTATCAACACAAAGTTAATACGATATTGATAGACTATTACATATTATACATCCAACAGGCATTGTTATTTGTTCTGTTGAATCTACGTCAGGTTTTTATTATTTTATACTGTTCATTTGTTATTCTGACATTTAATAATATAATAATGACCTTTTTTGTTAATAAAATACTGGCCAAAACTGATTCATATACTTAGTGAACTTGATTAAAATACTAGCCATTTAATTTTGTTGTCTATAATAATAATATATGTACACACATATAAAAATAATTAATAAGATATCATTATTAGATAGTCAATTCATGGTGGTCGGTGAAGCAGTTTCATCCACCGAACATACATACATATATGAGCGGAAATGAGAAAACGCGGCAAATACACGACGATACAAATACACGACGACGTAGGGAGGCAGCTCTCATTCTGAGAATTTCCTCAAAGTGAGGCACGTCCCTTCAACCCTTTGTAGCCCGAAGAAAGCCAGATAGCAGTTGTTGTATTGTATCTTTATCCTCTTCATTGTCTACTGCTTTTATTTCGTCCATAATTCACCAGTTTATTTATTTTTATTTATTATTTACATATAAATATACCAGGTGGGTATATTTATATGTAAATAATTATAATTATAGGTAACCCCAATGCGTCTTCCTGGACAATTACAAATAACATTTTTATTATACAAGTCGCTGAATTACGAGACACTGAAAAACTCGCAAATTAACGAGACACATATGAATTGTACATAAATTTTATTGTACATTAATCATACTCAAATAGCGGTGACATAGTAGATAGGAAGGATTTTAGCCAATTTAAATCGGGAACCGTTTAAACAATGAAATCAGAAAAATTGGCAAAATCTGATAGGAAACGATCAACTGGGAGTCACAAATATCCAAATCTAAGCTACAGATGTACTCGGAAAAATTATTTTCAATCGAGGTCAGCTCATGGGATCGAACTCGGTGCCTCTCGGTATTAAGCTGAAGCTTAACGACCGAGCTATGCTGCTGGCGAAACAAAAATTTAGGGGCTAGTATACTTTACATACATATATACTGGAGTTAGTCTAATCATTTTAGCGATCAACCTCGGAATGAGAGATAATAAGCTGAATTACGTATGGCTGAGCGTTGCGTGCTCAGCGCCCTCCATCGGAAAAACGGATAAGCGCATGAAAAAATGTTTCATGCATTTGTCGCAAATTTTATGCTCTACAATTTTTATACAAGATGTTAACATCATTGGAGTAATAGAAACCGAGATAATCGCGAAAAACTGTTTTTTTTACCTTTGACCTTGAATAACTTACCACGCAGACACGAAATTTTATGAGACTTTTGAGACAACTTTTAGAACGTCAAAATGAAGGTATATAAGTCTACAGAAACTCAAATAAGGGATTATATATGTAGGAAGTTGGGACGAATTGATCAGAACTTCACAGTTCAATCAGTATCAGCTAGGGGCAGTTATGCTTCATTCAAAATAGGAGTCTGCACAGCTGACTTTTCTGTGGTTGTTGATCCTGCTTTTTGGCCGCGGGGAGTCGGGTTGCGTCGGTGGCTTTTTCGGAAGACAAAGGCCGCAATTTAATAAGACCCGAAAGGAACGGGCGCGCCTTTGTGAGTCCTTAAATGTTTACTACCAAAATGTAAAGGGGCTTAATTCAAAGACCGACATTTGTTTATCTGCTGTTCTTGCTCAAGATCATGACTTAATTGCTTTTTCTGAAACTTGGATTTGCGATTCTGTCTTAAATGGCGAACTTTTCGAGGCGGGGGAGTACTTCTCACTGTACGAGCTGCTAGTTTTCAATCTGTTCGCCTTTTTGATCAGCTCAATACCATCGGTGAACATATTTGGGTTGAACTTCGCTTAAAGAATTTTTCTATTTTAATATGTGTACTGTATTTTCTTCCGAATGAATCTCCTCCGAATTATAAATTCATTTTTTTCAAATTTGCAAAATAATTTTAATGTTTTGGCTGGCAGGAAAGTCATGATCTTGGGTGATTTTAATCCTAGGAGTTTGAATTTTGTTCCTAATGAATTGATTTTTATGTCAGAACTATTTAATATGAGTCAATTGAACTCAACTAATTGTAATGATTTATGTGTTTATGTGTATATGCATGTATAATGTTTGTATGTATATGGATGTATGTATTGTATGTGTATGTGTATATGTATATATATATATATATATATATATATATATATATATATATATATATATATATATATATATATATATATATATATATATATATATATATATATATATATGTATATGTATGTATATGTGAATATATATATATGTGTAGGTGTGTATGTATGTATATGTACATATATATGTGTATTTTTATATTTATGTATGTATGAATGTGTATTTGTGTATACGTGGAAGTATTTGTGTATATTTGAATGGTGTACATATATGTTTATATAATTGTCTTTGGCCAGGAAGGCGCATTGGGTTTACCTGTTAGGCCTTCTTGGTGTAAATTAAATAAAAAAATAAAAAATAAAAATAAATAAATAAATAAAATTTACGAAAATTCAGCTTATTATCTCTCATTCCCAGGTTTACCCCTTTTTTATGCTTAAATGACTGGACTAAGTGGTAAAGGCATTGATATATAATACACTAGATCCACCCTCACACTTTATACTGGTCTCCCTTTTGGCGCATGCACAGTTTCTCTCAGTAGGTAGGTAGGTACCGCTGCGTCGTAGGGAAAAAACCTTTTTTTTTCCCCAACTTCCCCGCTAGTTAAACCCCCCGCACCCCTCAGTTAGTGAAAGACAAGATCTCCGACCAAAATCACACGTCAGGGCCCATCTAGTGTATTATACATCAATGGGTAAAGGCCACATACCTATACTGGAGTGGTAAAGCCAAATTTTCAATATAGAACCATCAACTTTCATCCACCGACAATTTTGTACGTTTTATCTCCACGACTCACCTACTGGAGCAGTTCCATTTCTTCCCCGTAATCATGACATAAATTTTTGTCATATGTATATTCAGTGGCGGACTGGCCATACAAGCGAACATGCCCGATGGCATGTGGGCCCCACTATCAGTTAGAAAATATGGGCCCTCAGTAAAAGTAAATAACTTTTTAACTATTTATAGTATATTGCAACTTTGGGACCTAAAGTTTGGGTATTTCAACAAAACAAATTTCTTACTATATACACAAACAACTAATACCTGCTTTAACAGCCCAAGGATTGGTTAACTTTTTTTATTAGGCTCGAATCGTGTAAGTTTCAAAATTTGCGTGGGCCCATTTCCAATGTCAATATTATGTATATACCAATACCTATGTAACAACTAACTACTGAAATATAAATGGGAATAAACAAATTTTCGTGAATAATATAAACAGAACTGCTTAAAGGAATTTTGATAAGACGATTAATCATCAAACAACGATTTAAATTTACTCCATAATTTCAAAATAACATTTGATTATACTTCGATGATATAGTAAGATTTAAATACACAATTTTAAACAGTTTCCGAATATAAAATCTATTCTTAATCTAGACACATCCATGTAAATAGAAATATAGGATAGGGGCCCCCTCCCCAAAATCCCGATTTTCGATTAACATTAATTGAAAATATTATGCATTTTTTTCAGGGACGTAATTTGGGGGGGCCATAGGGGGGCACTTGCCCCCCTAAATTAAGGAACAGTGTGAATTTAGAAAATATTATGAATTTAATGATTAATGAGATACTATGGATCTATGAATGCTACGTTTATTTCTTATGTACATATGTTATTTTTGGGTAACTAATAAAATAATCGCTGTTATGTGCTTTGAAGAAAAACAAAACAAAAATTTATCTATTGTTATTAGTACGTTGGTAGAAATTAAGTTAATTGATAGTTTTTTGATGACTCAGTTTGATGGTCGATTAATGTTGACCATGTGAAGATTTGTGGAAAAAAATTTTCGCCTGCGGCGCTTTTTTCTCTTTTTACATAATATTTTTTTATAATTACTTTTTCAAAAATAACTTCCTTTTTTTTATATTTTATAAGTCAATAAGGTAAAGGATATTTTCCATTTTTATTCTGATATAAAAAAGATTTTTTGAAAAAAAATTCAATTTGACCAATCTTTGCCTGCCCCCCCCCAAGAAAAAGCTGAAATGACGTCCCTGATTGTTTTCTACCGAAAGTAAAAGCCGCTTTTATGCCGCATTCTATTTACCCAGGACAAGGGTTAAAACGAAATATCTGTACAATGAAATTTGTGGATCTATTTTGCTTTTGCCATTTTTCTTGTACCTGAATTTGTTTATTCCCATTTTTGAAAATTTCATTTATTTTTTTCCCTTGATTTTTAGCGTGGTGGAAAGAAGAAAATTTTGTTATATGGGGGGGGGGACAAATTTTTTTAACCCTGGGGGGGCCCCCTTTGACTCCTGGCATGCACTGATTTCAGTCCCAGTCCGCCACTGTGTATATTCAAAATCAATATTTGAAAGGTATCTGAAAATATCCCTTTTCAACGACTTATGCAAACCTTCTACCCAGCCTATTTAAACATGCACATTAAACTGTTGAACCATTATCATATTTCAATTCTGTCTAAAATTAGACAGCGTCAAAGTTGCATTCGCTAATGAGCTCACACGACTCATTAACTACATACATACGGTTCATTAGTTTTTCCACAAACTATTCAGAGGGACACACACTTTGTTCCGACGAAATGAAAAGCACACTTCACCTCTACGTTCATAGAGTACTGTGCAAAATTCCATTGTTGACTGAATATGCAACGTGTATGGTTTGCGTGCTAAATGTGTAATTTCAGCATCGTACATTAAGTTATTTGGCAAACACGAGCCGTGGATGTAATTGCCGTTGAGGGCATAAGCTCAATTCAGTTAGCAGACTGAAATTCTGAAAGTTTGCAGACTTGCATGCATATGTATACATATGTATGCATGCTAGTATATTTTTGTTTTTTGCAATCAAATATAATTGGAATTGAAACGTCAGAGGGATTGCTAACTTTGTAGCGATTCATTGGAAAAGGATTAATGCTCGGATTTTGTTCAACCCTCGAACGTGCAAAATTTGAAGTGATTTAAAATTATTTTTTAAACGCAATGAAAATGTTTTAAGCCAGCAGAGAAACTCTGGGTTCGATCCCGTGAGCTGATCTGAATTGAAAATAATTTATTCCGAGTATAATCTTAAGTGCTGCGGGTCAGAATTGGATATTTGTGACTCCACGTTGATCGTTTCCTATCAGAGTTTGCCAGTTTATGTGATTTCATTGTTGAAGCGGCTCCAAAAAATTGACAAAAACCATCCTACACACCATGTCACCAATAAATGATTATGATATCAAAGATTAATTACACTGAGCAACAAAAAAAAAAAAATACTAGAGCGGAGACTAACCAATATCTTCACTAAGTTTGACCCACTGAATTCGAATATAATAATTATTTTTGTTGGTTAGTGATCGTTTACGAGATATGAGCGTTTAAAAAAGTTTTTTGCGCAGTTTTTACAGTTTTTTGGCTTTAGCGGTATTTAACTCAAAATCTAGTATTGTTGTGCTCAAAGTGAGTATTGGAATCAATAGTCAGATTTTTTATTGTTTTAAAATACTTATAATTAATTGTCTAGCGAATTTTAAAAGTCAAGAATATATTTGTTTTACGGATTTTTTCTCCGTGCTATTTTGCATTTATTTGCATTTATATATCGTGTGCTATCGTTGTGTCTGGACGTGTTAAATCGTTCGCATTCTACCATGGAGGATATTGTTACTATAAGCCAGAGAATACTCGCGGACCTTTCAAAAAAAGGATCTGGTGCCAATGTCCTTACCAAGAACAGGGTGCGATACATCAGCGACGAAATTAAAAATATAGTATCCATCGCACGCGTCGCTTTTAATAACCTGGCCTCGCTAAAAATCGCTGTGGAGTCCCTCCAGACTATCCACACTGATGTCGGTGAAATAAAGAGGATGATGTGTCGTCCCTTTCCAGCAGCTCTGGCTCCAGCTGTTTTTGTTGAACCTACAACTCTGCAACCGGGCGAGGTAACATTACGAGAACTCTCCACACTGTCAACTGAATGTAACAATACTACAGTACATAAACAAACACCTGTCAGATGCCCGTATGACGTTATAGCGGCATCCTCTACCGTTTCACCTCCGCCTTATTCAGCTTCAACTTCACTCGCGTCTGCTTTAGCTTCAGCATCTACTCCTGGGTGTGCTACTGTTTCTGCTTCTACTGTTTCTGTTTCTGCTTCTCCTCCTTCTCCTATAAAACCTGCGAAATCTTACAGTCAGGTCGCAGCGCTATCTTCTACTGCTTCACCTCTGCCATCTTCATCTTCAACTACACTTACATCAGCTTCTGCTTCAACATCTGATTATGTTCCTGTCTCTTGTGCTCCTGCTTCTGCTTCTACTGTAGATCCTTCAAATTCGTTCAGTCAGGTCGCTGGGACTTCTTCCGGGAGACTGCCATACACTCGTGGATCTGGAGCACCTGATAAAACTTTACAGGTGGCCACTATTCCGAAATTGAAGAATGTACACGTTTTTAATTTGGCAAATAACTGCACTTGTGATACTGTGAAACAGTTCATATTAAATAAAATTAAAAATAAAAGAATCAACGTTTCTCAGGTTGCTAAAACTGACATGTGCTCGTCATTTAAAATTAGTGTAGATACTGAAACTTTTAATATAATTATTGTTCCGACTTTTGTAATGACGTGTGGCAAACAGTCTTATTTCAAAGTGCAAATTTTACATTTCAATAAACTACATCAAACCATTATCGAAGTCTTTTCCATGATGGTCCTTCGAACCGGATACCAGTAACCTAGGCCACAACACCAAACGGACAAACCAATAGGAAAAAACGTGGTCGAGAAAAAATGGATGTCAATTAAGAAATCGGTATCGTTCCTTTGTTACTATCCATACCTCTCCAATACTAATAACATGTTTGCTTCTATTTCAGCAATATATTGATTGATGTACAGAGGTACATGACCGCGTGATTGACGCAGAAAATATATAAATAAAAACATAACCTACAAAGACGCATGGGACACAGAGGTAATCCAAAATTATCGGAACGATCACATAAACATCGTAAAGGATATTCAAGTAAGTGAATGTATTCAATCTCAGGCAATCTGTTCAAAAGGCAATCATGTGGGTAGGTCAGTTTTTAAAATATGTTTTAAAGTATAACAATTAATTAACGCGATTGTATAAAATAATATCGCGCTACGAAGGAATGTTTCATCGGTCGCATCGAATTTCGTATTAAAAGTGTAAAATCAGATGTAGTGTAAAATTAGCAAAGCACGTGGGGAATTATACTTGTAGCCCCAAAGTGGCTTAAACCAAGTACATACCGGTATATTCATATACCGGCAGATCTCTTTGTTTCTTAATGTGTGTAGAAACTTTCTCCCCCCTCCCCCCTCCACAATAAATGTGGAATTATACTTGTAGCCCCAAAGTGGCTTAAACCAAGTACATACCGGTATATTCATATCGGTAGATCTTTGTTTCTTAATGTGTGTAGAAACACCCTCCCCCCCCCCCCTTCCACGATAAATGTGGAATTATACTTGTAGCCCCAAAGTGGCTTAAACCAAGTACATACCGGTATATTCATATCGGTAGATCTTTGTTTCTTAATGTGTGTAGAAACACCCTCCCCCCCCCCCCCCTTCCACGATAAATGTGGAATTATACTTGTAGCCCCAAAGTGGCTTAAACCAAGTACATACCGGTATATTCATATCGGTAGATCTTTGTTTCTTAATGTGTGTAGAAACACCCTCCCCCCCCCCCCCCTTCCACGATAAATGTGGAATTACACTTGTAGCCCCAAAGTGGATTAAATCAAGTACATACCGGCATATTCATACATCGGTAGATCTCTTTGTTTCATAATGTGTGATGAAACAGTGGTGATTTAAAATAAATCACAAGACTTGTAGCCCCAAAGTGGTTTAAATCAAGCACCCACCAATTTAGGGTTGTTATTTCTTCCAAAATATGTTGGATAGATTCTGGTGATAATAGTTAAAGTAGAATATTAAGATTCACGGTTAATCATTGAATATTATTACCTTATCTCTACGAATAGTTCAATTGACAGCTATAGTAGAGAATAACTGTATTTATGAGACGAAATAGTGCAACTTTCTGAAACAAATGTCAAGTGCTGAAAACGAGGAAATAGAAGCTTCGACTTCCAAGTCGCATAAAGGTCGAAATCCAACTAGGGACGTAGAACCTATTAGAGACAGGTCAAGCTCTAGAATACATCAGACTCGAAGTCAGACTCAATCGATAGAAATATTAGCGAAGGAAAATAAAGTAGAAGTTATAATGACGTCAATAGAATTAAGGTATTCAGGCGCGGTACAAAGACTAAAAGGAAAAATAGATAAATCCTCCGAATTAGATGAAGGACAGTATCAAACCATTAAAGAAGCATACGATTATGTCCGAAAACTCCATTACGAATATTTAGATAACCTTACAGACATACCGAAAGCGGCCAAAATAGACGAAGAGTACGATGCAATTACAATAACAGTTAAAAATCTTAAAGCAGCATTAGATTGCCAATCCTTTCAAGATAGTAAACTAAAGGTAGAGCAAGCAACAATTAAATTTGCTAGAGATAAGTTACCGACGTTAACCATTCCCACATTTCAGGGAGATCCATCTGAATGGCAATCGTTTCAACAAGCTTTTAAGAATATAATAGGAAACAAAACGGAATATTCGAATGTCACGAAATTGCAATATTTGCATCAATCCTTAATCGGTCCCGCTTTGGCAGCTGTATCAGGGTTAGATATTAGCTCAGACAATTATGAAATAACGTGGAGTATTTTAGACAAGCAATACAATTTACCAAGACTTAATCTTAAAACTAGGATCAACTCACTTTGTGACTTAAAATTAATCACAAAGGAATCACATATCGAATTGAGAGATCTATTAAATAAGGTAACGGTGTGTATTAAAAACATTGAATCATTGGGTTACGCGAGAGAAAATTTAGATCCATGGGTAACATGTTTAGTTCTAAGGAAATTACCATTTAGTTTATTAAAGGACTGGGAAACATCTCTGGTTGACAGAGAAATGCCACCGTACGAGAAGTTAGAAACGTTTCTGCAGAATAGATGTAACGTATTACAATCTACTGCATCTGTAATTACGGTGAAAGAATTCCCTCATAACCGTCAACGAATCAGGAGAACTCATGTCGCGAATAAAAACCCATCAAGTAAGGTAAACGCATGTGCATTTTGTCGAAATAATCATTTCATAGGCAAATGTGATAAATTCAAAGCAAAATCCAGTTTGGAAAGAAATGAATTCGTTAAATCTAATAACATGTGTTTTAAATGTTTAAATTCATCGCATAAGATAACAAATTGCAAGTCTAACTATAATTGCTTAAGGTGCAAACAAAACCATCACACTTTGTTGCATCAGGACGATACATTTAGTTCCAATAATACGGGAAGGAAGTCAATTAATGCTCATTCTACTCATTTCTCTCAAAGGGAGATAATTTTACCGACGGTACAAGTAGACATTATAACGTCCAATGGAACGGTCGTTAAGGGTCGCACATTATTAGATTCCGGCTCACAAGTCAACTATGTTACCACATCTTTCGCTAAGAAGAATAACTTCAAATTAGAGAAAATCTCTCAAAAAATTGTAGGTATCGCTAATCAAGAAAGTAGCATTCGTCACATCACCAAGGTGACCATAAGGTCTTCAACCACTAATTACTCAACCAAAGTGTTGTGTTTGGTATTACCAGAAATTACTGGCGAAATTCCAACTGTGAAACTGGATCAACAGTTAATTTCAATACCAGCGGGAATCAAGTTATCAGATCCCCTTTGGAATAAACCGACGCCAATCGATTTATTGCTCGGCGCCGAGATTTGCGTTCATGCTATGAAAGCAGGAACCATCCAGTTAGGAAAAGGTATGCCTATCTTAAAGGATACCGAATTCGGATGGACAATAGTTGGTCCATATCCCGAAGTAAATAATGCTCCAGGGAAGAGCCACATAGGCTTAAGTCAATTAGACAGTCACATTCAAAACTTTTGGATGATCGACCAGGTTCCTATGGTAAAACATCAATCTCTTGAGGAGAAAAGATGTGAGGAACATTTCCAAGCACACACATCACGAGATAAAAACGGTAGATTTTGTGTAGCTTTACCATATAAAAATTCCCCGGCAGTATTAGGAAGTTCATTGCACATTGCGGAGAAAAGACACAAAACTTTGGAAAGACGTTTTTTAGCCAATAATAATTTAAAAATGGAATACAATAAAGTTTTAGAAGAGTACATAAATTTAGGACATATGTCAGAGTGTGAACCTCCGGAGGCACATGAGGTTCATTGTTATTTACCTCATTACGTCGTGGTTAAGGAGTCTAGCCTTACCACTAAATATCGTGTAGTTTTTGATGCGTCCGCAAAGACAACGTCTAATATCTCACTAAATAATATTTTGATGGTGGGACCTAATGTCCAATCAGATTTGTTAAGTTTACTACTCAACTTTCGACTCCATAAATACGTGATTACTGCGGATATTAAGCAGATGTACCGACAGATTCAAATAGCAGAGAAAAATAAAAATGTACAACGAATCATTTGGCGAACAGATCCCCAGAGTAAATTCAAGCATTACAAGCTTAATACAGTAACATTCGGAACTGCTTCAGCCCCATTTTTAGCTACTAGATGTCTAAATCAGTTAGCAGAGGAGAATAGAAACAAATATCCCATCGCTAGTAAAGTGATCGAACGTGATTTTTATGTTGATGATTTGCTCACGGGAACTAATACTATTGAAGCTGGTCAATTATTAAAGGTTCAACTGGAAACCATATTATTATCAGCCGGTATGCCCTTAAGCAAATGGACATCGAACAACTCCGATATAATCACGGATGTTAAAGCTGACGATTGTTCAGATTTTAACTTCTCTAACGAATCACACAAAACTTTAGGTTTATTTTGGAAACCGCGGGAAGACGTTTTTGTATTTAAGGTTCAAACCGAAGTCGAGACTGAAAATATAACAAAAAGAAACTTTTTATCAGTAATTAGTCAGATCTTCGACCCATTAGGACTATTATCTCCATTGTTAATTAATTATAAGATATTAATGCAATCTGTCTGGCAACAAACCATTGGTTGGGATGAATTCATTCCTCAGACAATCTTCAAAAAATGGAAAGATTGTCAATTATCCAATACAGTCATGAAACTTTATAAAATTCCTAGATTGATAATACTAAATAATGTCATTAATATACAGGCACACGGATTTTGTGACGCATCCGAGAAAGCTTATGGTGCTTGTATTTATGTAAAATGTACTGATCAATTGGGAAATTCCAAATGTCATCTTGTGTGTTCTCGTTCGAGAGTCGCTCCGCTCAGTTTTGTAACTATTCCGCGTTTAGAGCTGTGCTCCGCTATGTTATTATCAAAGTTAATGAAGTCAACAATAGACCAATTAACAATTCATATTAATGAAAAATATTATTGGACGGATTCAACCGTCGCATTGCATTGGATTAGAGGAGAGTCATGTAAATGGACCACCTTCGTTGCCAATCGAGTGGCCGAAATCCAATCAATATCTCAACCCATTGAGTGGTACCATGTCTCCTCTACAGACAATCCAGCAGATTTAATTTCTCGAGGGACTCAACCATCAGAATTAAATCATAATTCGTTATGGTGGGACGGCCCTAGTTGGTTGAAATTAGACGAATCACGATGGCCTCGAAGACCTCCTGAGATCACAATAGATCTTCCAGAGAGAAGGGTAGTCACTAACGCTACCCTTGTGAGGGAAAATAATTGGATAGATAAACATTCTCATCTTCCAAGACTCCTTCGAGTTTTATCATATGTTCGTCGGCCACTAAGGAATAAACAATTAAACGTTAAAGAAAATAACGAACCGTCCGCTTTAGAATTAAAAGATGCTTTAAATAATTTGATAAGGTTATCGCAAATGGAATCATTTCCATTGGAATATCGTTTGCTGAGCAAGGGACATCCAATTCCCAGTAGCAGTAAATTAGCTAAATTGTCCCCTCTATTCCACGAGAATTTAATTTGTGTTGGAAGTAGACTTCCTCTGGGAACAACTCTATCAACGTCACCCATTATCTTGTCAAATAAGCATAAACTTACACACATGATTGTCCGAGATGCGCACTTGAAATATATTCACTTGGGTACTCAAGCCTTACTGTCGTTATTGCGGCAGACCTATTGGCCATTGGCCGGACATAATACTGTCAAAGGAGTGGTGCGTTCATGTGTCATTTGTTTCAGAAATAAACCACTGTCACACAATAGATTAATGGGATTACTCCCGCTTGAACGTACCACTGCGAATTTTCCTTTCAGTCATGTGGGGATAGACTTCGCAGGACCTTTTCCTGTGAAGAGTGGTTGCAATAAGAATTCTAAGATAATTGAGGGTTACGTTTGTGTCTTTGTGTGTTTTTCCAGTAAGGCAGTTCACTTGGAACTTGTCGGAGACTTAACGAGTTCAAATTTCTTAAATTGTTTAAGAAGATTCGTAGCCAGACGTGGCAGGCCCAATACGATATATTCCGACAATGCTACTAATTTTGTCGGTGCAAGTCGTGAACTCGTTAATTTAGTAAAATTAATTTACGAACGTCCTCATGAGGAGAAGCTACTACGGTATGTAGCCTCCGAAGGGATTCGTTGGAAGTTTAACCCGCCAAGGGCGCCTCACATGGGAGGGCTGTGGGAAGCAGCGGTTAAATCCATGAAGATTCATTTAAACAAGGTGTTAAAGGCCACCACCTTAAATTTCGAATCATTTTGTACGGTATTGACTCAAATAGAAGCTTGCATGAATTCCCGTCCTCTTAGTCCCTTGTCTTCGGATCCACTAGACCTTTTACCCCTCACACCTGGACATTTCTTAATTGGCAGATCCTTACTCGCTCTTCCAATGGAGGTTAAATATAACACTAATGTCCATGCCAATCTGCTTCAGATACAATTGACCACAGCAGCATTTTGGAAACGTTGGTCGGCGGAATATTTACATTCTTTGCAGTTACGACACAAATGGAAGAAGGACTCGAGCAACAATCGGAGTGTGGGTCAAATGGTCCTGTTAAAGGAGGAACACATGCTGCCAACCCGATGGGTCTTGGGTCGAGTCACTAAATTGTATCCCGGACCAGATGGCAGAGTTCGAGTCGTCGACGTCTTTACTGCCAGCGGAGAGTTTCGTCGGTCCAGTCATCTAGTAGCGCCATTGCCGATTCTACCACAAGGACCACTTGACAGGAAGGAAGATCAGCAAGAGGGAGGAGAAACAGCAGCTTCAATTCCGTCAACTTCGGTAGCTTAGTTTAACCCGAAGACACTACCCCTAACTCATATTATTTATTAGATGTAATCATGAGTTTAAATCATTCAATGTTAATAGTAGTACTCCGTAATTCACTTTAATTGTGTTGTGTGTATAATTTAAGCTATTTTCATTTTAACATTCGGCAGTATATATCTCCGAATTTAATCTAATCATTTTGTCTTTATAATATAAGACTTGTCTCATGTCATCACTCGGAAGGATTATATCCGAGTTTAAAATAAAAATTTAAATTTAAAAATTTAAAATAAACTGTTCAAATTTGACAGTTAAAATTAGATTCATGATTTGTTAATGTTAGTCTCCAAGCCACACTTAATGGAGCATCTTAAATTATTTCATGTCTACTTAATTATAACTTGCCGGGAGTCATCCGCAGGTCTTATGTTTCTTGTTATGAAAACATAAGTTAACTCTTACTGTTTATAGTATTTATGTGAATCATAGAATAAGTAAATATTATAATACTGAACATTTCAATGTTTAACGTAGAGACATCTATAATCATAGTTCACTTTCATTTCCTGCTTGTAGGAATGAATGAATGAATTTCCAATTTACTTTTAATTTAGCAATGTTTGTGTTACTTATTGATGAAATCAAGTTAACTTAGGAGCATTACACTCACTAATCAAGTTAAGTTGATCGGTAATAGCTGATCTGTATTGACTACTGTAATAGTGTCAACATTGTATTGTCTAAGTTAACATCAAGATGAGGAATGCTTAAGTTTTAAACCATATACAGTCCACTCTCTCTTCTTTAAAGTAAACTTATCTTGTAATGCTTATTCACAGCTTCAAAGGAGATTTCAAAAATTTTAATGTAAATAGAAACAACATTCACCAGAGGTATATCTATAAGTTGAAATATTACTGAACCAATAAATTGATTTTATCCTCACACTGGATGAGGCAAAGGTTTCATTATTCACCCTCTATTTAATTATTTGAAGAGCTATGATTTATTGTAAACGACTCGTCAGTAATGCTGTAACTCTGTAGAATAACTGTATTGTTCAACAGTTTTCCTATGTGGGACTATGTTCCGACTTTTGTAATGACGTGTGGCAAACAGTCTTATTAACTGATTGTCGATTGGCATTATTGACGAGTTGGCATTAGTGTCGGCCCAAGCGGAAATACGCGACGGTCGACAGAGTCACCGAGTAGACGGCGTACGGACAGCTTGTGTTCCGTACGCTCCGCTGGCCCACCACGTGCAAATTTTACATTTCAATAAACTACATCAAACCATTATCGAAGTCTTTTCCAATTATCAATCCTGAATTTTGGCCTATAGGTACTGGCATAAGAGAATGGTTATTTCTCAAAAAAATCTCTTCGAAACCGATTGCCCAAACCCGTGACCCGTAACATTAAACTTTATTATCAAAATGTGCGGGGTTTAAATACAAAACTCAAGGAATTCTACAACAACGCCGCTTCTAGATCTATTGACGTCCTTGCTATTACTGAAACATGGCTAAACTCATCTGTACATGATGCCGAAGTACTTGACAGCAGTTTCAATATATATCGCCATGATAGATCTGCCAGAGGTGGTGGTGTTCTTCTAGCAGTTAAAAATACAAATATTATTTCGGTTGAAAGACTTAGTCATCTTGAGGACATTCATGAATGTGTATGGCTAAAACTAAGATTTGTTAACATTCCTTTTTTTATACACATATGTACTATTTATTTTCCACCAAGATCTCCACCAAATATTTATAAGCGATTTTTTGATTTAATTATATCTAATTATTCACATTTTAGTAATGGTCGCATTTTTATATCTGGAGATTTTAATCTGAATTCTTCTAACTGTTTTCCTGATGACCTTAATTTTTTTATATCTTTATTCAACTTAAAACAAATTAATACTATTCGAAACTATTTTAATAATTCCATGTTGGATTTTCTATTAACAAATTTAGATTGTCAGAATATTATTATTTCAAATTCAGTTGATTCCTTGGTTCCTGAAGACAGCTATCATCCTGCTCTTGATATTCATTTAAAATTAACTATAACTTATTCCTCACTTCGTTTAATAAATAACTGTCTTAATACCTCTGTCCTAAATGGATGGTTATTTACAAATGTTGATTTCAAATATTTAAATGATATTCTTTGTAATTGTCAATGGGAGCGAGTTTATGAGTGCAAAGATGTTAATTTGGCCCTCTCTAATTTCTATGACATTATATATTCTATTTTTAATGATTGTTTTCGGTTGAAAGGATTAGTGACGAGTAAAAGGATTTATCCGCCTTGGTTTACTAAAGAAATTATTAATCTCTTAAAAAGTAAATATCAAACACATAAACTCTGGAAGAAATCGAGCAATCCTCTTATCTTAAATAATTTCCGTATTTTACGTACGGAAATTAAGAAATTAATTAATAATGCATATAATGTTTATGTAGTTGATTGTGAAAGTTCCATAGTTAAAAACCCTAAGAAATTCTGGAACTTCATCAATTCTAAACGTGTAAATCGTGTAAAGTCGACCATTATGTACAATGATTCTGGATTGTTAGAGGGTGATCAAAACATTGCTAATGGATTTGCCGACTTTTTTAAATCAGTTTTCAATAATCCTACTGATTCCATGGAACCTACCAATGACTCGGAATTTACTTTCCCCACTTTAGCGATTAATCATCTTGACTCTTCCGATCTGAAATATGGCTTTCTAAAGTTAAAAAATATTTATTCTTCCGGTCCTGACTCCATCCCTAATTACATCCTAAAAGGATGTGAGGTTAGTCTCTTAGAACCTTTAAAATTCATTTTTAATTTAATTCTAAGGAACTCTTCATTCCCCAATTTATGGAAATGCTCTAAAGTAACTCCTATTCATAAGAAGGACGATAAATCTTGTGTAAGGAACTACAGACCAATAACTATCTTGTCAGCGCCAGCCAAAATGTTTGAGGTAATATTACACAGATACATTTTTAATCACTTTCAAAGTATGCTCATTGATCAGCAGCATGGCTTTCGTCCGGCCAGATCAGCTATTACCAACTTGTTATTTATTTATTTATTTATTTTAATATACAAGTATACCACAGAGTCTTTACAGGTCACCCCAATATGACACTGTGGCCAGACAATACATAAAAGATCAAATACATAAGAAAAAATAAAACAACAATAATAGAAAAACAAATAAAATAAAACATTTAAAAAATTGTACATAAAAATTAAAAATTGAAAAATTGAGAATTAATAAATTGAAAAATCAAAAATGAAAATAATACACAAAAAAAAAAAACACATATATAAATAGTTTAAATTGAATTAAAAGTAAAAAACAGTAAAAATACGGATAGATTATCCGGTGAAATATTGAAAATATCAATGTGATTGCTGACCAAATTCAAGCAGCGTAAGACTCGAGCGATTGGTGAAAAAGCAAGAACATTAGTTCTTGCTTTAATAGTTTGGAACAATGGACGCAATCGATAATCAATGAGGCGAGATGGAACCCAAAATTTCATTTCTTCCAATATAGTTGGGTTGTAAATATCACCTCTTAATAATTTGAAGAAATGACACACAAGATGCATATCCCGCCGATGAGATAGGGAACTATAGCCAACAGAACCTTGCACAAAAGCACTAGGAAACAGTTGAGGGTAGTATCCAAACTCCCTCATATATAGATAGCGGAGGAACTTCCTTTGAACTCTTTCAATTTTTAGAGAGTGAGTTAATTCACTGGGACTCCATATAATGGCATCAGATTCCAAAATGCTTCGGACCAATGCGTTATAAAGAAGACGCAAAACTCTTAAATTATTGAAATTGTGAGCATTACGTAAAACGAAACCCAGCATCTTTGAAGCTTTATTGCACATATTGGAAATATGGATACCAAACTTCCATCTGCTCTCAAACGTAACGCCAAGGTCTTTTTTGGATAATGTTCTACACAGTGGAGTTCCACCAAGATTATACTGATATAAGGTGGGGTTAGAAGACCGAGAAAAAGACATAATATTGCATTTACTAACGCTAAGAGGTAAATGATTATTAGTCGCCCAGCACCATAAAGAGTTCAAATTACTCTGAAGGACCTCACAGTCAGAAACACTATCAATTTTCATGAATAACTTGAGGTCATCAGCATATAGTAAAAAATTTGAATCTGAAAGTACCGAGCCAATATCATTCACATATATTAAAAACAGTAAAGGTCCCAAATTAGAGCCTTGGGGCACGCCAGAAGATGTGAGGTATACTTCAGAGAAATGGCCATCAAAACAAACAAACTGACGACGATTACTTAAATAAGAAGTAAAAAAATCAGTAAGATTATCCGATAGACCAAAATTGGCCAATTTCTTAATAAGTATTGAATGATCAACCTTATCAAAAGCTTTAGCAAAATCGGTATAGATCACATCAACTTGATGCCCTGCATCTAGCGATTTAGTAATGAAGTTTGAGAAAGTTATGTTTCTCTAATGACATAACCAGCACTTTGGATTGTAATAATCAAATGGATGTAATATATACTGATTTTGAGAAGGCGTTTGATAAAGTTGATCATAAAATTTTGGTTAGTAAATTAAGTTTTATTGGATTTACTTATAATCTTGTTGGTCTTTTTATTTCTTATTTACAGGATCGACGTCAATTCGTTAAGTTTGGGAGTTGCTTTTCTTATGAGTATGTTGCCACTTCTGGGATTCCCCAAGGATCAAATCTTGGCCCTTTATTATTCCTAATATTTATCAACGATATTCAATCTTCTATTCACCATTCTAAATTTTTATTATATGCGGATGACTTAAAAATCTATAAGAGAATAATTGATTTACCTGACGCTCTTTATTTGCAAGAGGATTTGAATTCTATTTATGAATGGGCTAATGTTAATAAACTTCCCTTCAATATCCTAAAGTGTCGGGTCATTTCTTACTCTCGTTCTCGTTCTCCTATTAAATATCCGTATAAATTTCATGATTCTCTTCTTCAGAGAGAATTATTTATATCTGATCTGGGAATAGTCTTCGAAAATAGTTGGAGTTTCAACATTCACATTGAGAATATCTGTGATAGGGCAACAAAAATCCTTGGATTCGTAATCCGTAATTCGTCTGAACTAGGGCTCACTGCCATTCGTCTCTTATATTGTACATTAGTTCGCAGTGTGCTCGAGTTTGGCTCCATTATATGGTCTCCCTATCAACTTCGTTACTCTCTAATGTTGGAACGAGTCCAAAGGAAATTCCTTAGATTTTTATATCTGAAAACATTTGGATTTTATCCATATCTGTTCCCTAGTGCCTTTGTCTTGGGATCTTTGGGTTTCAACTCCCTGGCAAAGAGAAGAGATTTATTTCTTGGGAAACATTTCGTAAAATTACTTAGAGGAGAGATTCACAATCCCACTATCCTGGAGAAACTAAAATTCTGGGCCCCGGAAAATCGTAGAGTTTTAAGAAAACATGATATATTTTTACCAATTAGGGCTAAATCAAACGTGCTCATGAACTCCCCCCTCTCGAGAGCTGTTCGACTCCTTAACTTACTGGCACAATACTTGGACCTATTCGATGCCAGTTATGTTGAGTTGGTGGAATACATCCTAAATAGCACGATATAAATTTTTCAATCTTATTTCTTTGTTTTTATTTTGTGTACATATTTTTTACTTGATTTTTATTATTTTTTTATGTTTTTTTTTTTTATTTATGATTTTTATTATTTTCTTATGTTTTTTTTTTTATTTATGATTTTTATTATTTTTTTTTATGATGTTTTTTTTTGTAATTTTTATGATTTTTATTATTTGTATTAAAATCACATTGACGCTTTGGGGCAACCTGTCAAGTCTCTGTGGTATTGATTTTTTAAAATAAAATAAAATAAAATAAAATAAAATAAAATTTGGCCAGTTATTTTTATTTCACCACATGAGGATTGGTTGACTCCATACAATGTGTATGGGATCGGTCATTTTGCAACTTCAGAACGACACGTCGCGTCAACCAAGTTGTTCGCGAGTTGAGCGGTGCGGCCCGGCCCTTACGGTATCTACGAGGATTGGTTTACGGTATAAGTTTGTGTCACTTTCCAAACTTTAATGACCAGCATATTGAAACACATCCATATGTTTTCTATGTACGCCAATGCGTTTTTTTAAATGCGGTATCCCGTGGAACGCATCTGTCGCATAAAAACAGAATAGCATCGTAAGAAGAGATCCGAGTGTATTTGGATATGAAGAAATTTGAAATCATTGTTAAGTTGTGATTGATTTACCAATATGTATTTATTTTAGACGCATTTTAAAAGTTTTGACATTTCATATGAACAACATCAAAATGTTGAGGAACGGAGAGGGATAAGCAATATATTTCCAACATTTCCAACTAGAATTATTTAGAAATCCAATAGAAAGCAGGTATAAAATTGTAGCTAATTCAAACAAACCCCAGATCACTACCGCCGAGAATTTCGAGTTTTGTAAAGGTGTGTTTAGACTCTAATATATCTTGTAACAATATAAAATAAACAAAAGAAGTCCATTAATGAATGTATTTTTATAAAAACTAGTTCTATCTTCTTCATTGTTGTTAAAATGTAATGCTCACAATCTAAATGCCAAGCCACAATCTAAAATACTCAGAAGTTAGGGATTTCCATAAATTATAAGTTATAACTCTTTATAAACATTGACATGGGTTACACGACCCAATTGCAATTATATAATGCAAAAATAGCATTGTTTTCAATGCTAACTGGAAAGTCGTAGCGGGTAGTATTCTTGTTTATTTTTTAATTCAAAAAATAACGCTCATCCGCGTATTTCAGGCTCATGGACTTGTTGGCAAAACGCCAATTGGCATTGGTCAACATTCAAAGGGTTAAGCATTATTTTTCCAAAACCATTGAAACAGTGAAAAAATCAAGTGCCATTAGCAATACAATTTCCATCGGGAAATTCTGCTATGGTTATAAATTCAGAAATTCTGGTGTAAACCAGTCTTTATAAACGTTGACAACCGAATGACATGGATAATACGACCCATGTTCAATGCATTTTTTTTCCAACGCTACCTGGAAAGGCTTAGCGAGTAGTATTCTTGTTTACTTTGTACATTCTCAAAATACAACATCTATCGGCCCCATGTCTTTCAGACCCATGGACTTGTCGGCAAAACGCCGATCGATGTTGATCAGCATTCAAATAGTATTAAGCAATTAGAAAATAACTATCAAAAATTAGCAAATCAATCCACTTATAATATGTATACGTATGTATTTAAGCAATAAGCTTAACTATGCAAGTTCGGCATTACAGTAACAGAGTGTAAGCGTGTCAAATTAAACAGGTAGTATGTTACGACAAATTGCCATTTTAGGGTTGATCGTATCGGCCTCGGAATTTTTTCGGTATTTTTTTTTTGTATTTTTGGCCAGTTGGACATTTCTGGCCTGCGTCATGGACAAAATAATCAACGTAAATGGCGCGATTACGTGCGCTTGACAATTTACATGTAGCTCGACGATTATTTCGAATATGGACGCTGGAGAGGGTCGCTCTGATAGTTTTAATTGAAAGATTTACGCTAAGTGCCAATTTATTTCGGCCATAAACGAGATGGCGTGTGTAGATGTTCTTCAATTACGTTACACGATTCAAATGTATCCAATTTATAACGGTGTCAAAAGGGCTTCGTGGTCATCATATTATAATAAAGCAAAGTCTTACAATGTTTAACTGTAAATAGAAAGTTCCAATGTATGTATATGACAAGTAACAGTGTTCGACAATCTGCGGCTCCGGAGCCGCATGCGGACCTTTGCATGAAAAAGTGCGGCTATCAAAATCACAACTTTTTACTTAAGATAAAACATATAATGATCCTCAAACATAATTTTGTTTCGGTTTCCAAGGATGTATCAAGGTGTAAATGAAGGATTGGAAAAAAGCTTTCAATAGAAATTAATCAAATATGTATCTAAGGATATTATTTTTTTATATGTAATAACAAGAAAGCACTTGTTTGGATTTGTCTCGTGTGGTGAATGTTGTGTAATTGAGTGCAACTGAGATAAAAGTCATAGAAGCTTATAAATAATTACAAGACGTAAGCATCAAGATCAGAAAGGAGGCTGAAATGACAGTATGCAGACATAGACAGTGTGCTCAAATAGTCTTTCACTCTCATAATAAGACGCAAACATCATCAATCACAGAAATAAAAGGATTGTAAATAGGTTTTTGAGCTCTTTTTCCTATTATGCTGTAGATTAACATTATAATAATATAATACTATGATTACTAACCAAATTAAATTAAATTATAAAATAGAAAATGATCAGTAGATCAGTAGCTATTAAAATAGATAATAATATGTATTGTGAACATATGTAATTTCGTAATAATAAAAAGCATTTAAAAATAAAAAAAAATCAATCACAGAAAGGAGGTTGAATCAGATATCGGTATGGTGTGTAATTTAACGATACGTAGCAAACAAGTATACGAAATAAGACGCAACAAATGGAAGTATATGAAATAAGACGCAAACAGCATCAAGAACAGAAAGGAGGCTAAATCAGAAATTAGTAGGGTGTTTAATCAAACATTATGTAGCAGACAGAATATAGTGTTCTCAAATAGCAGATGAAAGTGATGGAAGCGTATGAATTAAGATGCAAAAAGGAGACTGGTACGGAAATCGGTAGGTTGTTTAACTAAACAATGGGTAGCAGACAGAATATAGAGCGCTCAAATAGATGAGTCATGAGAAGCATATGAAATAAGACGCAAATATCATCAAGAACAGAAAGGAGGCTGAAACGGAAATCGGTAGGTTGTGTAATTTAACAATAAGTAGCAAACAGATTATACATACTCGTACATAGTATGCTCAAATAGTAGAAGAAAGTCATAGAAGTATATGAAATAAGATGCACACATCATCAAGAATAGGGAGGAGTCTAAATCAGAAATCGTTAGTTTGTTTAACTAAACAATGGGTAGCAGACACAATATAGTGAGCTCAAATTGTAGATGTAGAATAGTAGACTGGTAGTGTGTTTGATCAAACAATAGGTAGCAGACAGAATATAGTGTGCTTAAATAGTTTGTAGATGAAAGTCATGGAAGCATATGGAAGACGCAAACATTATCAATCACAGAAACAGTAGGGTGTTTAATCAAACAATAGGTAGCAGACAGAATATAGTGTGCTTAAATAGTTTGTATATGAAAGTAATGGAAGCATATGCAATAAGTCGCAAACATCATCAAGAACAGAAAGGAGGGTGAAACAGAAATCAATAGGGTGTTTAATCAAACAATAGGTAGCAGACAGAATATAGTGTGCTTAAATAGTTTGTAGATGAAAGTAATGGAAGCATATGCAATAAGTCGCAAATATCATCAAGAACAGAAAAGAGGCTGACACAGAAATCAGTAGGGTGTGTAATCAAACAATAGTTAGCAGACAGAATATAGTGTGCTTAAATAGTTTGTAGATGAAAGTAATGGAAGCATATGCAATAGGTCGCAAATATCATCAAGAACAGAAAAGAGGCTGAAACAGAGATCGGTATGGTGTGTAATTTAATGATACGTAGCAAACAAGTATACGAAATAAGACGCAACAAATGGAAGTATATGAAATAAGACGCAAACAGCATCAAGAACAGAAAGGAGGCTAAATCAGAAATTAGTAGGGTGTTTAATCAAAAATTATGTAGCAGACAGAATATAGTGTTCTCAAATAGCAGATGAAAGTGATGGAAGCGTATGAATTAAGATGCAAAAAGGAGACTGGTACGGAAATCGGTAGGTTGTTTAACTAAACAATGGGTAGCAGACAGAATATAGAGAGCTCAAATAGATGAGTCATGAGAAGCATATGAAATAAGACGCAAATATCATCAAGAACAGAAAGGAGGCTGAAACAGAAATCGGTAGGTTGTGTAATTTAAAAATAAGTAGCAAACAGATTATACATACTCGTACATAGTATGCTCAAATAGTAGAAGAAAGTCATAGAAGTATATGAAATAAGATGCACACATCATCAAGAATAGGGAGGAGTCTAAATCAGAAATCGTTAGTTTGTTTAACTAAACAATGGGTAGCAGACATAATATAATGAGCTCAAATTGTAGATGTAGAATAGTAGACCGGTAGGGTGTTTGATCAAACAATAGGTAGCAGACAGAATATAGTGTGCTTAAATAGTTTGTAGATGAAAGTCATGGAAGCATATGGAAGACGCAAACATTATCAATCACAGAAACAATAGGGTGTTTAATCAAACAATAGGTAGCAGACAGAATATAGTGTGCTTAAATAGTTTGTATATGAAAGTCATGGAAGCATATGCAATAAGTCGCAAACATCATCAAGAACAGAAAGGAGGGTGAAACAGAAATCAATAGGGTGTTTAATCAAACAATAGGTAGCAGACAGAATATACTGTGCTTAAATAGTTTGTAGATGAAAGTAATGGAAGCATATGCAATAAGTCGCAAATATCATCAAGAACAGAAAAGAGGCTGACACAGAAATCAGTAGGGTGTGTAATCAAACAATAGTTAGCAGACAGAATATAGTGTGCTTAAATAGTTTGTAGATGAAAGTAATGGAAGCATATGCAATAGGTCGCAAATATCATCAAGAACAGAAAAGAGGCTGAAACAGAAATCGGTAGGGTGTGTAATCAAACAATAGGTAGCAGACAGAATATAGTGTGCTTAAATAGTTTGTAGATGAAAGTCATGGAAGAATATCAACAAGAACAGAAAAGAGGCCGAAACAGAAATCGATAGGTAGCAGAATGAAAACATATATTGTGCTCAAATAGTATCCAAAACGGAAATTAAATACAGGTAAACCTATCATATTATTTGTTTGATTATATGAAAGTACTTGCTTTGATATGTTATATTTTACACAAATTGGATAAATGTCATGGAAGCATATACATATGCATGTACATATAATAGTATCCAATATTTCAAATGTAGACAGTACCGAATTGGAAACGTACATATGTACATGTCTATGACATTATTCGTTTAACCATTCACGCTAGACAGTTGCAATGGAGCAAAACCACAATACAATCCAGTGTGTGTATAACGAGGATTTACCACATACATTGTATATACAATACCAGTCGAGAGATACGAGCGTATCATACGCTTCCGGGTAGCACCGAATAGTACGGACAAAAGCTATCTGGAAGTAAAAACGGGAAAAAAAGCTGAAACACTCGGGAGAGGTCTTGCACTATCGCGCTTTTAATCTGCGGTAAATGAGGGTAATTTCTCGGTTAACTATTGAGTCGTTCCTTATCGTGTGTGTGTGTGTTTAATTAAAGCTATAGAGGGCGAGTTGCGTTACGAGTTTGCTTGTTTTTTGCCTGTTTTTCTTTTTTCATGGTTGTTGGATAATCTATTGAAACTGGTCTGCGCATACCCACGCTTGTCACATACAATGCCACGAGCATGCTGAAAATTTTATATAATTCAATTAACGCGTCGGTGTGGTCCTGATTGTGTTTCATCTGAAACTTTGTATGTAGCTCTCGTGCTTCAAATACAACTGGTATATGCATGTATGAGCGGTTTTGTATTCGGAAAGTATTTACTTTTGATAATATAAATTTGAAGCAGTATATTCTCTTTTTTTTTAAGTTTAAACTTCTATAGTATCGGTAGAGCAAATTTATACAGGACATGAAATTTATGCTGAATTTATACAGGACATGAAATTTATGAATGAATTTATACAGGACATGAAAACTATACTACCTACTATTTGAATATAATTTCAAATTTATAATTTTACTAGCTGAACCCTGCATGCGTTGCAATGCCACAATAACGCATGCAATTCCCGTTCCCGTTCCCTTTCCCGTTCTCGTTCCCGATCCCGTTCCCGTTCCCATTTTTCGGAACAACGCAGGCAGCGAACACCCTGGTCGCGACGCGAAAACATTTGAAATTATAGCGAATGACACTCATTCCCGTTTTTTCCCGTTTTTTTTCACAGTAATCTTCCCGGACATGCATACAACAAATCCTGAAAGTTCCATCGTAATTCGAATGTTTAAAATATTTTCAAGGAGCCAGCATCGTATAGAAGCTTTCATTTAAAAATACAGTTAATTTTTAATCGTTTTTATACATACATATATATGTGTGTATGTAATGAAATAAATCAGAATGGAGTTTGTTTATTCAATTCCGATTATAAATTTAAATCACTTTAAAAATACTGAATAACTATTTTGAAAATTTCAAACGTTTTCAATGCTAATGCAATAATATATGCAACGATTCATCGGTATTCGCATACATTTATATGTACGTATGTAAATGTGTGCACTTTTACACGTGTATAGAGCTTCGTTGCACTCTAAATAAATTAAAACTGCACGTTTCGAGAGGTTTAAAGTTTTAAATTGCAAATAATAAAGCTCTCGAAAATAGCGAAAAGGCAAAGTAGAAATTTTCATTCGAAACGTACCCTGCCAAAGGTTTCCATTCACGTACATACATTTGTTCCTACATATGTACATATATCAATGATGTGATATTTCTTTGTTTTGCAATTGAACCGATGCAATTTATTTTTTCTCTGATGAAAAATTGTTTGTGACAAATTTCCGTGTGTTTTTTTTCGGTTAAGGCACGTTTCAACCCTGATATCAGGCTTTCATTGTCCCTTTTCGCGATTAAATAATCCCCGTTTCGTGCTAATTTTGCACTTCCAACCTGAAAGTGTGAATTTGATATAATGTAGGTGAGAAAATTGAGTTAATTCAAAGCAAAAATGAATTTCATTGGGTTCCTAATTAATGTTCATATTGTTCTCACATTACTTTATCCGATTTTGATTTAAACTCTTGGTCCATTTTGTTTTCTTTGTAAGTAATTCGATTAAGTATACATATGCGGTATTATTATAATACCTTGTAACGTACATAGTTCGCTCTTTTAAAGCCTATTTGTGAGTTTGAAACTTAGATTAAAAAATGGTAATTCCTTGTACATAGTGAGAATTTGCAAAGTTTTGCTTTTTAAACTTATCTCTTGACGGCTATACGTCGCTATTGAAAGTAGAAAATTAGAATTATTATACGTATATTGAAACTTTTCAAATCGAAGTCACTTTGATACAGAAATATTACTTTCGGCATATTTTTGCATGTCCATTTTTTATTTTTTGAAAAATATAGTAAATATTTCAAAGAATGTATTTCAAACGTAATCGCAATAAATTCTCTTTGACAATATGCATATGAGATTTTGTAGGATTGAGTTCGTCTACGTTTGCATTTGATTTTCGACTTCAATCATTTCGAATGTTAATATAAAAAAAATTATGAGTATTTATTTTATATACAGTTCATTGTGTTCTTTGTGATGAAATATCCTATATATATTATTGCGTAGGGGTGGGTGGAGGATCCAAATAAAAGGCCAAAGTCCCTTCACAGTATTTATTGGGTGATTAAGGAGATCCACGCACTGCCAGTGCTCCGTCCAGAATGCCTTCATATGACCCAAGTACCTGCTTATAAACGGCAGGTCGCTCATTGCATCTTCCTCGACGCGTTTTTTACCTATTGTTATAGTCACGTACCAGATACGCAATCCCACGGTGTCGGCATGTAGTTCCACGCTTTCGCACTGTCAGTTCTGAGAACTCTAGCGGGAAATGCCGTTACCGATCACTAAGTCCATTCGGGGGTCTCCATTGTTAGCCTACAGCACTTAAGCTTGGAGATAATCCTGGAAAACCAATTAAAACGGCGGCTCTTTTTAGCATATGCTACAGTATTATACAGAGCTGAAATGTTTAGTAAAACTAAAATATTTAACTCGACTTCGTATTTGAAGTTGAGAATTTTATACAGTTTTTAATTCAGTCATAAAATCGTATTGCTTACTATGATTTTTAATTATAATTTAAGTTCTCAGTATAATTTTTAATTAACTACAGGCAGCTGAAAATCTCCATCCTCGATTTATTAATAATTACTCGAGATTAAATTATTTATATGATGGCATTTATAAAACTAAAGTATTTAAAGACTAAACGGTTGAAAACACTTTAAAAGTCGAGTTTATTTTTATAATTCAATAATGTACAAGTGACTCGAAAGTTTGCCTGCGAAAATGCAAATGAAAAGTTGGAGAATATTTTAAAATGAAACTACCGACTTTTGAGTAATTAAATACAAGTTCTAAGAATAATTACTCTTAACATCAAGACGAATCATTTACTATTAAGAAGACTACTGAGAGTTTATGTAATAGACGTTTTCCAAAATCAGTTAGTGTTTAATGCAAATCTATACTTTTAGAAACACCTTACAATGTATTGTACATACATTCGAAGTTGGATATCATTTATTTTAAAAAGAGTGGTTGGAGTTTGTAAATTCAAATCCAAATGGTAAATTCTAAGAATATTGAAATCTTCGAACAAAAACTATATAGATTTTTTTAAAAGTGTATTTAATTTAATTTATTGTATCTACCTATGTATATTTATATTATATTATTGTGATGACACAAACCATTTGGTTTCATCAGCTGTCTCTTCTAAAGCATTCTTTATACAAATAAATAAATACATAATTACTTGGTTTGACAGGCAAACAAAAATAACGAATTCTGAAGCATTCAATACGGTTCAAATTTAATTAGATTCAAGCCATTAAATAGTCAAATTATATACATATATAAATTGAAACAATCCTTAAGATTTATTTAAAATTAAAAACCATTAAAATTTATTTAGCATATCGTTATTTACAATACAAATATGTACGAGTATGTACTGTTATGCACCTCGCTTATCAATGTAGTCGACTAACCAGTAGGGATAAGACACACCATTGATTTGTGGCACACCTAATTTTAATTTAATAAGTAACACTATTGATTTATAGCACACCTCAAACACTAACTAACTAAAATTGTACGACAAACGTCTTCAATTGTTTTTAAAAAGATTGTATAAACTTATAACTGTTAGAATTTAAGGCAGTCATCACCATCGAGACTCCGAGAGTAGCAGTCAACACATCAGCAGCAGAACAAAGTTAAAGTGAAACAGTTCTACGTATCTCATTTAAATTCTCCGTTCCATAATTAAATTCCACCAATAAGATAAATGTAGCGTAATAATAATAATAAAGAAATCTTGGTTAGTCAACCAAGTAGTTTTAAAATAAAGAAAAATTATTTAATCTTTCATTGGAACGTGACAGTACATACAAACCAGAAATAACACTACAAATAATAGTATGTTTAAAGTATTAATCTTAATTTAATTATGTTAAGTGTACTATAATACAATAAGTCAAAAAACATCAAATAGCCATTGGTTAAACTTGCCGTTGATTCAATAAGTTGGGCACGAGCCCAGGAAACGCCATACACATACGAATACCGAGAATATTCAAATTTTCCGATTGAACTACATATGCAGTTGCATATGTTCATTATGAAATGTCATGTAACAGACATGTGTACGAATTAACAATTGACATATGTACGTTTGTATAGACCGGAAGTGGACGAACGAACTTGCTTTTGCAAACATTTCCGGCGAATTGCGGTGAGTTGACAAATCGCAAACAAAACTAAGAGCTGCTCTTTGAACAGCTCTAGATACGACTCTTTGACTTGGCGACATAATTTAACTTGGACATGCCAACCGCCATAAGTCTTAATGTTGCCTTTGATAATGACTTAACGTTTGTTAAAACTTTTAGCTTTCAGAATACTTAGGTGAAGCATTTAATCTTAAAATACTTATTTGCTGATTTTATCGCGGGAATAATTGCATATCTGTTAATATACAGAAAATAGTTCCTCATGTGAAATTATACAATGAATAAATAATCGAAATCAGCAATTCTATAGAAACGTCCGCATCGAAATGTTCTTGGTGTGATTTAAAATTTAAGCTATATCTTTAGATTATGTATTATATGTATGTATGTATGTATATAGATTTCAATGTGGGGTATTTTATATAAATAAAAATTAGATTATGAAAAAAGGCAATTTAAACAATATTTCAATAAAAAAATGTACGGCAATATCTAATATATAATTTCGAAAGAGACTTTGTATATATGTACCATTGGTTGGTTGGTTCGTAAACAACACATTCGATTCATAGGCGCCGACTCGATTTTTTTTTCGATTCAAAGGATTCGAAAGCCCCCGGGGCGAAGTCCCGAAGTAGGAAGGTATTTGGCCAATTTAATCGAGGAACCGTTTCAACAATGAAAGCAGAAAAATTGGCAAACTCTGATAGGAAACGATTGACCTGGAGTCACCAATATCCAAGTCTGATCAGCAGCATTACGGAGGTCAACTCACGGGATCGAACCCGGCGCATCTCGTCGCTAGGCAAAAGCCCAACCACCGAGCGATGCTGCTGGCTATCTATTTTATTTATTTTTATTTTTACAGAAAAACACGAAATAAAAATTAATACAATAATTAATCCATTGAGACATCTATGGATTTTAGATTTGAACATAATTTTTACGAATTGTACATACAATAAATACAGAAGATTTGTGACAACAGGAAAGACGATTTTTTGCCAATTTTGAGGAACCGTTTCCTGATCGTACAGTTCTTTTTCGAATGGCTCCTATTCCAAGAGCTATTCGAATTCTTAATGAAATCGTTACTGCTGAGTCTTAATGTGATATTTTCCACCTTAGTGAGCGTAAATTGTCGGATATTATTCTAACCTATTTGTCTGGTAGTCTGCGCTCATCATTGTTTTCATGATTTATTGTGATTTATGAGTGGAATTTTGATTTACTCTCTTCCATTTGGGCCTCACAGAGATGTTGTGTATTTGCAGTTGGTTCTTATTTATTGGAACTGGCTGTGGGTGCAAGACATTCCTTATGTTATATTTGATATTTTTACGTTATCTGCTATTATTAATTGCTATTGTTTTTTATGATTATGTATAAATGTATTTTTGTCTGTGTATATACATACATACATATGTTTATATTTATTTTTCTTTTATAATACATACCCTTCTTTGTTGTTTTTTATAATTTGTAATTATTATAATAATTATCCGCTTATTATTTTTATGATTGTGTTAAATGTGTTGTATGTGTATATACATATTTTGTTTTTGTCAGGTCTAATTTCTTTTGTTTCTTTTCTGTTATATTTTTGACCATTCTGGCGCATTAGCAATTTCTGTAATATTATAATGGTCCAAACTTTAAATAAATAAATAAACAATAATCAGATAAAATTGGCAAACTCTGATAGACAAATACCCCCACATCTAATCACCATGTACATTAGGAAAGATTTTATTTCGAACATTCCCACGAAAAGCATAGTCGAAATTGGTGTTTTAATTTTTTTTATTAATTCCCGCGCGGTTTTGTCGCCAGGCGCTTTTTGCTGGGGTTTGTCGGGACGGTTATTTCGGGGCGCTTTTGTCTGCTGTGCAAAATTCGGGTTACCCTACTTATGATCGTTAGCTGATCGAAATATATATATATATATATATATATATATATATATATATATATAAATATTATTTGAGGGCTTAATTGAGAGAAAATTTTACAAAGATTTGATTTAAAATAAAACTTGTTATTTTTTTTTTCTTTCGAAAAACCATAATTTGAACTTGCACTACGTGCAAAAGCTTTCATGCTATGATACTCAAAATTAACATATTCCCAATTTATGTAATAATTTCAAGTTGAAAGCATTGCCAAGCATATGCCTATTCATACATTAATCCAACGTGCACGTAATGCTCATATACTATAATAATATTATATTACGTAAGCTTGGACGGGTTGCGGTAATGCGCATTATGAGGGTTAAAGGAAAGTTAAATTATTCAGCGGTTTTGTAAGCGAATGTAATATAATAATTAATAATCTCCGATGAAATTTAAATAAAGTAAGCACACTGTGTATTATATTTCAAACCAATAAGATTACGACAATAATGCCAGAAATTAAGAGACGTATGTATATATATATATATATATGTATGTATGTATATGTAGAATATGCGTACTTGGCGTATTTCAATTTTAATTCTTGTTATACTTTGACGACGATAATATCGTATAATTAAGGATCAGATTTCTCATCGGATGCTGTGTGCTATTGTTATTTATTACCCAATTATTTCTGCGGCTGGGAGGTCGTGTAATTCGCAATTTTAATTGCAGAATTCAATGTTACAGTGCGAATATTGTACGACGCGACAAATATGAAGGCTGGGACTTAAGAATTTATTTTAAATATTTTTCAGTCCACGAAAGTAGCACAAAAAGATTTAATAATGCAATAATACAATATTATAACGAGAAGTGATATAAATAAAAACAGACGTGTTTCATTGGAGCATCAATAATTGAATAACGTTCACAGAATTTCAAACGAAAAATATTTTTTTAGCTATTTTCATAAATGAATGTTTTAATATGAAAACATTGGCGTTCTTTTTATGAATGTAAAATGTTTTTGTATATAAAATAACGTATTGAATTGAATTCAAAGTCAATTTTATTGTATGAAGTATTAATATTATTGTATGTGGTATTAGCATTCGTATTTATGTATTATTTTTAAAATGAAATCTTATTATAATAAAAAACATATATACACTTATCAAGTATGCTGTTTTTTTAATTAAAAGTTCTACATTTGTAATAGTTAACTAGAAATACTCGTAGTATTGATTCTAATCATCAAAATTAAAAGGCTATATACATAAATGTAGGTGAATTAAATTTAAATTGATTATATTTCAAATACATATATGAAATGTGTAAAAAAAAGACTAAAGTATGCAATATATCTTAGTATGGAAAACATTGAATTTCTGCCACAATTTCTTAACATTTTTATTAGTACGCCTAATACTTTGTAATCGTTTAATTTAAAGGCTATACACATGTAAATATGTACATATGTGTACTAATTAAGAAAAAAATAAAATTGATTAGATTTAATCTATATAAAAGTCATATTGAAACATGCAAGGTGTCATATTTTACAGCACTGGAGCAATACAGTGTTAGTTTTTGTTTAAAAAACGTACTTTTTCCGAACAAATGAAACTATTTACACTTTAAATACACCCATATATACTAACTTGAAAAAACTGCATGCCATATATGTATAATATTCCGTTTGTTACAGACATTACTAACAAACTAACCAGTAGATTCTATGACAGAATCACTAATAACCATACTAACATACTTGTGAAGAGTCTCGGTGATTACAACAAAATGTCTATACCCTTCAGGTATAACACACAGATTACCTAAACACAATCTGCTTTAAGTCATCGACTTTAGAGAGTCTTTAATTAATATTATGTATTAGATGTATTATGAACATTTATAAGGATTGTAAATAGGTTTTTGAGCTCTTTTTCCTATTATGCTTTAGATTAACATTAGAATAATATAATACTGTGATTAATAACCAAATTAAATTAAATTGTAAAATAGAAAATGATCAGTAGATCAGTAGCTATTAAAATAGATATAAGATGTATTGTGAACATAATTTCGTAATAATAAAAAGCATTTAAAAATCAAAAACACTTTCACAATGGCTATAGAATAAATAGAAGCTCTCAGCGGCTATTTATATAGAGTTATTTAATATGTAAATTGAACGCTTTGAGCAATTTAAAACGAATCGCTGTACTGAAATAATGCATGCATTATGTCGCTCCATTCGTTGTTTTATATTATATTATATTATGCGCAGTGGCGTGCGATGACAAATGAACTACTTTGCAATTTAATTTGTCGCACCTGAGGTCTGGTTTAATTAAAAATTTGCCTTAAATTTGCGCGCGTTGGTCGCGGGAAGTTTCCCAAGAACGAAAATGAAAACAATTAGAAGCGATTCGTCGAATTTGAATTCATATGGCAGTTGTATTTAAGTTTTTATTTAATCTCGTGATTTTTTCATTCAAATGATATTTGCATTATTTGGTTGAAAAGTGATTTTTCAAATTGATTCACAAAAAAATATGTTTTTTTCAATTTATTTTAGTTCGATTTGAATAAATAGCCATCCACAAAGTTGTCCTCTATAGTTTGAACCTTTTGTAACAGGAAGGCCTAACAGGTAACCTAAATGCGCCTTCTGGCCAGAAACATTGTACATTTGATACAAGTCAATATAATACAAAGTAAATACATATCAATTAACATCCACAGAGACATACATACATGGTCAAATTTGTAAATTTACAGCATTTTTTTTAACGATTCAGCGAAATTTAGTAAATACATATCAATTAACATGCACGAAGACATTTATGGTAAAATGTGTAAATTTTGCAGCATTTTATACAATTCAGCGAAATTCAAGATTGGTGAAAACTCGAGATTTGCGAGAAAATGGGTAAGGTTGCCAATTTGTTGGAACCGTTTCAATGAAAATCAGATAAAATAGCAAACTTTGTTAGGAAACGATCGACCTGGAGTCACAAATCCAAGGTCTGGCCAGCAGAAGTCAGTGGGATTTGAACCCGTGACCACCTTGTTTAAAGCATTATATGCTAACCACTAATCTATTCTAATACATATAAAAAAAGGATGCGATTTATGTATGTGTGTGGGTATGTGGCGGACTCGTCAAAAAACAACCTACTCCTGATATAGCGCGCTGAGCGACGTCAGGCCGAGCGATGGGTGACGTCAGCGTCAGATACGCTGTGTGGGAGCGTACACACATACACACATATATGTACGTTCATTCATCATTTCGAACGGGTGAACGGGTTGGATCGACGAGCGTGTAATGCTCGCACTCAAATTTATACATCAATACGTGCACCTATACATTCATATTTATATATATAACTTTATTTTAATTAGTGTATCAATTCCTTTCCGAAACTATCCGTTGAAATCAACGGGCACAACACTAGTTAACTAATAATATTCGTTTGAACGAATTTTTGCATACAAACCAATCGACACTATTGTTTTATTTTTATTACTAACTTCTTCTTACTTCGGAAACGATTTTGTTGTGTGACGAAGTTTGGGTTCTTATCCGATCGTTTACAAAATTTGCCATTTTGCTCGGTTTGGTCATCAATATAGGTGGAAATTAGGTCCGCCATTACGATGGTGAAAAATAATCGTAATAGAAACGTTTGAAAATACTGCAGCTTCGTTCACGGTGACGTCTATTGTCCACACTGTCACATTTGTCCACACTGTTTTGATCGTTTTTACTCATTTTGCCCCCCTCTCACTATGGCAGATTGAGCACTATGCTATACTCACGATCGAAGTTTACGAAGAGAATTGGTGATTTCTCAATTAGGTTTTTTTTATATATTGTCTTATTTTTATAAACTAAATAATATATAAGAAGAGGCTAGTTTTTAAAAAAAATGTTTTTTACAGATAGATTTTTATATATACTTGTAGTTAATTAGTGGTTCTTTTATGGTTACAAATCGACAAAAAACGGTCTAAATATAGAATTGTACAGTTCTTCAATTAAGTGTAATTATTAAATTAATCAAAATAAAGTATTGATCCTCTGTATTTTTCAATCACACCTGGAAATTGTAAAGGTATAAATAATAAAGAAAAATCATAAGCGCGAATACTCTTTGATGTCGGCCAAGCCTCATTGCCTTTTTTCGAATCTTTTTCAGAGATTTCTCTCCGGATTTATAATTAATTTTTAGCGAGGGGTGAATAATTATTAAAGCCGAGTGTGAAAGTGGATGGGGTGAGGTGGTAAGAGGGTTTTTGGAAATTTTCCACAGTAATGATGCGCTTAATGAAGACAACTCAGAGAAGTGAACGATCAATGCTTTCGAAATGTTTATTAATGTTATAGAAATGTTATAAAAATATGAGAACTAATTATTTGGTAGGTTAAAAATAACTAAAATGATCAATAATTAATTAAATAAGCGATCAGATAATTAATAAAAATGATATGTAAAACCAAATAAATTATAATTTTAGACAGTTGGATGAAAGCGCGTCGCCCATCTTAGATCTTAGTAGCCAACACTTATTGATTTAAGGGTCAAGTTAGGTTAGATTAAGTTAGTGTTGGCCCTATTCATTTAAGATTAGATTGTTAGGGTTGGTATTTATTAATTTAACAGACACGCGAGAACTGAGACAGTGAAACTGAAATAAATCTGAGTGAGGAGCGAGGACCGAGGGGGTTGAAAATGGATAGGGGGTCAATATTTGTTTATTTTTTTTGATTTTTAAATGCTTTTTATTATTACGAAATTATGTTCACAATACATCTTATATCTATTTTAATAGCTACTGATCTACTGATCATTTTCTATTTTACAATTTAATTTAATTTGGTTATTAATCACAGTATTATATTATTCTAATGTTAATCTAAAGCATAATAGGAAAAAGAGCTCAAAAACCTATTTACAATCCTTATAAATGTTCATAATACATCTAATACATAATATTAATTAAAGACTCTCTAAAGTCGATGACCTAAAGCAGATTGTGTTTAGGTTATCTGTGTTTATACCTGAAGGGTATAGACATTTTGTTGTAATCACTGAGACTCTTCACAAGTGTGTTAGTATGGTTATTAGTGATTATGTCATAGAATCTACTGGTTTGTTTGTTAGTAATGTCTGTAACAAACGGAATATTATATATGGCATGCAGTTTTTTCAGGTTAGTATATATGGGTGTATTATAAATTATTTTTAGGGATTTATTTTGTATAACTTGGAGCTTGGAAAGGTTAGTATTCGAGGCAATATTTGTTTATGAACGATGTTGAACGAAGCCGGATCAAACACATGTCCGAGTAAAAAGTCAGTCCAAGGAAAAAAATAAAAATCAGGAAGCCAGTAGCGTCAGCAAGTGAAAGAAAGCCAGTTGAAAAACGAATTCGAAGTCCAGGAGAAAAGCGAGAAATCAGAACACCAGTGACTGTCAGATTTTATCAATGCGTGGAAGAGTTCACTACCGAAAACGATCTGATATGGCAATATTGGCTCTACTTCATCTATCAGAATGCGTCAAACTGATAGTTTCATTTAATAACACTGTTCGACACGAAAAATGGTTCAGAGACGAGATACGACTTTTCTTATAGATCAATGCCCAGTGAACATGAATCTGGTAATAAAAAATGTTGATTGGCTCGAGATTCGGAGATATGCATATGTGTTTTTTAAATCGCACGATTTTTCTATATCTTGGTGTTGTTCGGTCGATGACTCAAAATCTGTCAATTTCCTGTTCAAAATGAATATTGCAATCTATAGTCGGGTATTTTATCTTTCATATTTAGTACTTTTGAGTTTTCAAATCTCTTTAAGTAGTCGTCCAGTTCAAATCAAAAGTCAAAAGTATGTATTTTCACTTGGGATTTTTTCCCACTGTTAATACTATTTTATATTGAGTTTTTTTTATTGAAACATGTTTATTGGGATAGTTTTTTGGCCACACTATTTTTTGTTTTCGTTTAAAAGGGTTAATTGGAAGTGTGCTGAATTTTAAATCGGTAAAATTGCGAGCTAAAAGCTCGTACTAGTATTTACTCGTATTTACACGATATTAAATTGTCTTTATATGAGAATGAAATAAAATTCCACTTAGAAAAATCATATTTCGACTATTCTTGGGGATTAATAACAAAAATTATATTGATAACTGGCTTACCTCGATAAAATAAAATAAAGAATTTTTGTTATTTTGGTTTAATTACTGCTCATATTATTTATATACTTATCATTCTATTTAATAACTGATCGCATAGCAACCGATCAATACAAACTGATAATTTATTATATTCACTGATCAATTCATTAGTTTTTTTTTCTGATCAAAATGTGAATTTTTTACTGATCGGTTAAATAGAGGCCTAAAATTATGTATTATGTTATAAAATTATGTATTATGGTATAAAATTATGTATTTATGCTATAAAAAAAAACAATGAGGTGTGAAATAATTAATGTTTGACCTGATAGATGAGCGTAATTGGTCCATTTAAACTTACACATACGATACTTGCTTTTTAACCACATTTTTGTTCTAAAAATCAATTAGTACACCTAGTTCGAAATTCACACTAATTGTCCGTGATGAAAGTGCTTGTTTGCTTCTGCATGTGTATATGAATACTATTAAAGTGCTTTTTCATTTGCAGAACTAGTGTTGCTTCTTTTTCTGCAAATATCGTTTGCACAGTCACGCGTCGCGTCGGGTCAATTTTTTTTAATTGGACGTCCATTGGTATGATTTGTTGTGGATTTTTTAAATGAATTTATACGTATATTATAAAGGAAAGTGTTGATAAATTTTACACAACTTTCAAAGAACATCAATTAGCGTTCATTAGTGGTTGGTGTCTCGTGTCAATATTGACATGTTACAGAAGCATTCGTTATTGTATGCATAAACAGTGTTCACATGTGTCATAAATTTTTCGCTAAAGAGTGAACTAATTCTATAATGTGAAGCATTTTAAATATGAAAACGTGATTAAATTCTATGTTCAGTATAATAGGTGAAAATTAAATCCAATTTAGGTTCAAATATGACACGAGATATGTATGAATGTTTTTGCATAATGCATTGAAATGTCAAAATCACTGCTAATTTCTATTGAAACAATTGAATTTTCATTAAAACAATAAAACACAAATTGCCTGTTCGAATGTATGTCTGGTTTAAATTCCAATTAAATTTTAAAATAATTAATTGCATTTCAAAGTATGATTAAGTCTCTGTATGTATGTAATTCATGTTCATATTAAATCCAACTATTTATTAAATTAATGTTTTTATTGAAATAACGAAACTTCCTATATATATAATATGTTTTAGTTCAATCTAATTTATTTATCAGCTGAAGAGTTAAAAAATCAAAAGAAAAATGTAATTGAGGTATATTTTAAAACCATGAAAATTTGACCAAGGATCGATACTACACATACATAGATACCAATCCGTCAAAATCTTGTGTTGTAATTTTCTTACAATCATAATACTATGTTTGCATATATACAAAAATTATATCAGAACTTATGTGATTACTTCTTAATGTTTTTGTGTGCTTTAAAAAAATTAACAAAAAAATATTAATTTTTTTTTTAGTCATATTAATTTTTTGTCGAGTCCTTTTTTTATTAGGAAATTTATCACTCACAAATAATATTATATACAGATGTAAATGAATAAACATTGACACATTAATTGTAGTGTGAAAATCATGGAAAACGTTCAAGAGTGTTTCTATCAAATAATTGGTTAAATAAATAAACCGATAATGAAACACTTTGCGTTAGTTTTTTACTTGCAGACGACTTTTTACGTCAACGATAAATGATGAAAATTTAAGCAGAGGCAACCTAATCGAGACTAATCTAAAAAGCAAACATTAAAAAAATCGAGCAAATAAACAAAATACCTATATGATGCATAGCATAAACAAATCAGGTGAAAATATCAATTGTGTATTTATTTTTCGTATATTGATTTTAGCGTGAAAATTCCACACACACTTCGAAAGATTAACAATATTTTGCGTTTATATATGTATATAGCGTTTATATATTTTGAGTTTAACCAAAGTTGGAAACAATGCGAAGAGACGACAAGGTAGAGAATGAAATATCCTTCGAAAGTATGTTCTTTCGACCTTTAAGCATGTACAGGCATTTTTGACGAGGCAACTTTGGGAAACTGCCTATTGAAGAGTAGGAGGTGGAAAATGTAAAAAATAATTTTCCGACAGTACGAGGCAATTACAAAAGGTAAAATTTAATCGTAGCAAAAGTCAAACCATTGTGCTCCACCATTGTTAGAATTTTATCGAGATTCAATTTAATTAAAACCGTGTTTTATATAAATATAATTAAATTGTGTAGAATATATATATGTATATACAGTTTAATTTCGACAATTAATTAAAAAAAATGTTCAAATAATAAGAAAAAATCCGTTTCATTACAGTCAATAGTGGAAGAGAACTTCATAGTTTAAATTGAGTATCCGGTAAATAGCTCAAATTCATTTGCTGGACAATCAATTGCTTGAATGTTACATTGGTAAAAAAAATGAGACTTCCAATTAACCCTTTTAAATAAAAACAAAAAAATAGTGTGGTCAGAACACTATCCCAATGAACATGTTTCAATAGAAAATACTCAATATAAAATATTATTAACAGTGGGAAAAAATCCCAAATGAAAATACGTACTTTTGACTTTTGATTTGAACTGGACGACTACCTAGAGAGATTTGAAAGCTGAAAAGTACTACAAATGAAAGATAAAATACCAGACTATAGATTCCAATATTCATTTTGAACAGGAAATTGTCAGATTTTGAGACATTGACCGAACAACATAAAGATATAGAAAAATTGCGCGATTTAAAAAACACATACATATCTCCGAATCTCGAGCCAATCATGATTTTTTATTATCAGATTCGTATTTACTGGGCATATGTAGATCTATAAGAAAAGTCATATCTCGTCTCTGAACCATTTTTCGTGTCGAACAGTGTCATTTATTTAATGTAAAATTATTTTTTTGTATCTTATGCTTTACGAAAGTTTGCAATATGCCGTCAAATTTCATAAACCCGTAAACGGTAAAAGTTTTTGTTCCGTGGATTAGATAACTGTATGTGGTTATTTTTCCTAAAAACCTAGAATGAATCATAAATGATTAAAAATAAATCTCCGGTGAATAATGTAATAAAATTCGTGATAATAAATAAATTTTATTTTTAACCAATCATGTTTATTTATTTAAGTTTAGATCATTGAAAAGTTTCGATCAATAATTAAAATAACCGTATAATCACGTTACTTACGATTTGTTTCGTCTGTGTTGCCACTTTATCAATTTATCAATTTGAAATAGTCTCATTTAATACTGAAAATAAATAAATTCCAGACAATATAGTCCACAATACGTCATTTGTATCCAATTTTTATGTAATACTATGCAATAATATGCCTGTATTTGAACTTAATTCGCGACAAAACAGTTTGAGCAATTGCTATCAAGCAATTTACCTTGTATCGTAAAAAAACAGTCCAATGAAACTAACCATTTAATTAAAAAACCGACAATTACATATAAAATACTGATAAACCGAACTAGATTTTACTGATTGTATATTTAATGTACTGATAATTTAAATACTGGCCTTCAATTTATCGACATATGTATGTATATTTCAATATCGGCATTTTATCAGTTTAGTCTGATATATTTTTTCATAATATTATTAATTATTCATAGAATAATGGTATTCCGAAATGAATTTTATCACACATATGTACATACATACATATACATAGGTATAAAAAAATTGAAAAAAATCCAAAACAGTTAAAATTCGTCGAGAGACATATCGCGATTAAAATTTTTGACAAAAATGTGTGGAATGTTGTCGAATTATTAAAAATTCCGCAAACGATAAAATTCCTTCAATTGTATCCGTACAATATGTATAATAATTTTTTTTTACAATTTGCGTTATATTTTTAGATTCGAATACATATGTATAATTGCTACATATTATTGTTTTATATTTAAATGGCAGTGCATATAAAACATATTCTAGACAATATACACTTTTTATGGCTCTCAATATTTAATAATTAAGATTGAAAAAGCAAGCACCGCGGACTAATTTTTTTTAATATCCTTGTATATATCCTTATATTTTAGATATTATTTAATACGATCGATATTATACGTTCTTTCTTTTTTAAAATTGAGTTCATTTTAATGTGGAATATTTTAGTTATATAAAAAATGTATTTTATTTATACATAAAATCATCTTTAGCAATCAGATCTTTTACAAGATGATGATTTATTTTAATAATCTATCATGTTATTAAATTTTATTTTATTTTTACATAGATATTGTATATACCAGGAAGGCTTGACAGGAAGACCCCAATGCGCCTTCCTGGACAAATAATTACAAATAATGCAGTCTTTTATTATTACGTAAATCACTGTATTTCCAGAAGCTGAAGAACGCGAAATAACAATTTATTAATTAATCAATTACAGAATTAATCCATTGAGATATCTATGGATTTAAATTTTGTACATAATTTTTACAAATTATACACACAATAAATACAGAAGATTTGTGACAGTAGAAAAGATGATTTTTGCCAATTTTGAGGAACCGTTTCAACAATGATCAGATAAAATTGGCAAACTCTGATAAGAAACGATCGATTTGGATTCACAAATACCCCCAAATCTAACCAACAGTATGGGGGATCGAACCCACTGATCATTTGGTGCTAAACGTACACGCTAACATTAAGCCATACTGCATATGTATTTACATATGTTGTAGACGGTTCGATGATAATTCCGCAAAAAAAATTATCGCACAAGTCACTTAAAATCTGGATTACGGAACTTGTGGCACTCGAAAATTCCATCCATCGAGAGTTGTCCACGTGAACTATCATACTAAAGAGTACTCGAATGCCAGATATTCCGTATTCACGATTTTCGTGGCAACGATTGTCGTGTGCGCGATCTCATTGTGCGAAATAATCCGTTGTAGACGAATTATGAATAAAAATATTTTTTTTTCCAGATTTCTTTGAAATTTCATCCAAAAATATAGTAAATTCCTACTCTTATACTTTTTATGGGTACAACACGTAAGAGCCACTTCTGTATAAAATGTCGATTTATTTATCCGAATCATTTTGAATTTTGATCAAAAATATTTATAGTATCGTTTACTCAGTAGATAGATAGTAGACATTCCTGATAAAATCAGTCAATAAAATATTGATAAATTTGTGCATTATAAATGATTTCCATTTATGATTTTAAGAAATAAGTAAGCTATTCTTTTCCACATATAACCCACAAGCTTATTTATAAATGCGTGTGGCATTGAATTAGCATTGCTTTGATGTGAAGCCGAATGGAAAATCATTTCAGAGTTTTCACCATGGCTAATCCTTTGAAAATTCACTTATAAGGGTTCTCTGATTCGTGTTTGGCTTTAAAGAGTCTACTCGAGAATTCGCATATGTAATTTAATTTCGAACGAATTTATCTAATTATACAATTCGACACCAAGATTGTATCTGATAATTGCTATATTTTGTATTATGCTATCGTCTTTTTCGGCTAAGCCAAGCTCGAAACATCGAAATTATTTCCATGCTCGAGTTTATTTTGACTAGGAACAATTCGTATGAATATTTATGAAACAATAATAACCGAGTATTTTCAGGTAAACATTTCCCTACGCGCTTTTCACTGCCGGGCAGTACTCGGTTTTTATAAATATTTAAAATAATCTTTTCCCGGATGAGAGTCTCGCGTGGAAATAAAATTTTTAAATTCTTCGACTTTTCACCGGCTAAAAAAAAAATTGAACATGAATATGAAACATGCGAGGTTTACGACATAACTGAGCAAATTTTCAGCGCGTCTTTTGACAGTTATACGACTCGAAATATAACATGGAAATTTATCTTTCACACGCGACATTCGTTCGTCAAAAGACCAGACCATTATAGTCGTATAAAAAGGACAGATTAGAAGGCAGGTCACGAACTGGCAACTTTCAATGGATGTTGTTAGAGCAATGTGAGCACTCATCTCTATTTATTTTTATACACACACACACACACACACACCAAAGAATTTTAAGTAAAAAACCAGTAGTAGTTCTTATAAATAAATCTAAATTGTCCTATGTATGAATTTATCTATAATACACAAAACAGATCACCTAACCACAATCTGCTTTAGATCGTCGACTTTAGAGAGTCTTTATGTATTCGATGTATTATGAGCATTTATAAGAATTGTAAATAGGTTTTTGAGCTCTTTTTCCTATTATGCTGTACATTAACATTAGAATAATATAATACTATGATTACTAACAAAATTAAATTAAAATTGTAAAATAGAAAATGATCTGTAAATTAGTAGCTATTAAAATAAATATAAGATGTATTGTGAACATAATATAGTAATGATAAAAAGAATTTAAAAAATCAAAATAATGCACCCAACTGTATAATTTTTTATTTTATTTTTATTTTTTACATAAAAATATACATGGAAGGCTTAACAGGTAAACCCCAAATGCGCCTTCCTGATCCACATAATTATTACATAGATACATGTAAATCTAAACAATATCGGACATCTATGGTCAGATATTACAAACATCGTATTAATACGATAAATAACGACGAATAACTTTCATGTAACAATACGAATTTTATATTCGATAAACAACCACAGAGACATCTATGGTGAGCAATATGGCGAAACCTAAGATATAACAATAACTAAAGGTTCGCAACAGAAAATTGGGAAGGAAACGCCAATTTTACAGGAATCGTTTCAATGAAAATCAGAAAAATTGGCAAATTCTGATAAGAAACGATCAACCTCGACAAACCAAGGTCTGGCCAACAGCGAGACTTAGCGGGAATCGAACTCGTAACATTAAGTACGAAATAATTCAACATTCACCACTAGACCACGCTGCTGGTTTATATATACATGTGTTTGAGAGTTAATGCAATGAAGACAAATAAGATAAAAGTTCTTATTTCGATCGTCAGATTTAACCCGTATATTTTTTGAAACTTAAAATTAAAATTAGGATTACAATTAACCTTTGAAGGACGGAGCGTTGAGATCGAACCAGTGTTCCGAACCAGGGTCGAGTAAGACAAAATATAGATTTTCTCAATACGAATGGGTTCAATATATATGTTATTAATCATTTTATACAACAACATAAAAAGTTTTAGTCCTACAGCATGTTTTTGACTATTTTTGTATTAAAAAATAATGAAAAAATTCATCAACACGCAAACGCACATATGTAGGTAAGGCCAACAGTCGACTGCATGACTCAATAGCCACTCGCCAAAAGCGACGAAAACAATAGCTTACGAAAATATAGCTGTCTCTTTCTCTCGCATTGATTCATCGATCAATAAGAATATGCAAGCGAACAGTCAAAAATATGACTTATCCCTACTGCCTTTAAATCATACTTTGGAACGTAGAAATGTATAAATGTATTTTTTTACGATGTATCCCTATTCTTAATAATGCAAAATCTATTAAAATAAATTTCTTTTAGTTCATTATAGGAATAGAAGAAATATAGGGAACAGCTTTGAAAACCACATAATTGGGGCACTTGCATACCCCACTTCAGTGAGGGAGGGTTAAAAAAATGATACATTGCTTGATTTACATTTCTAAGGATCAATTTGAATGCATCTCCAAATCTAATAAGATTTTCCTGGATTTTATTGACGGTTTTGCAATACTATAGGTATGTAATATCGTAACAAAGAAAAAAATGAATAAATTATTCAACCGTTACAGGATTAAAGGGCCCTTGACCCTTTACTTGTGTAGCTCCGACCGACATTTGCGGTTAAAATCGGATTATTATTATCACAATAAACCTACTACGTAAGGGTTACTTGAACCCCTCGAAAATGGCTCGCTTTCACTGTCTTTACACGTGTATATATACAAAATATATATGTATTAATATATAATATGGAATATATCGAACAAACAAACGTCGTTTCGTCATCATAGAATCTACCAAATTTTAATTTAACCGCTAGTACAGATCAAAGGTTATTTGTGTACATGCTTATATTTCCAATCTAATCATATTAAGCAAACAGAATTGGGTATCAATTTCGCGCATGACATTCTATTATGTAACCGTCGGTTTTGTAAATGTATAAAAGGTTATCAAAAAAAAAAAAAAAAACAACAACAATATTACATTTATTATTTATCGTTTTGGGTCGTTTTTTGGTTCAGATGCGGATTTGATTGTGTGTTCTGTATTGTATTGAGAATTTTTTAAGATTTATTCATGCATGAAGGTATGTATAATGTACTTTAGAGCCTTAATATGAATTGTCGATGATGATTTAGATTAAAATTTAACATATGTGTGTACTTATTATTTATTATTTTAAGAAATTCAATTCAAGGACAATTGTTTCGTTTGAAAAAATATTATTATTACATCCGTTATATATTGAAGGGTCTTAGAAAGGACATGTCCCGAGTGGTTTCTAGAATTGAGTTGAATATTTAGAGGTAAATTTAATATGAAATAATTTAATCAAATACAAGTATAATCTTATATCACTTTCATATTGATAAAATTGTTGTTAAAATCCAACATTAATTCCAAATTTGAAAATGTATACGGTCACCATGTGCTATCAAATACAACAATAAGAGTTTTTATTATTAAATTAAATTAAAAGGCATTACGAATATAATATGTTTAATCACAAATACTTATAATATTACAAAATTTCAACTATGAAACTGATATAAGCGAATATTTGAAAAATTTAATAAAGATTTACCTAGAACCTTTCAATCATAAACAGGATGCTGAGCTACTGCCGTGTTTTTATTTTTTGAGTATAAATTAAATAAAATATCAATAAGTTTCAAATTGTTGAATAAAAAAAAACAAAATAATGACGAGTCGTTTGTTTTTTTTTTCTACATTTTGTACGCCATTTGATGAATCGAATTTTTTGTAAGATATTTGTATTTATTAACATATAAATAGGTATGAATACATTTTGGCAATATTTTACTAAATATATATACACGTTATTTTGAAGAGTCATGTTTATATTTAAGTTTATAAGAGTCATGTAATATTTATATTTGGAAAGCACGGAAAACGACTATGAATATATAATCTAATAGTCTATTCATGTTTCTTTTGTACTTTTGTAAAGAGATGTTTATTGATTCATATCTTAAAAATAGTATACATATAAATGTACTAAATCCTCACTATATAATTTGTAATTTATAATATTTGTATGCGTATAAATCGTTACAAAATATATACATACATACAAAAGTACATGTTATATTTTTGATGAAATATTCTCATATGTGAAAACAAATGTGTGTAGATTATTTAAAAAATTTAATTTTGGTTTTTTATATAAAACGTTATATTGTATGCTAGTTTTCTTAATACGACATTCAATTGATTATTTACCTTTTTATGACACCTTAATGAAGACCGACTGATATTTTTACTATACTATTTATGGATTAAAAATATTAATACGAAATAAATTCTGTTTTTTTTTTACAGAAATGATAAATAACTGGGAGTTTCAATTGAAAAAGAAATGTTGATCGTCCTGGCAATATAACTAATTCACTATGCAAAATTTAAGCACGCATTAAGCTTGTGAGGTATATAATATGTATTGTACATGATTATGTATTGTATATTTTGATTTATTGTTATAACGTTTGCCTAGATTCATATTCCGGAAAATATCTCAATGATATAATTGGGTTGTAATCTCTTAAGAATAGAACGGATTCTGTCATTTATCTGTATATTATATCGAACAAAAACAGCGTTAATTGAATTTTCTGATTCAGTGGCAAATAAAATAAATCTGTTCAATTAAACTTCAATGAAATTTAATACATATGTAAATAGTATGTATAGTCACGAATTTCATCATCATATTTATTAATGTATTTGATTGTTTTATTAGTAGTTCTTTTATGAATCATATTTTAGATACATCGTATTTGAAAATTTCCAAAAACCAGGTCAAATTTACATTATATGTTTGTAAGATTGAGAAAATATATTGAAATTTTTGTTGGAGTAGACAAAAAATCGTTTGTAATAAAACATTTTTGAATGTATGAAAGGATTCGGAAATTTATATTAAATCAGAGTAGAATTTGTAAAACGCGATTTAAAATTAATTAAACATTTCTAAAAAAAATAAAACCTTGCGGAGTTCAGAATTTGATAATTTGATTTCATTCTTTGTTTGAAAAGGGCTCCCACTGTTATAATTGATTTTTTTCGTGCAAAATTTCGTCATTATCTTATTTCCCAATGTTTTATTTCTGTTTCTTGTTTACTATTTTTTGTCATTTTGAATGTACATATGTATGTTATTTTACATTTTTTCTCATTTAATTTACATACACATACGTATGTAAAAATCAAACTCCTTGGGTATATCGGCTTTGCCACCTGCCCCAAGTATCTAATATATAATGTATGTAAGTATGTATATACATATATATCTTTGGTTGGGAATTTCGTTAACAAGTCCAAATTTCTATGACGACGAGTCATAGAATTTTTTTTTTCGAATTAAATAAATTTAATAAAAAAACAAATTAATATTTACTATTAGATTCGCCATGTTTACGCTGTTTATATTTCAAATACTGAACGATGCCGGGTAAAACAACTAGTCTAATATATAATTTCAGAAGAGACTTTGTCTATATATATATGTATGTATTGTTGGTTCATAAATCCCTGACGTCATCGAACAAATGATTCGATTTTTTTCGATTCAAAGGATTCGAAGTCCCCGGGGGGCGAAGGCGTCGAGGGCGCAGGCGCTGGGGGCGAAGGCTGGGGCCCCGCCGGATTCTGGTATACATATAATTTCGAAAGAGACAGTATATGTTTGTTTGTTCGTGACAGTCAATTTAATAAAAAAAAAAATTGTCGACTGCGATCCAAAGGTAGATCGCATGCCAAGGTAGACCGCATACTAAAGTAGCACCAAATAATGAATATAATACAAATTATAAAACTGAAAATTTTCCGCTTCCTGTCTATTGTCTTTTTCCTTCATTTTGTGCAGTATAAATCATACATATGTTTGATATTTATTCGCAGACTCCATTTTAATTCCGACTAATATGATTGTTTCATATTAGAACGAATACTACAAAAGGATTACTTGTCATGCGAAAATTCATATGAAACTTTTACAGCACGGGAAAATAATACCTCTTGCTTTAAACCTCTAATGACAAACAAATAAATAAATTTAATACATATAATTTCGAAAGAAACTTTGTATGTAACTATGTATGTATGTATATATGTAACTATTGATGATTCGTAAATCCGCGGCGTCATCAAGCAAATGAATATTGTATTCAAATAAATTTAATAAAATGTTCACTATTAGATTAGTCATTTTTAAACGGTTTATATTACATATGCCGAGCGAAGCCGGGTAAAACAACTAGTATTAAATAAATAAATAAATTATGAATCTTAATTACTGATTTTGTAAAAAAATTGTATTTCAATAAATATTTGAAGATCATATAATTGCATCAAACAATCCATATTTAAAACGTAATAAGCAACACTAACACACACATACATATATACGCATGTTTATTGAGAATTTAACGTTCTAAATTATTTACTTTTAGAACCTAAGATAATCAAACACGCTTCCAGAAATATTTGCGAACCCTTATTTTGTTTGTATAGACGAGTTAAAATCGTTTGACCCGTATGTGAAGTATACATATTATAGTTAGCTCGAGGTGGAAAGAGTGGGATGAAGCGAGGAGTTTCAGTTCGAGTCGACTCAACAACCAGTCGGCGTCCGAACGTCAACCGGGAAACACGACCGAGAGACAGAGAGAGACACGACAAGTAAATTTTCCAACACGAAACTTTCCCACATAGAGAAAAATCAACGAAAGATTGATTCACAGATGAACATTTGAAAACATCGAATTTTCCACCCGCTCAGATCAATCCGATCCGATTTGGTTTCACTCAAAACTATACTCGAACATGCGTGGCGTACGTTCGAGGGGATGATTCGCGTATCGGAAAAGTTTTCGATCGGAAAATTCGCCGGAAAAGCGAAGCCGCGCAACAAGTACGCTCGCGCGCGCTAAACTTTTTTCTCGGCTCGTTTGCTCGGCCGCATCATTCGTGACGAATTAACCCCATAGCTGTCGGCGAAGCAATTTCGTAAGTCTCATCTTGACTTAGGCTTTGTATCCCTGCGAGCACTTTTGAACTTTTCGATCCAATTACGACGAAGTTTCGACCGTGTCGCAGTGAGTTAACGCAACGCGAAATTGGACGCGTTTTAAATGCCCCATACCCCCCCCTTACCAATTTCCATGGCCGACGATCTTAATTGTTTATTTTTATTTAGTGGAAAAGTGTGAATTGTTTTGAGTGTCTGTGTGGGGTATTTGTATTTATAATTATCACGAAAATATGTCTGCTAGTTATTTTTTGATAGCGCACGTGTATTTATTTGGAGAGATCAAGTGTGAATGTGCGATTTGTATTAGCTGTGGGAATGTTTTTATTTTTTTGATATTGGAAAAGTTTTTAGTGAAAATTATTCGTGTGGAATTGTGCAAATCAAATTTGCGTTCTCTTTTATCGAGTTTTATCATGAGCTGAATATTTATTGATGTATAATAAGATTTTTTTATATATTCGAAATGAAGATTTTTCAGTGGGATTAGCAATATAGTTATGTATGATTTAGCAATATAGTTATGTATGATAGAAAACATTGTTGATTTATTTGTCTGTTTGTCAAAAGCGATGCTTTTAAATGTTTTGGGCCACTTTTGATATTTAAAATTATATTGAAGGATTGCTTATTTATTTTAATGTAAAAAAACTCAAATATTTTGTGCTATGTATTTCAATTACTAAAAACAGTAATCAATAATTAGAAATTGAATGTTGAATTTCTAACTATCAACTTGAAAAATACGACTTTATTTATTTAAATACTGAAAATAGTTTTCCTATATAAATATAGTCTTTCTTTCAATAATGAAAATCATTTTTCAAGTTGATTAAGAATCAAAAAAAGATATTTCCCAATGATCGTATTCGTTTGTATATGTATTTTTAAATTAAACAAGTGTATTTGCGATGTTGAAAAATTGCAATTTTTCTTATAAAAATAGGCATAAAAATTTATTCACAAAGAAAACTGGCGTACAATGTATATTTTTAGTTTCTTTGTGAGCTGTTGAAATGTGCACATTTCCATCTAAGTGGAATCTTTGATTGATTGATGGATTTCCAAGCGTGTTTTCGTATTTTTAAACAAACCGAATAACTGTTGTGTAACATACGCTCTTTTTCGAAATAATAAAAGAAAATAAACAATCTAAATAATATAACAAAAAAAATATCTAGGAAATGTAACGAACGACCTCCCAGAGCCGTACACTCGATGAATAACAATGACTTACATATATATTTTATTTTCATTTTGATGTACGTTAGTTAGAGGCTCTTTTGTACGGCCTTTCATAAATAATGTGTCACTTTGATTTGCATATTTTATCGTAAGAATTATTATCATTCCCTGCGACAGAACGTTCCAACGCGATGCTGAATTGCATGTGCGCTTTTCAAATTTGACTCTTTACCAGCGCTGTTTTTTTTCTATTGATGAAATTTATTGTTTCAATTTCAGACTTGAAAAGTGTGTGAATATCGTCTGATTTAAATCTAAATCGAAAGTTTTGAATTTATCGCTCTAGTCAGGTATTGAAAGCGAGCGCAATTTGAGTATTATGCGAAAACAAAAATCAACTTCGGCTAGAGTTTTAGATTTAAGATGTAATATCAAGATTTACGGGCTCTCAACGTTTTTCTAGTTAAGAAACACTCTTTTATAATATGTTTTTATGTTTCACGAAAACTGCAATTTACGTCAGATTTACACAAAAGAAACCGGGGTTGAAGTGGAAACATTAGCATAGCTTAGCTTTATAAAAATAATATAATTTTATCATAACCATCGTTTTTTCTGCGTTTAAATTAGAATTGACGTTTTTTCGGTCAATTTGATAAAATATTCCATATATTTTTCGTATAAATTTGACTGGGCATTGTACGTCGTCAGAAAATGTAGAAATATAATTAAATATTCTCGGATTTATAGCGATTTTATAATCATATGTATTCATGTCATGGCTACCTCTAATAAGTATGAAAAAAATCATTTCATTCTGTTTCTCACTTTTGTATTCGATAGTCGAGCATTTTTCATTAAGCAAATTACGCGTCACAGAAAAGCTTCCAAGATTAAATCTGGATTTAAAATTCATTTTTAATTTCATAAGGAACGCTGGTAAAAGTAAAATAATGCAATTTGTTCTATTGAAGTACATACATTTCCAAAGGATTCAATTTTTGTTCGTTAAGCCCACCTTCAGATGCTTCGATTGAAAAAAAAATTCGATATCGAATTTTTCCGTTTAGTTTTTCGCAGTCGAAAAATTTTGCCACGAACTCTCTCTCTTTGGGAATCCATGGTCTATCTTCGTATGCACATATGTATGTACATATAGGTATATACATATTTGGTTACTCACTTTGCTATACTGTCGACTTCATACATACATACATATACATTCGCCGAGAGTCTCCAGTGAAATGGTTAATTTCCGGCACATAAGTGGGTCGATTTTGACAGTTTTTTTTTATTTTTCTGTTTGACAGGTCCAGATGTTGACGTCGAGACGCCGGCGTCTATTTTGGTATTCGAAGTCCAATCGCGCGGGTTTGAACGTCGACTCGGAGCGCAAACACGCGTAGTAATGTGAAAGGCAAAGAGAGGTGCACAATGCGAGCACGTGACGAACGGCATCCACTTCACAGCAGTATTAAAACCGTAAGTACTTACATACGTTTTATATATATGTATGTAGTAAGTATAAATGTATGTATGTATGTAGATTGTGTCTCAGAAGTAGGGTAAAAGTGGGCGTCGACGTGGGGATTTGTCTGTGGACAGATCGGCAGACGAGTCTCTGGTGGTTTGTCTGTCTTATATGTGTTTCCCAATTATTGACTTTTGATTATGTCGAAGATCATATGATGTTCAAAAAGAGGACGATTCCTCCCTTTCGGCTGATGAAAACTGATGTCCTCTATCCTTTTTTATAATTTGAAAAATATGTCAATTTTGATTTTGTATCGGTATGTTGAAAAATTACACTGTTGACGACAAATGACGATTTTTTTTTTGGTTCAGAGACGAGATATGACTTTTCTTATAGAATTAAAGTTCAGCACACTTCCAATCAACCCTTTTAAACGAAAACAAAAAATAGTGTGGTCAGAACACTATCTCAATAAATATGTTTCAATAGAAAAAACTCAATATATAATAGTATTAACAGTGGGAAAAAAATCCCAAGTGAAAATACGTACTTTTGACCTTTGATTTGAACTGGATGACTACTTTGAGAGATTTGAAAGCTAAAAAGTACTAAAAATGGAAGATAAAATACCCGACTATAGATTCCAATGTTCATTTTGAACAGGAAATTGACAGATTTTGAGACATCGACCGAACAACACCAAGATATAGAAAAATCGCGTGATTTAAAAAACACATACATGCATCTCTGAATCTCGAGCCAATCAACATTTTTTATTACCAGATTTGTGTTTACTGGGTATAGATCTATAAGAAAAGTCATATCTCGTCTCTGAACCATTTTTAGTGTCGAACAGTGTTATTAATCTAATCGGACAAATGGATGAATTAGTTTGACAGTTGAATCTATGATATTAAAGGAACAGTATTAACACTTTGGTGACCGCTGGTGCCAATGTGGTATAATAAACCGTTCGTGGCGGCTGGTACCAATTTGGTACCTTGATTGCTCGAAACAAGATAATAAAGACAATCTGTAGTTTGATGGTGATAATGACAAAGTTGTCGCAAGTTATTTCAACTATTTTTCGCATATTCTAATATTTATTATGTGTACGATTATATAAAAAAAGCTTCATTTAACTATTTTGTTTCTCAAAAAAAAAAAAATCCAGTCGAAGTACATTTTTAACCAAAAATTTCTTCAAAAGTAATTATTATTTTTGGTGAAACTTTAATGTAATGTTTGTTTGAATACACCTCTCCCAAAATTATCCATTTAAAAGTTGATCATTATCGTGGATTATCATTTAAATGATTGTGTTTGTTGCAACTCATTCAGAGTGTACGAAAATCAAAGTAAGGCTTTTCAAATCGAAATAATAATTTTCATGATTATTTACTGGAAGTAGCAAAGATTTTTCAAATATGTGTATATATAAAAAACATATTGTTTATTTTATATATTGCAATAATTATTATAAATTAATTAATTTTCAACTCTGAATATTTAGGTTTGTATTTATAAATTTGTATATATGAAGTTTTTTTAAATTCCTAAATAATATACATATTTTTTTATTTATAATATAACGTATAGCAGGAAGGCAGACCAAGTAAAACCAATGCGCATTTCTGGCAAATTATAATTAAAAAAAGGAAAAAACATACGTACGTATGTGCATACATACAAACACATATACATATGCATACATATGTAAATGCACCAACACACATTCATATAGTATATATACACACTGATCAATATATATATATATATATATATATATATATATATATATATATATATATATATATATATATTTAGTATAAAATAATAAAATACATAAATAAAAAAAAAAAAAAAAAGTAAAAAATGTAAAATGTGGTCCCTTTGATCCTTTACCGGTGAAATCGCGCGGCAACTTAAGTGTTAACTTTACACAATATTATGGAAAACTTTGTTATACGTGTATGTATCGTGAGTTTTAAGCTTCCGAAAAATTAGAATTTATTTTCCAAAATATAATATGATATGTATGCAAGTAGAGGTAAAAAGCAGAGATCGTAAAATTTTAACTTTTGTATATATCGATTTCGTATTTAAATATTTAAAAAAATGATGAATTTAAAGTCTCGCAATGACCTACATAAATTACAAGTCATGAATGTCCACTTTGGGTCGGCACATAAAACCAAATAGATAATTGCAAAATTAAAGATGACGTGTCGTAAAGATTAATGAAATGATGATATTCAATGAAATCTATATTGAAAAAAATCGTTTCGGTCACCGCAATACGTTATCTCTTTCACGTAGTACTCGTATGTCGACGTGGGGATACGTGCAATTGATAAAATATTGTTTAACTATAAAAAAAAGTGTGCAAATCCACAGTTTTCAACTTAAAATGTTTGATCAAGATACTGTAATATAAACCTTAGACGGTTTTCCACCAGAGCAACGCTGGCTAGTGTGATACTATTAATCAAAGCGAACTTTGGATTATATCGTGTGATCCTTTGGATTGCAGGTTTTCCGGGTTGGCGGGTTTCAAAGTTCAATATCTAGTGATTTGAATTGGAAATTTTCTCTTGAATGCACGCAGAAGTTTCTATATACATACATATGTATTATGCATAGAATTGTTAGGTGCGATATCTGATCTTTAAAATGATGTGTACTCGGAATATTTCAAATGAAGACTTTGTATATTGTTCGTCTAAGTTGTCGGTGTTCTGAGTTGGGAACTGTCAATTTGATTTTCTATATATTGTATGTATATAGCATGGTACCATAATGTCCTTACAATACAATGGTGATAGTTTATTTTAGCATTTTATAACTATTTTTCAATTATGAGTTCCTTTTGATTTTTTTCGTAGACATTTCAGTTTTGGAATGGAATTGATATGTGATTTTAAATCCAAGCTAATTTTATAACATTTGTGCATTATATTTCCAAAATATAAATATGGGACGTTAATTTGAAAAGTTGCCAATGTACTTTGAATGAATATGAAAACAGGAAAAAAACTGCAATATTAACTTAATTTTGTTAAATTGTTGAGTTAGCACCTTTGTGCTATGAGGACGCAATATGTACGTATGATAATCTTCAATAGTTTGTTATTCATTGTGGCATATATTATTATATATCATGTTTGAAGTTTGTTATCTTAAATATATATCGGTGAAATTATGTGGAACAGCATTTTAGTTGTCATGGTGAGAATTGTATTGAATTGTGTACGTAGTATATTTCTACACAGAATGGTTAAAAAAAATCAATTTTATTCAGCAAAGTGACGATCAACTTAATGTTTATAAATATATTTAAGGTATCGATATTGCGATTTGATTGTTTTTGTATTTTCCGATTTAATTTCGAGACTGAAACTGTCGATTTTATAAATGAGCATGATTTTTCAACGGAATACGTGCTAAGACTGATTAATTATCTGTTTCGTATAATGGTCAGATCTTCACCTCACGTAGCTTGACTTTTTCACCGATGAATTATGGTTGGACGGAATCTTTTCTTGTCTGGAAATGTTTGTGTCTGACAGGATTTATTATATGGATGTAATTTTGGGCAATGTATTTAACACTACACACGGCTGTAAATAACAATATATACGAAGTTACAATTTCATATACATATATATTTTTAATAAATAATATCTGAAGTTGTTTCGGTTTATTATATATGTACATACATAGATGAACATATAGCAATGTTTTAATTGAATAATATTATTAATTTTTAATGAACATACATACATGTGGAAATTTCTTTAAGCAAAACATGTATCCAAATATGAAATCTTAAGGATAAACATTTTGAGATAAATATTAACTTTCTAGCTAATGTATGTATGTATGTATGCGTTTCTAAAAGTTCATATTGAATGTATTATGCATGTATTCAACTTTGTTAACGTGTTTAGTAAAAAGAAAAATGTGCTAGCTTTAGTCAAAGCCCTCATAGTATTATGTAAGTGAATATTTTATGGTATAAAAATTCGCTTAGTGAAAAACGATTGTTTCTCGCATTATATATTTTCATATATTATATATCATCTAATATTTACATATATGTATTATAGGTTTTTTGAGTAAAAACTTACGATGAAAAGAAGAGGTAGAGTTTTTTTCGTAAGCGGAAAATATAGAAAAACTTCTCTCAAAGCCGTTGTAATATGAAAGTCAGCTTTAGCGTTTTATATTTTCGTAATTTCATGTGGTGAAATATTTTATATACAATGTACTACGTGCTGCAAGCGAAGGAATAAATTCATTTTTTTTGTAGGGAATGTGTGTTAAAAGTATTGGATTAACGGCCGTCTTTATATTTGAGTTTATTCACGAGGAATTGATATGTACAATAAATACGCTTCATACGATTTTTCACCAGTGAAAAAGTTTATCTCCTTGAAAGGCTTAAGTGCTTTCTTCTTTTTCCATCAATCAAAGCTAGAAATATGTGTATGAAAAAATAATAAAATAAATGTATAGTCAAGTGACTGAATGAAAAAAAGGCGGAACAAAAATATATATAATATATATAAGGGATACGGATTGACAAGTTAACGATCACATTGTTTTATCACGCGAAGTAAATAGAAGTGCGGAAAATTGAAAAGAAAAACGATATATTGTATAGGTATGTATAATGTTTCAAAAGCACGGTTTTATTACATAAATCTATGAAATATATCGAAATTGATAAGAAATCTGTTTTATAACGCTCGTAAATTAGCACGTCTGGATATAGAATTTTGGCGAAACCTACCATTATATATAATAAATAAAACATATACTGGATATTTTGTACGATGAAAATCAACGGTGAAAATATAAACAGTGAAATTTGAAATTTCGAATTCTAGTTGAAATTGAAATATGCGTTTTCGGCAAAGTGATCGGACAAAAGCGATAAATCACAAATATACATAAACTCTCACCTTAAAGGTTGTGAATTTTGGGCGTTCGAAAACACGATAAATCAAAATGGCATGCGCGATTTCAAATAAAAACAAATAAATGATATAAACTTCCGACACGGATCTGTCACGAAATACGAATTGTATGAACACTTATAAGTGTACACGAACTTTTGTATATGAAGAAAATATTCAAGAGAGTGTCTCCGGCTCTCTATTGTCGTATTGCGAGTGTATAATATGGATTTACGTTTGTATGTATGTATGCATAGGTTCATAACAATATGTTTGTGACGTGAATAGATTAAGCGTATTTATGAATTTGCTGGAATATACGCACGTGTAATATACCGGGAGAGGGCCCCTTTATTGTTCCGATCTCTGAAAATGGATATTCCACGGTGAAATTCGAGTCTAAACGGCGTGGAAGGATGCCTGAATGTATTATTATATTGCGAAGTGAATATAAATTGGCGTTAATTGAATTATAATACGGTATATGTATGACTGTATTTATATATATATATGTATGCGAAAAATTCATTTCTGTACGTTATATTGTGATTATGAAACTACTACATTGAAGTGACCTTTGTGAAAGCTATGTAGTATTCTTATATATATGTACATATGTATGCGAAAAATTCATTTCTGTACGTTATATTGTGATTATGAAACTACTATATTGAAGTGACCTTTGTGAAAGCTATGTAGTCTTTTTGGACGATCAGTGCACGCTGCCTAATTAGCGCACGGCACTCATCGTCCAATCAGAAAGCCCGACTCATCGACCAATCGGAGAGCTTGGCTCACCGACCAATGAGCGAACTCGACTAAGATCGGCTTTCAAACATGTATAAAAACGGGCTGGATGGTCTTAGGATTCATTCGGAACCTGGCTACCACCAAAAGAGCATCTATTATTTTTAATTTTTACATATGTACATATTTACCAGAAAGGCCCAACAGGTAAACCCCAATGCACCTTTCTAGCCAATTACAAACATCGATATACAATCTTTGGAATATATTTAACAAAGCATCTATGGATACATTTTTTTCGGAGCATTTTTATATACGTAAATCGTCAAAATTTAGAGATGTTGAAAAACTCGTTATTTGCAAGACATAAGTATGTATGTATGTACATATATTCACAACTTTCCAGAATTTTTTATACGAATCGGTGAAATTTGAGATGTTGAAAACTTGAAAACAATTAAAATCTGACAAAATGAATGGGTGGCGGAAAGTCAAACATATAAGCCTACTGGCGACTGGCGTAGCTGAGCTGTCATCGTCAAGTTATTTGCATTATTAAATGTATATATTACGATTATTTCTCACCATCGATCTATCGGATGAGACTTAATTTCTATCGTTGACCAAACCGCGCAAAATGGCAAAGTTTCAAAATGATTTGGAAGAATGTAGGATTTTCAGGTGAATAGTTTGCGAAGTGAAATATAAAAGAGCCTTGTAATGACCTGGAGTCACAAACCAAGGTCTGGCCAGCAGCAACCAGTGAGACTTTAACCCGTGACCACTATGTTCGAAAGCATATATGCTAACTACACTTCTAGTCCACGTTGCTGGTTAAAAGATTCGAAATACCTGGTTGTTTTCTTGTACTTCGACTTGATCTTTGAATACTCTCCATTATCGTTTAAGACAGCTTTTGAGGTAGTTTTCAGTTAATGTATGATATTGTTGCGTAGGGGTGGGTGGAGGATCTCAATAAAAGGCCCAAATCGCTTCACAGCATTTATTGGGTAATTAAGGAGATCCACGCACTACCAGTGCTCCGTCCAGAATGGCTTCATATGGCCCAAGTACATACCTGCTTATACAAGGCAGGTCGCTCACTGCATCTTCCTCGACGCGTTTGTTTACCTATTGTTATAGTCACGTAATAGATACGTAGTCCCACTATCTCGGCTTGCAGATCCACGCTTTCGCGCTGTTAGTTCTGCGGAAAGTGACCGAATGCCGTTACCTACCACTAAGTCTATTCGGGGGTCTCCATTGTTAGCCGACAGTACTTAAGCCTGGAGATAATCCTCAAAAACCAATTAGAACGGCGGCTCCTTTTAGCATATGCTACAATATATGTAATGAGGTGATTCTGTTTTGAGCATTGTTTTCGTCTACAGTAAATTATCACACATGTGTGTATATTTATTGTAAAATAAAAATTTCCGGGAGGCGCCTAGCACTTTTACCTAGTTGGAAACGTTTTACGATGAAGCGTGCGAGCTTCCACGTTGTAATGAAATTCTTGTACAGGCACACATAGTTGAGTGAGAGTTTTCCTATAACGAGTGAAAGTTAAACACGTTTACGCGCTGTGTCTACGGTGTGTTATGACGATAATAAACGGCACGCACTCCTTGATGATGATAAAAAAATAAGAAGAAAAATACGAGGTATACCTACTCGTAGAATGTTGAAAGCTCGGAATTAATTTACGGTGATGATGTTTGTATTGAAACGACTGGTCTATTATGTTAAAGTGCCGTATTAACTTTGAGGGATGATTAAGTGGAGGGGTCGCGATGAAAGTTCAACCTTGAGGTTTTGCGGTCTTGAGGTCGAAATTTCGCGATCAGACCTGCGTGTCTTTGAATCTTTGCATTATAAATTGTTTGGAATATTGATGGGTGGTTTGATGTAATGTCTTATGAATTAAATTTTATCGTTTGGGATTTGATTTAATGTTTTTTTTGTGACCATTTAGTAAATTCAATTCAAATTTTTATTAATCTACATGTACAATATACACACTTGCTTAGAATACAGTTATCAATTTATCACTACATAGTTTGGATTTAAACGGCAGCGTGGATTAGTGGTTAGCATATTATGCTTTTGAACAGAGTGGTCACGCGTTCTTTTCCCACTAGAGTCTCGCTGCTGGCCAGACCATGGTTTGTGCCAATTTTTTTTTGAAACGGTTCCTGTAAAAATTGCCTTTCCTATCTCTTTTGCAAATCTCAAGCTACTCAGCGTCTTGAGGTTCACCAATTTCTATTAAAAATGCTGCAAAAAATTCTCCATAGATGTCACTCACTGTATATGATTTTTGTATGAATTCGCATTGTAAAAAAATGCTCGTATTAATTGTATTGTATTAATACACTCGTCGGTTTGGAGTGATGTGTAAAGGCGAGTGTATGTACATGTTCGATTGAAAAAAAATAGATAGGCCGTGAAAATATCAAACGCTTTTTTTCAATATCGACTTGTCTGTTACACATATACATACATATGCATTATATAAAGATGAATTTATGTCAGTTTTTGCTATTAATTTTTTGATACAAACTAAATAGACAGCTGAGTTTAGCGCAGTTTAATTTGTCATTTTATCGTTAATAGATTTTTATCAGAACAATGCTAGCAAATTGTGAAAATTGATTTAAAAAATCGTGGTTCAGTTTGCATAACTTATTGACCTCCAAAATGGTGTGATTTAATATTTTTTTGATTATTTTCTGTGGGGATATGTTGAGTCGCTAGTCTTCGGCGATAAATCAGAGACGATGGATGACCTGGAATGCTTCGCCGCGTTATTGTCGATGTACGGCCCGAGCTGCTCGAAAAAGTTACCGAAAATTGGACTTTCAAATTGCACTTTATTTGATATCATATTTAAACACTAATGGCATAGCACTATCTTCCAATAAAGCAAATACCATGGTCATTACAAGGATTTTTTTTTCATTTTAAAGTTCGATACCTTTACATTTAAAGCCGTGAGTTGAAAAGCCAGCTGTCATCACTGGATGATTCTGATAAAATTTTTATGACTTTGATCAAATTGATTAAATTCCTCTAGCGTTTGGCAAAAGTTGGAGCAATTACATAATGTTGAGTTATTATACATATAGATCAAATCAATGTATGTATATTTACGTACACCAGAACGACAGAGTTTTAATTTTTTACTTATTTTTACTTATTCTTACGCTTATGTGGTTTTTGATAAATGGCTATAAAGCATGGTAACAAGTAGTTTAAATCTGTTTTTTAATGTTCACTATGAAAAATTTTCAAAAATCACGATCGATTGTATAAAATATGTAGTAGTTTCAACGTATTTTTTTTTTAAATATTTCAAACCAAATAATAGCTGATTACAGATTGTGAATAAAATTAGCTAGCTTAGTAAGTATAAAACGTATACGGCTAACGAAAGTGTAAATTTAAAATGTTACGTGCACGTTTTTACACAATGTCGAGCGAATTCATCGAGCAGACCGACGTTGTAAAACGATAATGAAAATGTTTAATCTTATATAATGGTTATTACAAAAGGTACATGGGCACGTGTATATATGCTACCATATATGTAATATTATTCATGGAATACGATCCCGTGTAAAGTGCAGTGGAGAAACTTTTGCAGTGTCGAGTCTTGAGTAATGTGTCGACAAAACTTTATTTCTACGAATTTCTCGCGTAAAAAGTTTACATACTACATCTGGAGAAAGGTATAATACATATGTATTATACCTTATATATGTATATGTACATACACGTGTTTCTTATGTATTCGAACGGATAGGTTTGGGGTGTGAATTTCAAACTTTCCAATGTAACTTTTTGTTTCGCAAGAGTGGAAAATTTAATAAACGCCATTTTGCACTCAATGTAACATGTATCGGTCTGGTAAGTTTTTTTTTATTATTTGTGTGCATACATATGTTTTATCTCAACACATCGTTTGTCGACGTATTTAAAAGGATCCCGGAAAGGTTTAAGGAACTAAATACATACATACATACATGGTATGTATTTGCGGTAGTTTCATTTGATATCCACAACATTGGGTTTCTAATAAAAAAAATTCAATATATTGTGTATAAATCTTTGGCAATCAGATCTTTTACAAGATGATGATTGATTTTAATAATTTATCATGTTATTAAATTTTATTTTATTTTTACATAGATATGTATATACCAGGAAGGCTTGACAGGTATATACATATCTATGTAACATTTCCAGAAGCTGAAGAGCACGAAATAACAATTAATTAGGTTTAAGGATCAACCAAGTTTTATAGTGAAAATAATGAATTCTGCATTTTATTATATATTATTTTACATAGATATTTAAAAGGCTTGACAGGAAGACCCCAATGCGCCTTCCTGGACAATTAATTGCAAACAATGCATTTTATTATTACATAAATCACTGTATTTCCAGAAGCCGAAGAACACAAAATAACAATTAATTCATTAATTAATTACAGAAATAATCCATTGAGATATATATGGACTTTAGATTTGTACATATTTTTTTACAAATTGTACGCACAATAAATACAGAAGATTTGTGAAAACGGGAAAGATGATTTTTTGCCAATTTTGAGGAACCGTTTCAACGATGATCAGATAAAATTGGCAAACTCTGATAAGAAACGATCGATTTGGAGTCACAAATACCCCCAAATCTAACCAGCGGTGTAGCGGATCGAACTCAATGATCACTTGGTGCTAAACATATACGCTACCATTGAGCCATACTGCTGGCTATATTGTTATTATATTGGTTTTTAAATTTATGCAGAAATATTTCCATTTTTTAGAAACTTGACTCGCCCGAGCAACGTAGGAAAATTTGACTAATATATTACATGAAATAATACATATATGTGTGTGTGATTTTTTGCTACTATTGTATGTATGTATGTACATTAATACATATATACCTATATAATACAATAGCATTGGTTTCAGATTTTGACAACTAAATGTTTTAGTTTTTGTTTAGTTAAAAGTTCACGTCAATTATTAAAGTTTTCAGTACAAAAATTTGATTAACAGTCGATGAATAGAGCTTTTGAAACTATTGAGGAATTTACTCACTTACGTAAACCAGAAGTTTCTTAATATTTTGTTGTTTAAAAAAATTAAATAGATAGTAAAGCCAATTTTTATTAAATATGTATTTGTTGATTTTTGATTATGATTTTTTAATGCTTTTTATTATTACTAAATTATGTTCACAATACATCTTATATCTATTTTAATAGCTACTGATCTACTGATCATTTTCTATTTTACAATTTTAATTTAATTTTATTAGTAATCATAGTATTATATTATTCTAATTTTAATGTACAGCATAATAGGAAAAAGAGCTCAAAAAGCTATTTACAATCCATATGTATTTGTTGAAGACGTTCAAAGGTAAGATTTTTTAGTCATGTGCAACGTTAATTTAATAAATCTGCACATGACTTTAAATTGACCTTTTTAAATTTTGTTTGATCCAAATATAATTTGAAATTTATATTTTTGAATTTAAACTATGACGAAAATTTCATTAAAAGCACTCATTTGAAAGTTAAAGTTAAGTCTTGCGTGAAATTTGATTTTTGTTCATCTTTTTCATATATTTTTTTCATACATACGCCAATTTGAAATATAACGCGTGGTTTATGATACTTAATTATTTTTTAATCAAACAAAGACGTTTTCTTTTTGTTCTAAAAGTTTCAATTGGAATAGTAAAAGTCATATTTTAGTTGAGTTAAAATTAATTATCACAATGAGAGCTTTGTAATTTTATTCCACATGTTTTATGTTATTAATTTTTGATTGAAATGGGACTGACTTATGTTAATAGAAATTTGTAGAGATTAAATTTATCAACTTAATTAATTTAATATTAAAAGCCGTGTATTTACCTGGCCTAATATACATCGGAGATGGAATCTTGAAGTCGAACATAAATAAATTAATATCGGTTTGAAAATAGCATAATAAAAAACCGTTTACGATATTCCAGGTACATATTAAATTGACAAGTGAAAAAAAAATACACACGCTTTCTTTAAATAGCAGTTATTTTTCGTGGATTTTCCCGGAAAACTTCGAAACGTGATCGGACGGGAAAATTTCTCGCGCTAGATTGTCTTCGTTCGTTCGTACGCACGCGAAAGTGCGAGTGATATATGGAGAGACATCGGGTTTGTTTTCTTCGCATTTGCGAAACGTAAATAAAACGAAATCCGCTGAATAATTAATTACCAGTTAACGACCCACGTGAAGGTTCACCTTCTCGCTGTAAAATACGTTTTCAGCCGAATCGAGTCACGTCTGAAACGTCTGAATGGGAAAAATATTCCCACTAAACACCGCATCGACGTCACGTATCGGGAAAAAACATTCCGAATGATTCGATTTTCGTAGCTATTGTTGTTCGGCAACGGATGAAAAGTGTCGATTGAATTGATTGTCCATGTGTATTTGTGTGTGTGTGCAAAATTTTTCCATGAATCGCTATAGTATATTTAATTTATTTTATTTAACATACTTGGGGGAGGCGGCAAAGCCGATAGACCTAAAGGGTTTAATTTATACACATTTTATCAATTTATACATATTTGTAAATTAAATGAGAAAAAAGTAAAATACATTCAAAATGACAAAATAAAAATAAAAATAAAAGAGAAAAAAAAAATGTAAACAAGAAACAGAATTAAGATATTGGGAAAGAAGAATGACAGAAATGCTTTATGTTTAAGAGATACATCAAGCTTATTCTTGAAAATATTAAGGTTGTCAGAAATTACAATATCATTGGGAAGACTATTACAAACTGAAACCACTCTGTTTGAAAAGAAGGAATCTCTGACCAATTGATTAGATTTTTCTTTTTGGAGTCTAAGCGAGTGACCTCTGAGGTGAATGTTTTCGTTAACTGTACATAATAAGATTGGATTTATGACATTTATAATGATAATTTAGTATTTTAAAGACTTGGATTAATTTTATTATTTAAAGAACGTGTAATAAACCTAATGACAGCTCTATTGTCAGGTTATGTGTGGTTTTTTTAATATTTGAAGTATGCAATGAGAATTAATGCGAATTTTCCAACGTATAAATACTCTCTTCTCAATGATGCTTTTAACATTACAGAGTAATATTTTTTGTTTCAAATACTATAAATGAATTGTTATCGGTGAAGCGTATAATTTCATTAAAAGCAGTTTATATGTATGTATATACCTATAAATATGTGTACTATATGTATTTATTTAAAAACTAGCCAAAAAACAGGAATGCTTTTTTTCATTTTTTAGTGTTTGATTTCTGATTAAATAAATAAAAAGTTATAGTCAAAAAGAGTGTGTTAAAATCAACAGGATTTGATAATTGCTTATTTATCTTTTAATGTGGCGTATCGTTGAATTCATCACATCATATTCATTTGATGTTATATTATTATTATATACTAGTGGTTTTACCCGGCTTCGCTCGGTATTTGTCATATAAACAGTTTAAACATGGCAAAATAATCTAATTAGTAAACATTTATTTGTTTTTTTTATTAAATGTATTTGAATCGAAAAAAAAAAACAACGATATCAATATCGTCGTTATATAAACTTTGATTTGTTTTCAGTGTTCCCAACAAACCTTACATACAAAGTCTCTTTCGAAATTATATATTACTAGTGTTTTTACCCGGCTTCGCTCGGTGTTTGTAATATAAACCGCTTAAACATATTTGAATATTCATTTGCTTGATGACGTCACGGATTTACGAACCATCAATAGTTACATACATACATATGTAGTTACATACAAAGTCACTTTTGAAATTGTATATGTATTAAATTTATTTCTTTGTTTGTCATTTGAGGTTTAAAGCGAGTGGTATTATTTTCCCGTGTTGTAAAAGTTTCATATGAATTTTCGCATGACAAGTAATCCTTTTGTAGTATTCGTACTAATATGAAACAATCATATTAGTCGGAATGAAAATGGAGCCTGGGAATAAATATCAAACATATGTAGGATTTATACTGCACAAAATAAAGGGAAAAGTCAATAGACAGGAAGCGGGAAATGTTCAGTTTTATAATTTGTATTATGTTCATTATTTGGTGCTACTTTAGTATGCGATCTACTTTTGAACCGCAGTCGACTTTTTTTATTATTATTTGTATCTGTTTATTACAATTTTTGTTTTTTCCTGCCGCCTCATAATGTTGTCGAAGCATTTATATCAAAAAATTTCGTCAGCAGATACATACATATATCTCAACCAAATATTAAATGAATAGGGCCAACCTTAAATTAACCTAACCCATCCTGACCCTTAAATAAATAGGCGTTGGCTGTTAAGATAAGTTTTTTTTCTGTGAAAATATTGATGAATTAAAACTTAAAAAAAAAATATATCTAAGCAGCCAACACCTATTCATTTAAGGGTCAGGATAGGTTATGTTAAGTTAAGGTTGGCCCTATTGATTAAAGATTAGGTTATCGGTATTATTCAGTCTCAGTGTCACACGCGAGAATTGGGACAGTGAGACCGCATATTAAAGTAAAAACGTGAAGGTAGATCGCATACTAAAGTAGATATGTGAAGGTAGACCGCATACTAAGTAGCACCCATTATTTTGTGTCATTTTTAAAATTATTATCATTCGGTAGGATTTTAATTTGAACAGTCGAGAGCTTGCAACTTGAAGTTAAACAATTGTGAAAAGCTCTTTCATCCAGTCAACTTTGAGCTTTCATAACCAAACCACACTTGTACGTAGTACCATAAAAATGTTATAATTTAAGTGGACTGTTTAAGAATTTTTCCAGTATATTTCAGAATGTATTCTAAATTAAGTCATATTAATACTCAATATGACTTCATTTTACTGATTTTCCTGTTGAAACATTTCTTTAGAAATGTACTGAAGCTTGCTCATTGTTAATGTAAGCATTGTTTGATTGCGATCTTTAACATATTTATTATACTTATTTGTGATGATTTGGAGTAGCAGATTTATCTGCAATATATATCTACAGATGTTCATTAACGAGTGCGAGTATTTGTGGCGATATTTTGTATTAATAAATATGTGTATCTCGTATTATTTGGGCGATAGTACACATGTATGTATGTAGGTACATATTTGACAATTCATTTGAATGATATCACATTTTCGACACACGATACGAATAATGTGTCACGTGTCTGTTTAATAGAGTGCTCGAAATTGTTCGGTCGTCGTCAATATGTGCGTACATATATTGCGCAAATCAATTGGTTTTAATGATTTTTATGCGTTTTAAAGTCGGAACGACACGTGTCGAAATTATTCGCAATTTCAATATGAAAAATTCAGAGACGAACTCATTTCCATACTTCCGAAGCACACGATAAATAATGTATGCGTGCGAGACGAGTCGATATTTAGCGTTTAATGTGAACGTAAGGTTGCACGTGAATTTGCACGTGTGTGTGTGTGTGTATGTGATATTTATTTTCGTCGTTTTGAATTGTGTGTGTTTTTTTTGGTTTAATTTTCAGCGTGGAAAGAATGAACAGCAGACGCAATCTTGACAAATGTGTTTCAAGTGAGATACTTTTCGACGTGACGGTTTTCTTGTATTTTTTATTTGATGTAATTGAAAAGGAAAATTCGTGGATTTTCACGTGAAAAAATTGACGCTGTCAGGGTTTTTATTTTTTGTGTTTGTGTGTGTGTGTTGAAATTTTGTATGAAAATCGCAATTGTGAAAAAATGTGTGGTGTGTGTTGAAATTTTTTTTTTTGAATATGATATGAAACTTTTTCGGTTGGTTTTAATAATAATAAAATGACTGCACGTTGCGGCCTTAGAGCGTAAAGGTGATAGCTTTAAATACTCTGGTGGATTGAATATATAAATTTAGCATGGAGTTATTAATTCTGCGCTCTAATAGAGTGATGTGTTCATTTTAGTCTTATTTAAATTGGATTGTTATGTAAAATATATATAATGGTGCTTTTCTGTGTGGCTGTTTGTCTGGGATAACGCTTGCCATAGTATAATACGAATCAAGAAAAAACATTTATATATATATATATATATATATATATATATATATATATACATATATATATATATATATATATATATATATATATATATATATATATATATATATATATATATATATATATATATATATATATATATATGTATATACACTGTTTGCTACCATAATTTCTTCTAGGAAAATAGATTTATGTGGTGTCAATTGAAAATTAATATTTGTGTTTTATATTGTTTATATATACATAGTATGCCTCGGTGGTTGCGTTTATATTTAATTTATCTGATTTAATTGTTGAAACTTGTTCCTCCATCAAATTGGTAAAAATCGTCGTACCCGCTGTCACAAACATGTGTTATTGTACAATATGTAAAAAAATATGTTCAAGTCTAAATCCATAGACGTCTCTATGGATTTATTATTCAATTAATCAATTGTTAATTTCGTGTTCTTCAGCCTCTCGAAATACAGCGATTTTTGTAATAAAAATGCTGCAATGTTTGTAATTAATTGTCTAAGAACGTGCATTGGGTCTATCCTGGTGCGAGTCTGTTACCGAGAGTTGGCGCGTTCTCATACTCATGACCGACATATTTCTTTTAATTTTTTTTTATTGAATAACTTAATATGCTATAACCCATGCGATGATATTTAATCGGGCTTATCATATTTTGATAATAATATTTCAAAGTGATAGACATGACTTAAAATTTACAGGATTGGTGTCACATTACAATTGTGATATCATATAACTTTATTTTAATTCCTGTTTTATTCAATTTCTTTTCTGAAACCACCCGTTGAAATATCAACGGGCACAACACTAGTGTAAAATATAATAATGGTGATGTTGAAACTTGTTTAAATTTTATAAATGTAAACATAATTATAATGAAATTGAAAATATAATGAAAAGTTTCTTTGTTCGTAAAATTTAAGTAGAAAATATTTTAATTTTTAAAATATTTAAATACCAAATAAGTATTGGACTTTTAAGAATGAAGAAAAAATAATTAGCGATACGGGAATGATTTATATATTGTTTTCAAGTACGAAGTATTTTTATTTGTATTAGAAAAACGTAGATCAAATTTTGATTATAAATATTTTTGAAATTTTTTCAAATAAATTATAATATAATGTTACATTTTACGTTATTTTATAAAATTTAGACATTAATTTCGATCCATATTATATTCAAATCAAAGTTGTGCGAGTATATTCATTTATATTAGACACGTTTAATCCACAAAATACGTAAATACTAGAAATACTTTTCGTTTTAACGTGTAAAGATGTCCTACAAACATATTTTCAACACCCAAATCCCCGGAAAACATTTGTCTAGGATGGGGCGAAACACTTACATTTTCACTAAAGCGGGATTTAAAGGACACGCAAAATTGAAATTGATGGAATCGATCGGACAAACAAATATATATTTATTTGGCCTGTGAGAAATAGAAAATGTTTTATATATAAAAGTGTGTGTCTTTCTTTGGAATGTATTTTATAGTATGTTAAACACGTATGAAGCAATCAAATATTAAGAAAAACAGCACATTGCGGTCCATCAGTTCTCATATCCTCTTTTCACTTAATTTAGCATGTTCTGATATGCTAAGCGGTTTTTGAACTATTCAGAACAATTTTCGAACAACGTTTCGTATTCCGAATGTAAATTAGAAGTTTACACTTTGAAAGTCACGGTATTTTTGGAGAGATTGTTTTTTGCAGGTTTCCAAAGATGTGAATAATTTGAATATACCGAAAAAATGTTAGCTTGTCGGTTTTTTAATTATTCGAACGTTTGATGTGAGAGAGAACTGTTGATTTTTACACCCAGGGTGATTTTTAAATGAGGTCATCCATCGTCGAGACGTGTCATAGTCAGACCATTTGAATTATTCACTTCTCAAGAATTGGGGAAAATAGACAATAAGAAAAAAAAATCGCATTTCTTCATTTATGTCGCAAACAATCCAAATGAAAGAAAAATTCTCTCTAAGATGAATTTTGGATTGTTTATACTCTTACATACACATGTATGTACATAAATGATGTGAAAAGTCCTTTTTATAATTACTTCTATAATATATAATATATATGTACATAATGTTAAATATATTTATACGTGTTATTTCAATTTTTACATTTTACTTAAAAGTTTTCGTTTTATAATTTAATTAAAATTAGTGAAATTTGTCCGTTTCATTTTATTTTATTATATACTGAGGTCTAATTAGCTTGAAGCATGCCTTACAAAATCACATCGACGACAAAAAATAAATATTAAAAATAAATTACATACAATGAAAGAAATGCTCATTAATCAACGTTAAGAATTGGCGGATTTCATTTTGAAGGTGGTCTGAGGAAAATAAGTTTTCACGCATCGAAAGTGATAAATTACCGAATTAATTTAGGGCGAGTTTTCTCGACAAACTAGAGGAAAATCCCACGAGACCAACACGCATTTTTTCTTTTGCAAAATTATGAAAATCGGACTCCCATAGATAATCAATCTAAAATTTTATCATTTTATGATACAATGTCTTTAGCAGATTACGTGTGATTTCATTTTATACTCTTTATTTTTCAATATATTATTCGTCAATTTTGTATCAATTTCTACATAGAAAATCATTCACATATCATTTGAATACAAATTTCTTACATTTTAGGCATAATTTTGACGAAAAATTACGGACTCACTGTAAATCATACGTTCATTAACAACAATTACTAAGTTTGTAATTAGTTGTCCAGGAAGGCGCATTGTGGTCTTCCTGTCAAGCCTTCCTGGTATATATGTACATACATATCTCTGTACATATGTAAAAATAAATAAATAAATATGTCGAATCGAAACGACTATTATAGTACGGCGAGCGTTATCGCACACAGATACACACACATAATAACGATATTATATAATATACTAGTTGTTTTACCTGGCTTTGCTCAGTATTTGTAATATAAACAGCGTAAACATGGCGAATCTAATAGTAAATATTCATTTGTTTTTGTATTAAATTTATTTGAATCGAAAAAAAATAATATTCAACCAATCGAATCATCGTCATAGAAAGTTTGACTTGTTTTCGACGTTTCCAACCAAAAATACTTAAATACATACATATATACAAAGTCTCTTTCGAAATTATATATTAGACAATATCGCCAAATATAAATTATTCAGTCCAAATCAAAGTCCAAATCGATCGTTTCTCATCAGAGTTTGCCAATTTTATGTGATAATTGTTGAAAAGGTTTCTCAAAATTGGCAAAAAATCATCTTTCCTGTTGTCACAAAATCTTCTGTATTTATTGTGTGTATAATTTGTAAAAAATATGTTCAAATCTAACATCCATAGATGTCTCGATGGATTAATTCTGTAATTAATTAATTAATTAATTGTTATGTCGTGTTCTTCAGCTTCTGGAAATACAGTGATTTATGTAATAATAAAATGCTGCATTGTTTTTAATTGGTGCATTGGGGTCTTTCCGTGAAGCCTTCTTGGTATATATCTATGTAAAAAAATAAATAAAATTATATGATGTCAAAGCTAATTTCGGATTTATAACGCTGAAGAATATTTATTTGGCTTAATTTGGATGTTTTTAAGCAAACTTTATAGTAAGCACCATCAGGAATGATGATTTCACTGTTCGACAAATGACGACTTTTTTTTTGGTTCATAGACGAAATATGACTTTTCTTATAGAATTTTGGCCTCGATAAAATAAACGAATTTTTATTATTAATCCACAAGAATAGTAGAAATACGATTTTTTTAAGTGGAATTTTATTTAATTCTCATATAAAGATAATTTAATATATTATCCCTATTAATTAAATTCAGATTCGTGTAAATACGAGTAAACACTAGTAAGAGCTTTTTGCTCACAATTTTACCGATTTAAAGTTCAGCACACTTCCAATTAACCCTTTCAAACGAAAAAAAAAATAATGTGGTCAGAACACTATCTTAATAAACATGTTTCAATAGAAAATACTCAATATAAAATAGCAATAACAGTGGGAAAAAATCCCAATTGAAAATACGTACTTTTGACTTTTGATTTGAACTGGACGACTACTTAGAGAGATTTGATAGCTGAAAAGTACTACAAATGGAAGATAAAATACCCGAGTATAGATTCCAATATTCATTTTGAACAGGAAATTGACAGATTTTGAGACATCGACCGAACAACACCAAGATATAGAAAAATCGCGCGATTTAAAAAACACATATATCTCTGAGTCTCGAGCCAATCAACATTTTTTATTACCAGATTCGTGTTTACTGGGCATAGATCTATAAGAAAAGTCATATCTCGTCTCTGAACCACTTTTCGTGTCGAATAATGTTATTATTCGGAAAATGTTCAGCTCAATTTGAGAAACTGATCACACTGTGTAATCTGCACATGTACTCGTATTTTGTTAATACACACACGACATTACGCTCGCCGTAATCGAGTCGAGAAGTTCACGTTCGCCCTTAATCAGTTTAAAACTAATTCCAAATTTTAATCAACAACTCGAACGACACATTCCGCACAACTAGGTAAGAAATTTGGATACACTCGAATGTCACCTGGCGAAATTAAAAGTGTAGGTGAGGCCCGATTTGCATACTCGCCCTCGGCTCAAAGACTCGCGAAACGGTGGGCCTTTATTACCGTTTTAATAGAATATGTGGACCCTTTGATCATTGTCGTTGGAAACGATGAAGCCATGTAGCGCACACACACACGCCTTTATTGTGGCCACGATTATGTGGAACGTGTTCGCGACACTCGTCAATATCTTATTAGGCACACAGGTATCGTCTTAAATTCTCCGGGGCGTTTATATGCATCAAAGGCTTGATATGATTTAAATCGCCCTTAATAATGTAAAGGGGATGTGCGTGTTGTTTGCAGATTAAAACATGTACACTTGAATTATTGTCGTTGGGTAGGATACGTTGTACGTTTGTTTCAGAACTCGTACGTACTATGTATGATGAGGGTACGGACTTTAAGTATGTTGTATCTAATATATACATAATTTGGAAAGAGACTTTGTATGTATGTTATGTATCCTTCGTTCGTAGAAATTCGTGACGTCATCGAACAAATAATTTGATTTTTTCCGATTCAAAGTTAACGGGGGCGTAGGCTCCGAGGGCGAAGCCCTAGGGGGCGCAGAGGTCGGGGGCGAAGCCTTAGGGCTCTGCTCCCTACGGGGCGCAGACGCCGGGGGCGTACATATATTTTTTTATAAGAGACTTACTATCTATGTTTGTTTATTCGTGACAGTCAATTTAATAAAAAAAAAAAAATGAGTATTCAAATAAATTTATATAAAATAAAACTATTCAAAAAAATTTAATAAAATGTTTAATATCAGATTAGTCATGCTTAAGTGGTTTATATTACAAATACCGAGCGTAGCCGGGTAATACAGCTAGTGTATTATATTATACAAATTATGTCGCTTCTAATTTCTGAGATTATTCCTTGTTTGGTAATAGTACTTGAAAGAAGTATTATTACCAAACAAGGGTGTATTATTATCACTATGGCTAATTCATTACAAGACATTGAAAACTCATAATTAACGAGACATCTAAATACATAATTATTACATACATACGCATGTAAATCGAAACAATACCTGACATCTATGGTCAGATATTACAAACATCGTATAAATACGATTAATAACATTTTTCATGTAACAATACGAATTTTTACATTCGATAAACAACCACAGACATGTATATGGTGAGAAATCTGGCAAAACCTGAGATATAACAGTAACTCAAGGTTTGTAACAGAAAATTGGGACGGAAAAGCCAATTTTTCAGGAAACGTTTCAATGAAAATCAGAAAAATTAGAAAATTCTGATAGGAAACGATCGACCTCGACAAAATTGACAAGGTCTGGCCAACAACGAGACTATTAGTGGGAATCGAACCCGTGACATCAAGCACGAAAGAATTCAACACTAACCACTAGACTACGCTGCTAATTAATTTGTCATTTATCCAAATGAACTGCAATAATTAATAAAAGATTTAAGTCCATTTGTATTGAGCTAATATAATTGCTCAAACCTTTCCTCTGATACATTTTTTTATACAAGCAGAAGTCCAATGAAATGTCTTAGATTTTGCTGTTTTATCTGATTTTTTAACATATTTCATTTTTCTAAAGTACATATCTATCGAAATGCTCGATTTTTTTGATTTTTAATTTATAATCCAGAAACATTCATTAAGAATTTTAAATAGTTCTGTCAATCTTCAGGTAATTCCTATGATTTTTGATCGAAAATAATGTGACAAATATGAATTATTTGCTCATTGCTCATCAAAACACCCCCCCTTCTCCCGTTAGGTTTGACTTATTTCACCAATGATGATTAATTTGGTGAATT